>NC_074717.1:21118132-21459382 GCF_947242115.1 Biomphalaria glabrata
GATAGGATCATAGCGTAATTAGACAAGTGATAGGATCATAGCGTAGTGAGACAAGCGATAGGATCATAGCACATTGAGACAAGTGATAGGATCATAGCGCAGTGAGACACGTGATAAGATCATAGCTTAGTGAGATCAGTGAAAGGATCATAGCGTAGTGAGACAAGTGATAGGATCATAGCGTAGTTAGACAAGTGATAGGATCATAGCGTAGTGAGACACGTGATAAGATCATTGCGTAGTGAGACCAGTGATAAGATCATAGCGTAGTGAAACAAGTGATAGGATCATAGCGCAGTGAGACCAGGGATAAGATCATAGCGTAGTGAAACAAGTGATAAGATCATAGCTTAGTGAGACTAGAGAAAGGATCATAGCGTAGTGGGACCAGTGATAAGATCATAGCGTAGTGAAACAAGTGATAGGATCATAGCGTAGTTAGACAAGTGCTAGGATCATAGCGTAGTGAGACAAGTGATAGGATCATAGCGTAGTTAGACAAGTGATAGGATCATAGCGCAGTGAGACACGTGATAAGATCATTGCTTAGTGAGATCAGTGAAAGGATCATAGCGTAGTGAGACAAGTGATAGGATCATAGCGTAGTTAGACAAGTGATAGGATCATAGCGTAGTGAGATTAGAGATAAGATCATAGCGTAGTGAGACCAGTGATAAGATCATAGCGTAGTGAGACCAGTGATAAGATCATAGCGTGGTGAGACTAGTGATCAGATCATAGCGTAGTGAGACCAGAGATAAGATCATAGCGTAGTGAGACCAGTGATAAGATCATAGCGTAGTGAGACCAGTGATAAGATCATAGCGTAGTGAGACCAGAGATAAGATCATAGCGTAGTGAGACCAGTGATAAGATCATAGCGTAGTGAGACCAGTGATAAGATCATAGCATAGTGAGAAAGCTAAAAGCTTGACATTGGCAGTGGCACTTAGAAAAAAAAGGGGTAAAACTATTTCTTATCACACAGATTTATTTGTACAGCCTAAATCAATTAAAATTTAAATATCAGGTGACCGAGCCTCGCTCGGATGAATAATTTGTTAAGGAAGGATATATACCCGAAGTCATTTTAAGAATATTTTTGTACCAGGTGGCCGAACCTCGCTCTGTTAAATAATTTTGGAAGGTTATATACCCGAAATCATTTTGGGAATATTCTTGTAATTACGAAAATGAACGATCGGATAAAGACTACTAATCTGTTCTGTTAGTTCTAATTGTAGGCTTAATTGTACATGTCGATTAAATTTAAAGTCTTTTAAGTCCTCCTACAGTCTAGACAAACTACAGCTCACGTCCGTCTTATAGTTTTACTATCCATCTTTTGCGTAAAACTATTGTAGGCTTACTATTATTGGCTTGGAAGAAAGTCTTTGCAATGTAACTTCTCTACGTTATAGGGTAAAACATGCACTTAGTGACAAAGTAAAATGGCGCATTTTTTCTTATTAGACTTAAATCATGGCATTAGTTTTCTAAAGAAACGTTTCCGTGGGGCACCTCTGTTACGCCAAACAATATGCTCGTTACCCATACGGGATACGTGCCCTGCCCAGCCTGACTGTCGGACTATAGGAAGTTCATACCGGCTTTTACCATCCATCCATCCTAGTGGTGCTATGGCCTGCTTTTACACATCCATCCATTCAGATCTCTCCTGGCCCTAACTCCAAGATTTTTACCGAAGTTTATAGTTAAATCAAAAGAGGCTGCAGTGTACGCAAACTCGTTGACCGCTAGATGGATATCATGTTTAGTGTGAGCAAGTAAGGCGTAAAGAAGTTGTGTTATAACCATTTCCTTTGTTTTGGTACAGGAGAGGTAGACACTGAAGCATGAACACATGGTAATAATTCACCAGCAAAATAATAATAATAATAAAGCTTGTCTTAGAGTCCGAAAATTAATGAGGATTGCAGCTGTGACCTACATATCGTGAAATTTTAAAGAAAATCGTTAGAGCCGTTTTTTAAATAAAATTTATATATATATATATATATCCTATACTCTTAAGCGAGCAACTCCTGTATGTATGTATATATATTTATATATAATATCAGGTGACCGAGCCTCGCTCGGATGAATAATTTGTTAAGGAAGTCATACCCGAAGTCATTTTGGGAATATTCTTGTAATTACGAAAATGAACGATCGGATAAAGACTACTAATCTGAAGAGTTGTTTTAGTGTTCTGTTAGTTCTAATTGTAGGCCTAATTGTACATGTCGATTAAATTTAAAGTCTTTTAAGTCCTCCTACAGCCTAGACAAACTACAGCTCACGTCCGTCTTATAGTTTTACAATCCATCTTTTGCGTAAAACAATTGTAGGCTTACTATTAATGGCTTGAAAGAAAGTCATTGCAGTGTAACTTTTCTACGTTATAGGGTAAAACATGCACTTAGTGACAAAGTAAAATGGCGCATTTTTTCTTATTAGACTTAAATCATCGCATTAGTTTTCTAAAGAAACGTTTCCGTGGGGCACCTCAGTTGCGCCGAACAATATGCTCGTTACCCATACGGGATACGTGCCCTGCCCAGCCTGACTATAAGAAGTTCATACCGGCTTTTGCCATCCATCCATCCCAGTGGTGCTACAGCCCGTGGAGGGATATGGCCTGCTTTTACACATCCCTCCATTCAGATCTCTCTTGGGCCTTCCGTCAACACGCCCTAACTCCAAGCTTTTTACCGAGGTTTATAGTTAAATCAAAAGAGACTGCAGCGTACGCAAACTCGTTGACCGCTAGATGGATATCATGTTTAGTGTGAGCAAGTAAGGCGTAGAGAAGCTGTGTTATGACCCTTTCCTTTGTTTTGGTACAGGAGAGGTAGACACCGAAGCATGAGCACATGGTAATAATTCACCAGCAAAATAATAATAATAATAAGGCTTGTCTTAGAGTCCGAAAATTAATGAGGATTGCAGCTGTGACCTACATATCTTGCCACTTCCAAGGCAAGCATAACCGTTGTCCGCGGTGCTCGATTAAGATTTTCTTTTAGCGTCTGCGTTTGTCCTCGGCAGCAAATTTTCTTTTGGTCTCAAATGTGTATCCGAATTCTTTAAGTCCGACAGTTACGCTGGACAGAGCAGTATCCTGTATGGGAGACGAATCTCAGACGAACGCATGCCAAAGGCAGTCTTTTTTGGTGAGCTAAAAAGTGGTCTACGTAACACCGAAACGCTTAAAAGACCAGCTTATGGCGCAAACTTGACTTAGCTGACATAGAAGAGAGCATATGGTTGCATGCAACCTCAGAACGAGACAGCTGGAGGTCACCAGCAAAATAAACAACAAAGTAAAAGGTATCTACACCGCTCTACACAATTAAAGAGTAAACAACTTATTAAGCACTTAAAACACAATAACTAATCATATATCGGCACATTTAATTTCATTACTTTTCTTTCATAGTTCTATAATAAATCAATCTACAGTAAGATGGTGCGCAAATGTTTAATTAGGTCTATTGATCCTTTAGAACTCGATCTTGTTTGCAAAGAAATATTTTAGTATACTGCTGTAAGCTTAGTGACGTAAGCAGCGTTTTTCCCGTTTACGTCATGGAAAATTTTCATTCATAAAACATTCTAGCCAAAATTAATTTTTCGATAATGAGCCATTTTCAAACCGATATAACGGTCGATCTCGAGTTTTCCCGATGTGGCCAATGAGATGAGAATTTTTTTCTCACTATTTTTTAAAGAAAAACGTTAGAGCCGTTTTCGAAATAAAATTTATATATATATATAAATATAAATATATATACATACATACATACATACATACAAGAATTGCTCGCTTAAGAGTATAGGATATATATATATATATATATATATAAATTTTATTTCAAAAACGGCTCTAACGATTTTCTTTAAAATTTCACGGTATGTGCATAATAGTGAGAAAAAAATTCTCAACTCATTGGCCACATTGGGAAAACTCAAGATCGACCGTTATATCGGTTTGAAAATGCCTCATTATCGAAAAATTAATTTTGGCTGCCGAGGACAGACGCAGACGCTAAAAGAAAATCTTAATCGAGCATCGCGGACAATGGTTATGCTTGCCCTGGATGTAGCAAGATATGTAGGTAACAGCTGCAATCCTCATTAATTTTCGGACTCTAAGACAAGCCTTATTATTATTATTATTTTGCTGGTGAATTATTACCATGTATTCATGCTTCAGTGTCTACTGTCCTGTACCAAAACAAAGGAAATGGTCATAACACAACTTCTCTACGCCTTACTTGCTCACACTAAACATGATATCCATCTAGCGGTCAACGAGTTTGCGTACACTGCAGCCTCTTTTGATTTAACTATAAACCTCGGTAAAAAGCTTGGAGTTAGGGCCAGGAGAAATCTGAATGGATGGATGTGTAAAAGCAGGCCATAGCACCACTAGGATGGATGGATGGCAAAAGCCGGTATGAACTTCCTATAGTCCGACAGTCACAACTTGACACCGCTTACATCACTAGGCTCACATCGGTACACTAAGACTTTTCTTCGCAAACAAGAACAAGTTTTAATGATTCATTTGGCCTAATTAAACATTTGCGCACCATCTTATTGTAGATTGATCCATTATGAAACTATGAAAGAAAAATAATGAAATTAAATATCTTTATATATGATTAGTTATTGTATTTTAAAGGCTTTATAAATTGTTTACACTTTAATTGCTTACACCCGTAGGTAGCTGTTACTTTGTTATTATTTTGCTGGTAAATTATTGCAATGTGTTTAAGCTTCGAAGTCTAATGACTGTTCCATTATCTATGCCTTACTTGCACAACCAGGGCCGGCCCTAACATTTTCGGTGCCCTATGTGAAATGGATTGCGCGCGGACCAGAAAGGGTAGGGAAAAGGATAATAAGTGAAAATAAAGATTTTTTATTAGAAAATAAATTCGTATTTGCATTACATTTTTATTAAATGAAAGCTGACGATGCCGTTTTGTTATAAGATGCGTAGGACTGCCTGGCGTTTACCATATTGATTGACACCCCAAAATGACAATTTTGTCTTTTTAAGGACATTTGTATGAGTTTCAGGAGATTTCAAAACAAGGAGACCACGGGAACCCTATTATAAATTATAATGGTTTAATTTAATAATATAATGGTTTAATTTAATAATTTACACCCAGAATCAGCGCGGGGCTTTTGAACCTTCGGAGTCCACTGCGGCAGTATACGCCTAAGGCTGGCCCTGATGATATCCAGCTCGCAATCAACGAATTTTCATGCTGCTGCTTTTTTTTGGTTAACCTATAAGCCTCGGTAAAAAAGAAGTCATGTTCCAGAAGTCACTCAATAAAACCTACTCAGCCCAAAGATCACCGCACATAGACTTCCCTTAAAGTGGTAGATAACTTCACATTATCTGGGAAGCATATTATCAAATGACGCATTGCTTTAAAGAGAGGCTGATATGTGAACAGGGATAGTCGTGCTTTTGGACATCTCCAAGCGAGAGTGTGGCGAAATAAATCGCTCCGCCTGTCTACAAAATCATTGTCAACCACCGATTCTCTCAACCCTCTATGTGGATCTGATACATGAGTACTTTATAGAAAGCAACTAAGACTTCTTGAACGACTTCACCAAAGACCGCAATACAAACAGCGATATTCTTGCAAAACGGTATGAACTTCTTATAATACGACAGCCACGCTTTGCAGGGCACTTATTCCGTATGGGAGACAAACATATTTTTGGCAATTTTAATTTTAGTAAGCTGAAAGGCTGTCGGAGTAACAGAGATGACTCACAATAACGCTTCTTTAGAATACTAACGCGATATTTTTAAGTCTCTTAGGAAAAAATGCGCGATTTTACTTAGTTACTAGGTGCACGTTTTACACTATAACGTAGAGATTTTGCATCACTTGATGATTCTTACTAAAGCCATAATAATAAGGCTTGTCTTCGAGTCCGAAAATTAGTGAGGAATGCAGTATTTCCCGTGGTTGCGCAGGCCCAGCTGTGACCTACATATTTTGCCACACCCAGGGCAAGCATAACTATTGTCCGCAGGTGGTCGATTTAGATTTTCTTTTCGCCGTCTGCGTTTGTCCTCGGCAGCAGATTTTCTTTTGGTCTCAAATGTGTATCTCGCGGCCTTCGTGAGTGACCCCCAGCTGACTCGTTCTGAGGCCGCACGCAACCAGGTGCTCTCTTCTATGTCAGCCAAGGAAAGTTGACGCCTAAGCTGGTCTTTGAGGCGTTTCCGTGGGACGGCTCTGTTACGTCGACCACCTTTTAGCTCACAAAAAAAAAGACTGCCTTCTCATACGTTCGTCTCTGCAAAGCGTGACTGTCGGACCATAAGAAGTCCCTTTATACTGTCGATACCGTCGTTGGCAAGGACATCGCTGTTTGTAGTGCGGTCCTGCCACCGTATGTCCATGATGGAGCGCAAGCATCTATGGTGAAAGCACTCAAGAAGTCTTAGTTGTTTTCTGTAAAGTGTGCATGTCTCAGAGACAATGAGTATATTAATTGCAATATTAAATGTCAGAAAATAACCATTTTAGAAGTAACACTGCAAAGACTTTCTTCCAAGCCTATTATAGCCCAATAGTTTTACGCGAAAGAAGCAATGTAAAACGTTAGGACGTGAGCTGTGGTTTTCTATAAGACCACTGTTGGGGGGACTTTCTATTCTAATCGCCATGTACAATTACATTGAGAACTGAGTGAATGAAAAAGCTACTCTTCGGATTGATAGTCTTTACCCGATCGTTCATTTTCGTAATTACAGCAATATTCCCAAAATGACTTCGGGTATATATCCTTCCTTAGCGTATAATTCATCCGAGCGAGGCTCGGTCACCTGATATTATAAATATATATACATACATACAAGAATTGCTCGCTTAAGAGTATAGGATTGTATGACTGATCCAAACTAATCGATACAATTTAATTTTTAAAGGACATCTGCGCAGCATAATTTTCTATATTTTTATTGTTTTTTATTTCATTTTTATCTTTTTTAGATTAGCTTAAAACCTACTTGCATAACTGTATGATAACGGTAATGAATGCTACCATAGATTTCGCAGTCAAGACGGTTCACGGCAAGGGTTCAGAGCCCGGTTCACTACAGTCCGGTCGACAGCACAGTTCAGTGGTGTGGTTCTGTACGGAGCATTACGATGGTTCAGTGCGGAGTACTGTCAAGTACAGTTGAGACGAACGGCGTCTTGATCTTGGTCTGTGATCGAGTCCGACACAACGAGCCCAAGTGTGTGAAGTCAGTCCCGAACTGTTGAACCCAGTGCAAGCCCAGAACGAGACGGAGAGGCCAGTGCAAGAGTTGATACGGCGGAACGGTGTTATCGGAGAGATATTTGTACAGTGTACGTGTTGCCAATTGTACAGTATTGGCTGTTATTTATTCAAGTATTAAAGTGTTACGTTACTTTGGAGCCCTGAGTTGTCAAGTTCTTTAAGTTGGTGGTGTATGGTGCAGTTTGCAGAGAGCCTGGATAGTGAGATTCGTAACAATATGTAATTTTAAAAACTTCAATTCGAACGAATCCAGATATTTAATTTATTGTCAAAAACACAAAAACATCTGACTTGATGTCCCTGCAGTCTTACAGCCAACCTGATGTAGGGCGGCAGGGGGCGGCAGCTGGAAAAGTTTGAACCCGGGACTATCGGAGCGCATATCTTGTCTGCATCATCCCTTAAATAAAGAGATACAAACTAAAGTTTCAGTTCGGTTCAGTTCGATGATGAGTATATTTCGGGTTCGGTTCGGTCAGATCTAAAGTTCCTATTCGGTTCGATGTTATGAAATTAGGTAATAACAAACTTTTTTACATGTAATAATGTTCATTTCAATTTATTAGATAAATACAGTGATGCCAAACCTTACTCAACCACCGGGCCATTTTAATGTCCGACACTCTTGTCGCGGGACATTTAACAGAAAAGATTAAAAAAAAAAATTAAATAAAGAAAAATCCACTTTTATTAGGAAACCGCGGGTATTTCTTAGGATGTAGGAAGTTTATCCGAAACCAACTTCTGAAAATCCCCGCTGCATAAATGTGGAACCTTGTCGAAGCACTAAAACTAGATGTTCGCTGTGACCTTGTATTATGGTTAGGTCATAAGAACAGTGACTTCTTCTGTACTGGGAAGTTAGTCCAGTGGTATTTCGTGGTCCCAAATTCTATGACCTAGGAGGCTATTAATTATAACCTCTTGATATATAACTTACTGAGACGTACAAGTCAGAACAATGAGAGTTCAAATACAACTCATAAAGTGTTTATTAAAGAACAAAAGAAAAAGATCATTAAAAGAAAATGGGCATAAGGGCCAACAAAAGCAAGTCAAATAATGAACAAAAAAATCAAAATAGTAGGACACGTTCAGTTCAAAATAATCAAAGAACCGTCATCAAAGAGGCACAATAGTGTCTCATCTCAAAAACAAAACGATGGCTTACAATAATATAATACAGGTCCTAACAGTGAAAGGACCGTCATCAAAGAGGCATAATAGTGTCTCATCTCAAAAACAAAACGATGGCTTACAATAATATAATACAGGTCCTAACAGTGAAAGGACCGTCATCAAAGAGGCACAATAGTGTCTCATCTCAAAAACAAAACGATGGCTTACAATAATATAATACAGGTCCTAACAGTCAAAGGACCGTCATCCATGAGATACACTACTGTCTCGTATCAAGACAAAATTCTGTCTTTTACATACTATACGTACCACTGAAATCTGGTCTTTATAGAAAAAAAAACACATACAGGAAAGGATATGAGACTAAGTAGACATAATATTTACATAAACCAACTTATTAACAACCAATAAATAAAGTCTACTTAGCTCGTTATTGAAAAATACATTCCCATAAAGTGGCACACTCCTCTTGAGTAACATAGTCTGAGCATAACAACAAAACTATCATACAAACATTATGGAAATTTAGTGAACAATAATATACAATGGTCAGCTCAAAGGCTCAAGAGGAAGTGCAATTGTATATAGTTAACAGGGACTTAAATAATGTATTAAAGGGGACTCTTTTTTTTTTAAAGTAGCTACCCTTATTGTCCCACTTGTCAGATTCGCCTATGAGGCGATTGCGCAATATTAATGTCTCCGCAATGTATTTTAGAAGGCGCTTAAGTCAGCCTAAACATGTGACATCTACTTGTCTTGTCGTTTGGTGTTGAGCTCACTCCCACATGATGTGATGTCACTTTAAAAAGCCAAATCCCACAACTACCAGAGAACTTTTTTTGTCCAGCATCAACATTTCATACAACCTTTCATCTTTATAACCAGCCCCCCCCCCCCCCCGCATTTCACAGTCAAATAAAACGTCTTCATATTCAGATCAGAAAATTCTTAGAAGTTTTGTGGGTCAACGCATGAAATGTTATAATACAATTTACATCTCTTCACGTGGTTCTGATTCAACACCTTGCCACAGAGGGTCCATGTGATTTGACAAATTTTTCTAATAACACTTTCTGCCAGTCCGCTATGACATGCGGCCAAACTTCTGGAGGTATCAGTAGTCACTCCCACTAATGTTCCCAAACGAAGAGAAACATCCTCCATGACATCTAAAACTTCTTTGAACAGGTCTCTTAGCAAGTGGTGGGCCCAGGCACGCTCATCATGGCTGCCATTTCTTCCGTGCTTTTATAATAGATTTTCTTACCACTAATAAGTTTCAAGAGTTGACCGGTTTCAGATATGTCAGTGGCAAGAGAAAACATTTAGAATTCTGCCTGAACTATGCCTGAACTCAGCCTGAACTCTGCTGCTTTATCTCATAGTTTTTAATTGAGATTTCGAATTGCCATGTGAAAAAGAGTGGCGGCTTCAACTGCATTCTTCTTTTCAAGACACATTTCTTCCAACACTGTTATTATTTGTTTCTTTTTCTTTATTCATAATGCTGTTTAACGTTATGTTCTGTTAACAGCCAGAAACAGCTCTAGACAAATCAAACATATTGGCTTATTGTCATACTCAACAAAAAGGTAAAAATCTTTTCACTTTTCCTGGTAGTTTCTACATTCAGTCTTCTTTTCGTTTCTTCAAATCTCCCATTTGATTAACGCACAACTATAAAATGGTAAGACACCCTTCACGTTGATACCAAAAGAAGACAACCCAAAATGACGCAGTAAAGATACACTTATAAAATGTCAAGGACAAGGCCAGCTCAAGGCAACAGCTTTTCCAAGAATGAAAAATAACTGTCAAATCATCGCGCTGAAAACAAAGTGTGTGTGTGGGGGGGGGGGGGGGTTCTAATAAGGAAATTGCAAAATCATGATTCGATCTTACCGATCAGTTTTAAAGTTCGGATTCGGTTCAGTTCGGTCGTTAGTGAGGTTCGAGTTCGATTCGTTCGGGTTCGGCTCGTTACCCATCTCCATTACCAACTACACCACAACACCATGAAGACTGAACCCACAAAGTCAAAGCTGTCAGAGACAGAAATTGTGGTAAGACCTTAAAGTGTTCCAACAACACTTCGCGGGATTCTTTCAATCATCAAACACAAAGACTCAGGTATTTTCTTCAGAATTGTTGACATTGTTATAACTATGAAAAGCAAAGGTCTTTGAGAATAATGACATAAAGACCCCAAATAAAAGTACAAACATTTCAATTTCTTTTATTTGATACCCTCCGACATGTTGGCTTCGTCTTGTTGTCTTTTTGGTTGTTGAAATGAAACTCACGTGTTAGGTTTTTACAAAGAAAACAACAAACAAACAAAAAAACAAAAAATACTCATCTAATAGGAAGAACTCCGCATTTACAACTATATCTCTTAGTAATGTAGAAGTTGGTTAATTTATTTTTATTGATAAATGTTTAGTTTCACAGCGAGTTTACGCAAATGAATAATTGTGGAAAGTTTTAAATTGACCGGAGAATGGATGTGGGAGAAATAACGTGTACAAACTTTTTTACCAGACAGACAGAGTGAGTTAATATACGCTTTGAAAAGAAAAAAATGAGATAGACGAATCTCAAAGACATACAATGAAGAATCTATATATATAACGCTTGATTTAGGAGAACAGTATATTAAGAGGCTACGCAGTTCTACCTGTGACACACATATTTTGTCACACCAGACGCAAACAAAATCGTTGTTTGCAAGTAATTGATTTAAGTTCTCTTTAACACATTTTATTAATGCCAATTGATAACTTTGATATGTGAGTCGCATCAACTGCTTGACTGGAGGCTGGAGTCTAGACTAGGGGCTAGAGTTTGAATGCCAATGTTGACCAAAAGTAGCAATGTGCCTACATTAGGCATAATGCATGCGATAGTAAAATTAAATACATCATAACACTTTTAAAGTTTTCACTGGCTAATTGTGAACAACGAACAGACAGTCGACACGAAAACAATAGTTGATTTAGCTACGGCACTACTAAAGCACTGACTATGTATTGGGAGACGTGACAGTCTAAAACTTGAAGGCGTTGGGCGAGGACAAATCATTGGAGATTATGTAAGTTGGAAAATAGTGTTCAATAAGGAACTGAAGAAAGGTATGCGTGTACTTTATTGAATGGAATCTCACGCGTTAGTATTGAATGTCCAGAGAGAATGTCATATAAATTGACATTTATAAATTGTGATTAGTTTTCTAATTTTAAGGTCAAAAATACAAAGTTGTTTCAATGGAATCGAATGGTTAATAAGTCTGGAGGATTCAATCGAATTGCCGGTGGACATCTTAATTTAGTTGAAATAACAGAATACTGAAATAGAACCATTGAATCCTTCAAATAGAGATTACGAAAAGATTGAACACTCACTAGCTAATATATAAAACAGAATGTATGTATGCATGTATGTATGTATGTATTTATGTATGTATGTATGTATGTATGTATGTATGTATGTATGTATGTATGTATGTATGTATGTATGTATGTATGTATGCATGTATGTATGTATGTATTTATGTATGTATGTATGTATGTATTATATGTATGCATGTGTGTATGTGTGTATGTATGTATGTATGTCCCGCATAGAAATCAAAACCGTTAGACCGACGTAGATAAAACTTGGCATAAATGTTCATTAGATCATGGCGGAGACGGTAGTGTGCGTTTAATGTCGCTCCCACAGCCGAAAGACCCTATAAATAAGAAAATACCGACATGTATCGCTATTAAAGAACGAAACTTTCTAACAAATCGGATAAACCCGTTTTCACAGGGTTTTTTTTTTTACATCTATTTCTTTTTATTCTATTTTGTGTTATCTATCGCCCATAATCATTTATGTCTTTTTATTCTATTTTGTGTTATCTATCGCCCATAATCATTTATGTCTTTTTATTCTATTTTGTGTTATCTATCGCCCATAATCATTTATGTCTTTTTATTCTATTTTGTGTTATCTATCGCCCATAATTATTTATGTCTTTTTATTCTATTTTGTGTTATCTATCGCCCATAATCATTTATGTCTTTTTATTCTATTTTGTGTTATCTATCGCCCATAATCATTTATGTCTTTTTATTCTATTTTGTGTTATCTATCGCCCATAATCATTTATGTCTTTTTATTCTATTTTGTGTTATCTATCGCCCATAATCATTTATGTCTTTTTATTCTATTTTGTGTTATCTATCGCCCATAATCATTTATGTCTTTTTATTCTATTTTGTGTTATCTATCGCCCATAATCATTTATGTCTTTTTATTCTATTTTGTGTTATCTATCGTCACAAATCATCAAAATATTTCCCTTTTTTTTCTTTGTTTCTACAAGTTGTTGTTTTTTATCTATATAATCTTTGTCTTTTTGAATTAGGGTCGGAACTAAGCAACTAAAATGTAAACAAAGAACAGATTACTCTGATTAACTTCTTTTCCAAATACTCCTTAGAGTGTATTGTTTCCCTCTAATGAGCTTGACTAGGAGATAATAAGTTTTTGACAATCTCATCTCACAAAACAATGATTCTACTTGTGTACTTTTATCACTGTATCACTGACTGGGTGCAAACGTTTTAAAGTGTTTCGACATTTGCTTGGTGTGTGTGAATGTAAGGTGTGTGTGAATGTAAGGTGTGTGTGAATGTAAGGTGTGTGTGAATGCGGGGTGTGAGGGAGTATTTTGTTGCTACAAGAGAAAAAAATAAAGAAAACAGAGAAGGAGTGAGAGAGAGAGAGAAAGAGAGCGAAAGAGAGAGAGAGAGAGGGAGAAATTGAGAAAAAAAAAGCGATAGAAAGAAGGTACGAATGATATTTGCAAAGGGAAAAAGAGAAGTAGAGAGAGGCAGAGAGAGAAAGAGAGAGAGAGAGGCATAGAGAGAGACGCAAAGAAAAGATAAAAAAGAAGATGAGAAAAAGAAGAAATAAAAAAAGAACCAACTGTATTAGCTTATCTAAAGATTTCATGTTGCAAGCTTCAGTCAGTGGCGTAGCAACCATGGTGTGAAGGGGTTTATTGCGCCCGGACCCACGACCAATGGGGGCTAAGACGGATTCTTGTAAGAAAGAAAAATGTGTTGACTATAAGAATTGTTGTTTCAAATTATTCAGTATGTTTCAATTATGTTTCTTGTGTCCAAGGCGATTATATATAAATGTGAATGTTATTACTGAAGTGTGAAATATATTAAAGGAATGTAACTCTTTAATTGCCAGTACCGAGTTTCATTAAATTCTAATGTGTTAGCATTTGTAATAGTGTTAATATTCGTATGTAAAAAAATAAAAATGCAAAAGTGCTATATTAAACAATTTGTGTTTATTTGTTTTGGTTTTTAATTCCCTTTACCATATGTATGCACTAGTTAAAATACATGAATTAGTATTATAAGTTCACATTCGAATCAACCTTTTTAGTAGCGAAAGAGTGAATTTAGTAATTAATGATAGGAAAGTTATTTCTACATTAATCTTAGAAATATTTCCTAGTGATGTGCAATAGTGATTGTCCTCACCCACAGAATAATGATGATGCTTCCAATTATTTAAAATAACTTGAAAATGTAACCTTGAAGACTGGGCTCGATAGTCCATTGGACTAAATACTGAGTAGAATTTCTTAACTCAAAGTGCTTCAAAAACGTGTGTCTCCTATGAAGCTAATGCAAAACATTCAGTCAGGACCATTGCGCTGTGGATGGTCCTCAGGGTCCCCTCATGACAGTTGCGCTGTGGAATGGCCCTCAGGGTCCTCTCATGACAATTGCGCTGTGGAAGGTCCTCAGGGTCCTCTCATAACAGTTGCGCTGTGGAAGGTCCTCAGGGTCCCCTTATGACAACTGCGCTGTGGAAGGTCCCCAGGGTCCTCCCATGACAGTTGTGCTGTGGACCTGCTTACGCAATCAGGAACGCGTGTACTTTGCGTGTTGTCTGTCAAATGTGTTGTCTGTCTCATGTGTTGTCTGTCTTATGTGTTGTCTGTCTTATGGGTCTTCTGTTGTATGTGTTGTCTGTCGTATGTGTTGTCTAACTTATGGGTTTTCTGTTGTATGTGTTGTCCATCTTATGGGTTATCTGTCGTATGTGTTGTGTCTATCATATGTGTTGTCTGTTTTGTGTTTTGTTTTCACGGACCTGCTTCCTCACATTAGATACAGTATGGCTTCGTTAGGGTTCAGTCATACTCATCTTACCGTAGGGAGCCCAACGTCATATTCCTGAACCTAAGTTAACGCCACTGGTGTTAAGAAATTTATTCATCTTTAAAATTATAATCTATTTACTTCTGGTTGAGTAATTGGCTTATGGAATATTATTGTGATATAAAAATCTCGTTAAAATAAATGAGATTAACACAGAGATATCATAACAACATGACTTGGTCTGGATCATCGCGGAAAGTACAAATCTCCATGTCATTGCAATCAAAAAACATACGTCTGTATCTACCGTGATGAATATCTGATAAGATCATTGCTCAACTTTTCGCGATGTAGAAGTGGTAACTTGACTGTTCGGACTAAAATAAATTCTGATTTATCGATCTAAATTACATTAGAAGCACCAACGTAGAATCAATCTAATGACTACAGCCTAGCCCTAGCGCTACAGCGCACAGTGGCAGGAAAGCCCATATAGTCGTACCGAGTTAGATACAAGTGGGGTTTTGCAATGGATTCAAGTCAAACACTTGGAGATGAATTGACGTAATAAAGTAGTATTGAATCAAAATGTATCCAGATTTGGCGGAGTTGTACCAATGTTCTTGAAGCTCATTTTAAAAACTATACATATGTGCAATTTAATGTAAAGTCATAAATGATTGTAGTTACTCTTTGTATAACTCTTTCTCGGGGAGAAGTGGGAAGGGGGGGGGGGATATATTGGTTCAACAAACAAAAAAAGATAACTAGCAATAGTTTTCATTGGAACATATTTCAAGAAAGTTGATGGGGAGGGATGATTCCCTGAGCTACGTCACTAGATGCCACCGACACTGTATCGGGGGGTTTCAATGCTGACCTTAGGTGATCACTTAACACAACTCTACTTATTCCAGAAGAGTTAGAAGAGTCTTATCAAAGACGATGTGTTGCACTGTTTGCTTTTATGTGAAAAAATTTCTTTTAACGATCAAAACATTAATAAATTTGATGGGGGTCGCCTCTGAGTTTGTGTGATAACACAAACTTTCTTTGTAATCCTGTTCTAGTTTTAATATACTTTCGAAACAGTATGCCTACTCTTGTCAACTTTGTTCCTTTACGAAATTTCTTGTAATTTATTTTATACACAGGATATCCAAAAAGCTAGTTTATCCGCCATGATGGAAAATATCCTATATTATGGACCTAAATTTTCGATCTATATCTACACAATCTGCTTAAGATCTACAATGTTTATGTTTAGAACTTACATAATTTATATCATCATCATCAGTAGTGGTGCTCTGAAAGTTTCGTAACCAAATCACTCCATATTTCCCGGTCAGAAGCTGTTCTTAGAGGAATTTCAAGAGAGATGCCGGTCCATTCTTTTACAATGTCCAGCCAGCTTATCTTTGGACGACCCTTTCTTCGTGCTCTATCCCCTGTACCCTAATTGATAGCTTTTGACAGTGAGTCATGTCTCTTTACAGTATGGAGGAGTTCTTCCTTTTTCGCCATCCAAAATATGACTGTTCTAGAATTATTTGATTTGACTCTTTGAGTGCGTGTGTTTTGACTGTTATGACATTTTTAGCTTGAATTTCTTTTGTTGTTTTTTTTGTTTGATATTGTTCAGTTTTCATCAATAACGAGGCTGGCAACAAAACAGTTTTCATTTTGAATTCAAATTACAGTTGATGGGTTTTTTTTTCCCTTTGTTGTTTTGGTGCTAGGTCACTGTTGGAAAGTGCACGGAGGAAAAGTACACATTCTAGTACAAACAGTCATGACTCAAACTGTAAACAAAATCAGAAAATTTTTAAATGTCCGACAAACAAATGAGATTTTTTATCAGGAAAAAAACAACAGAAGACCATGGTGACCGCTACGAGTTAATTGTGTAGGTAATAAATAGACTTATTTGGGTCTGGCAAACAGATGAATAGATTGGACATTGTCACTTTGAAAACAAAAACAAACAAAACAAAAAGAAAAATATTTGTTCAATAACACAATTAGGGTCATTCTCGCTAGAGACGAGGTTATTTCTATTATAGACGAGGTCATTCTTGTTAGAGACAAGGTCAGTTCCTTTAGACACTATGTCAGTCTCGTATTAGAATCGAGGTCAGCTTCTTTAGAGATGATGTCAGGCTCGTTAGAGGTGAGGTCAGTAACATTAGAGACGAGGTCAGTTCCTTTGGAGAAGAGGCCAGTCTCATCAGGTCGAGGTTAGTTTAGTTAGAGTCTAGGTCAGTACCATTCGAGACAAGGTCAGTTCTAACAGAGACGAGGCCAAGCTCGTTAGATGCAAAGTCAGTTCGTTGGAGACGAAACCTGGCATGTCAGCCGAGGTCAGTCTCTATAATAATTAAGTAATTTCCCTTAGAGAGTTGTGTTGTTTTTTTACGAGTAAATAATCAACTATACACAGTGAAAAGAAAGAAGATCAAAAAGACATTCGAACGTAAGTGAGACAAACATTCGAGATAGTCTTAGCTTTAGTCTTAACGAGATAACACTCAATTCATAACCCATGACTGAGATCCATGACTTAAGAAGCTGATGAAAAATTTGTGCTAAACAAACTCATGCGCTGCCCCTGCTGGTCCGTTACATTTTGAGTTACTTGCACATCTATAGCTTGACACCATTGACAAACTTATAACAAGATCATAAAACAATATTCATTGAGCTAATAATGTTTTGTTATTTCAAGGACTTCCGCTTCAATTAGTAGCAAACTTTAATTTAGCGATGGTACTATAATTCAAAAGAACAATTAAAGATAGTCATTTCTTTAAGCCAGACTAATGCAGAAACCTACATACGAAACGCTTGGTTAAGACTTGTCCTAAACACTGGCTAGTTTCCTCATTCCCAGACCAGGTGTGCATATTGTTTTGTCCATCATTGTTCATGCAAGTTTGATCCCTTGGGAAAATATTATCTGCTAGAAGGAAGCAGAAAATGTTGTATATAGTCAATGTCTTGCCGTTTGATAGTTGATGTCTGAACATGTTAAAAACATGAACAATGCAAGACGAAAATCAGTGAGTTAGTGAGTGAGTTAGTGAGTGAGTTAGTGAGTGAGTTAGTGAGTGAGTTAGTGAGTGAGTTAGTGAGTGAGTGAGTGAGTGAGTGAGTGAGTGAGTGAGTGAGTGGATGAGTGAGTTAGTGAGTGAGTGTTTTAATGATTGGATGAATGAATAACATGCAGATAAACATAATTTTACATCAAAATAATTTATTACATAATTATTTTTAATTCCTGGTGTAAATAGATAGACAGAAAGAAAGACAGAAAGATAGACAAACAGACAGATAAACCAGACAGAAACATAGATAGATAGATAGATAGATAGATAGATAGATAGATAGATAGATAGATAGATAGATAGATAGATAGATAGATAGATAGATAGATAGATAGATAGATAGATAGATAGATAGATAGATAGATAGATAGATAGATTAGATAGATAGATAGATTAGATAGATAGATAGATAGATAGATAGATAGATAGATAGATAGATAGATAGATAGATAGATAGATAGATAGATAGATAGATAGATAGATAGATAGATAGATGGATAGATAGATAGATAGATGGATAGATAGATAGATAGATAGATAGATGGATAGATAGATAGATAGATAGATAGATAGATAGATAGATAACGTTTTAAAAGCTAAAAAAAAACATTTGGCTAGCTTTTTAAGAAGAAAAAAATGAAAACCAAGAAATGAAAACAAAAACTCAAGTCATTACACAGCCTTGAAATAAGAAAAACAAAATCTAACAAGTCATTACACAGCCTTGAAATAAGAAAAACAAAATCTAACAAGTCATTACACAGCCTTGAAAAAAGAAAAACAAAAATCTAACAA
The DNA here is from genome assembly GCF_947242115.1 of Biomphalaria glabrata. Classification (NCBI taxonomy): domain Eukaryota; kingdom Metazoa; phylum Mollusca; class Gastropoda; family Planorbidae; genus Biomphalaria; species Biomphalaria glabrata. The sequence continues at coordinate 21,136,686 of NC_074717.1, forward strand.
GTCATTACACAGCCTTGAAATAAGAAAACAAAAATCTAACAAGTCATTACACAGCCTTGAAATACGAAAAACAAAATCTAACAAGTCATTACACAGCCTTGAAATAAGAAAACAAAAATCAAGTCATTACACAGCCTTGAAATAAGAAAAACAAAATCTAACAAGTCATTAGACAGCCTTGGAATAAGAAAAACAAAATCTAACAAGTCATTACACAGCCTTGAAATAAGAAAAACAAAAATCAAGTCATTACACAGCCTTGAAATAAAAAAAACAAAATCTAACAAGTCATTACACAGCCTTGAAATAAGAAAAACTAAATCTAACAAGTCATTACACAGCCTTGAAATAAGAAAAACAAAAATCTAACAAGTCATTACACAGCCTTGAAATAAGAAAACAAAAATCTAACAAGTCATTACACAGCCTTGAAATAAGAAAAACAAAATCTAAAAGTCATTACACAGCCTTGAAATAAGAAAAACAAAATCTAAAAGTCATTACACAGCCTTGAAATAAGAAAAACAAATCTAACAAGTCATTACACAGCCTTGAAATAAGAAAAACAAAATCTAACAAGTCATTACACAGCCTTGAAATAAGAAAAACAAAATCTAACAAGTCGTTACACAGCCTTGAAATAAGAAAAACAAAATCTAACAAGTCATTACACAGCCTTGAAATAAGAAAAACAAAATCTAACAAGTCATTACACAGCCTTGAAATAAGAAAAACAAAATCTAACAAGTCATTACACAGCCTTGAAATAAGAAAAACAAAATCTAAAAGTCATTACACAGCCTTGAAATAAGAAAAAAAAAATCTAAAAGTCATTACACAGCCTTGAAATAAGAAAAACAAAATCTAACAAGTCATTACACAGCCTTGAAATAAGAAAAACAAAAATCAAGTCATTACACAGCCTTGAAATAAGAAAAACAAAAATCTAACAAGTCATTACACAGCCTTGAAATAAGAAAAACAAAACGAATCAATGTGGGACAAAATAGAAGTCAACAAATTCAAAACCAAACTGAAGTCAATAGAAACAAAAGAAAAACATTTTTTTCCCCAGGCCTTCTCTAGTTGTCACGTGTTCTTTTAAAAACGCTTCTTTTCTGACTCTTATATTGTCTGTCATTCATCTTTTATTTTTTGTTAGTCCATCTGTCTGTCTGTCCCTTTGCTATGTGTTTGAACATTACTGTTATCACGTGATTGTTTTCATACTGTGAAGCATTTTAAACTAATTTCCTATCAGTATCAGATACTTGTGGTGTTGTGAATGAGTGTCTCCTGCCTGTTTTTTAAATAAGGTCTTAGGTATACATATTGTATTCACTTACCTTTCAACCATTTTTGAATGAAATAAATTGCAGTACGTTTTCACCAATAGTTGGGGTCCAAATTTCCGAATGGGAAATATTATAGCTTCACCCTCACCGTCACCTATACTATAGCGTGTTGGAGTGTTGGGGCACCACACACGATTTGTCGACCGTTTTTCTCCATTCCTCTCTGTCTTTAGCCTTGGATAGAGCATCTTTCAATGAAAGGCCCGTCCGTTCTTTTATGATGTCTTCCTATCGCTTTCTCTGTCTGCCTCTTCTTCTTTTTTCCTGGTATTGTTCCATGAAGGAAGGTCTTTGCGAGCCTTGAAGATCTTTTAATATAGCCATAGAGTTTTAGTTCGCTTTTTTTCTACAATAGTTAGCAGGTCATCGTGGGATTCAATCGCTGTAGTAACCCTGTCTCTAATCTCTTCGTTATTGATGCGGACTTTAAATGTGATACCTAGGATCCATCTGTAGCATTCTAGTCACCGAACGGATAAAAGATGCTATACGTAATGTGTAGTCTGTCTGTCAGTCCGCGTCTCAACTTTAAATCTAAAGAAAAAAAAAAAATCTACTTTAAAATGTCATTTTACCTTTTTTTTTTTTTTTTTTGTAGAATGCTTAAATCGACTAATTGTATTTTCAAGCAAACACTTTTGTCTTCAAAATAAAATTTACAAAACCTTTTTTTTAATACAGAAACAGTTTCTCTGACACATAATCTCGGATGAAGCTGAAATTTTAAATACATATATTGCTTTTACCTGACAACAGAAGAATCATTTAAAAAAATGAAACAATTAGTAACTTAACTGTTGGTAATTAATTATTTTTGTTTTGCATCTTGAACAAGGGAAAGAAATTGAACTTGACTAAGGTGGTGGTAGAAAGGGAAAGAAACTGAGGTGGTGGTATAGCTAAATTAGTCCCTTTTGTAGGTCGCCGCTTTAAAGTAAGTTTGAAAGAAACAATAAATAACTATACAATCTTCAATTTTCATACACACCTCACTAGCAGAGTGGTTAGAATGCCGACTTGGGTCAAAAGTTTGAATTCAGGTCGTCCCTCTCCCTTTTTTTAATAAATGCTTTTAAGAAACGTAAAACTCAACCAGATATCCCTTTCTTTCTCCCCTCCCCATCATTTTACCAACTGGTCCAAGGGATAGGATTATAGCGTATTGGAAAAGCTTAAAGCATTAAATAGCGCTAAACAAAAACGATTGGTACAAATGTTTCTAATCACACAGATTTCTTGTTTGTTGGTCTAGATCTTTGACAAACTTAATTACATAACTGATCAGTAGTAATTGATAGAATTCACTTCGTATTGTTTGTTTTTTTAAGTATTTTTATGTTGTTGTTGTTTTTTTTGTTGTTGTTTTTTTTTGTATTTTTTTTTGGTCATTGACAATGAATAATTGTGTAAAGTTTCCAGTGGGAGAAGCAACGTGTACAGGAGACCAGCCAGAGACATTTTTTTGTTTGTTTTCTAGTATAAAGCATACTAACTGTTTACAAAAACGTTTACTTTTCTTTTAAAAAAAAGAACTCTACTTTGTATGCACATTTAATGCAAATTTTATGCACATTTTTAAAACAAGTTTTGAATAGATAGTTCTTTGTTTTTATTGTATGAAATTCCAATTTAGTTTGTTCACGGACACTCAAGCCCTCACAAAATCTGAATGTTAAATGGCAAGAAAAATATACCTCACACAGAAGCAAGAATCACTTCTGTGATCTATTATTAACCTTCCTATCTGTATTACTTCAAACCTGCAAGTTGACCTTGAAGTGCTCACAAACTCTCTTGGGTCTCTTATTACATTGCACTTTTTACTTTGCGGGTTTTTTTTTTTTTGGTGGAAAGGGGGGGGGGGTCATAAATAAAAAAAATTAACTTTGGACGACAACTGTGGTCACTTCGTTGACCTTTGTAAATATCAGTTTTGCATTGTATGAGGCAAAATATGAAGTTGACAGACAAATAACATAAATACAGAAAGTGTCGACTTGGAGAATGCTTCAATAAAATACCCGAGTCCTAAAACTGTACTGAGTGACATGAAAATTATATAGAACTTTATGACATCAGAAGAACGGTAGAGAAATATTGGCTAAGCGCAATTCATCTTATAAGTTTAATCTTATTAGTGTAGCATTCATTCAGAGAAAGATAGCGTCTCTGAAGTTAACGACTAGAGTACAAAACAGAATAATCCAGTGACAATGATATTGAACAACATATTGATTTAGTACAATCAGGCATAAAAACTAGCAAACATATCAACTTAGAAACAAACTCAACGACACACTATTCCCAATCTAACAGTCAGTCAACAATCTAGAAGCATTTCCTGAGAGTCCCAGTCAAGAAATGACACATCGTTCCTAATATAACAGTCAGTAAAAAAAACTAGAAGCATTTCCTAAGAGTTCAAGTCAACAAATGACACACAGTTCTTAAGAGTCCAAGTCAACACAGTTCTTAAGAGTCCAAGTCAACAAATGACACACAGTTCCTAATCTAACAGTCAGTCAACCATCAAGAAGCATTTCCTAAGAGTCCCAGTTCAGAAATGACATATAGTTCCTAAGAGTCCCAGTTTAGAAATGACATATAGTTCCTAAGAGTCCCAGTCAAGAAATGACACACAGTTCCCAATTTAACAGTCAATAATTTAGAGGCAATTGTAAGAATCAAAGTCAAGAGATGACACACTTTTCCTAGTATAGAGACATTTCCTAAGAGTCCAAGCCAACAAATGACACAGTTCCTAAGAGTCCATGTCAACGAACAAATCGAAACTTTTATGAATTCCGAGATTGCCAAGATTTTTTTTTAACTTAATGCTTCAGAATTACTTTTATTATAGAACGAGCAAGATGTTCAATTAACAACATAACAAAGACACACAAACTTACCAGCGTGTATTAACAACATAACAAAGACACACAAACTTACCGGCGTGTATTAACAACATAACAAAGACACACAAACTTACCAGCGTGTATTAACAACATAACAAAGACACACAAACTTACCAGCGTGTATTAACAACATAACAAAGACACACAAACTTACCAGCGTGTATTAACAACATAACAAAGACACACAAACTTACCGGCGTGTATTAACAACATAACAAAGACACACAAACTTACCGGCGTTTATTAACGACATAACAAAGACACACAAACTTACCAGCGTGTATTAACAACATAACAAAGACACAAACTTACCGGCGTGTATTAACAACACAACAAAGACACACAAACTTACCAGCGCGTATTAACAACACAACAAAGACACACAAACTTACCAGCGTGTATTAACAACACAACAAAGACACACAAACTTACCAGCGTGTATTAACAACATAACAAAGACACAAACTTACCGGCGTGTATTAACAACATAACAAAGACACAAACTTACCAGCGTGTATTAACAACACAACAAAGACACACAAACTTACCGGCGTGTATTAACAACACAACAAAGACACACAAACTTACCAGCGTGTATTAACAACACAACAAAGACACACAAACTTACCGGCGTGTATTAACAACATAACAAAGACACAAACTTACCGGCGTGTATTAACAATACAACAAAGACACACAAACTTAACAGCGTGTATTATTATTTTCTTTTTTTTTACTTGCACACAAACTATAGCTAACGGTCCCCAAGAAAGGGTCACATGTCTCCAATAGTTCATGGCTTTTTCAAGTCTTTATACGGCACTGGGAAGTTCGCGTTGACATTATGATTGTTTTGTCTCAATAAAGAATGAAAAGCGGTGTATAGTCTATGTTTATAAATTGTTTAGTACATCAGTGTAGATTACTATAGATGGTTTAGTCTACTAAGTGAATGGCTAAGTCCACTGTCTACCAAACTGTGTTCCGATGAGCCTTAGTGTCCGCGAGGCCTGGTGTCCCACAAACTAATGGAATAATTAACTAGCAGGCTACCCGTAGATTAGCCTCTCTAAAAAAATAAACAGTGTGCCACTAAATACTCAGAATGTGTGAAGTGTTCCGTTAAGGAAAATATTGGGAACCACTGTCTTAGACTTAAGTATGTCATTAAGAATAGAAGTAATCATCTTCTGTTTTGAAATAACGTCTGTATTTTGTAAGGTAAGACTTAGTCTTTTATTGCAGTTGATATAGAAGTAAAGTTTCCCTTTCAGACTTTTCGATTAATGTGGCCATCTGCTTTTATGGCCCAAGGTTAGCCAATGTGTCATGTGGCCAGTACAGCGATCAACTGCCTTTCCCAACTGACGCCAAGTGTCCATAAGAACGTAATGGACTCAGGCGCTCTAAAGATCCCGAAATTCAAATCCAAGTCTTCACCGAAATTCGAACCCAGGACCCCAGTCCCAATCGCCAAGTGTTTTACCACAGCCACCGCGCCTCCTCAATTGATAGAGTCTCCCATTTATAAATCGTTTACTATCTTGCATATAAAAGTTTAGTCTGCCATGATAAATGGTTTAGTCTGCAATGATAAATGGTTTAGTCTGTCATGATAAATGGTTTAGTCTCTAGCTTTCACTTTACTTTGGTATCGTGTGTCCATAATTTGCAATTGCTAAGGGATAGAGTAAGAAAAAGAGAAGCCACAATTTTTTTTTTTTTTTTGGTTTAAAAGAAACATTAACAGCAGCCCTAAAACCATTGGGGCAACTGATCTGTTTATCAAGTTGTTTCATAAACAAATTCGCAAAATAAACATCTGAGCTTATGTTAAAGTGTTTTTACAAAATTGAAAAACCTTGGTTTAATTGACTAGAATAGCTTGGCAATCATTTAATTAGAGTTGACACATAAATAATGATTCCTTTTAAATTATCCATAAATCACATAAGAATTCAAGGACAGAGAACTCCTGAAATTTGTAAACAAAAATATGTTTATACGCTTGTTAAGGGGAAATCAATTTTCAAAGTTTCCGTTGAAATCACGTGGTCCACTGGGAGGTCAGCTTTGGTTTTCCTGTTCACGTTCACGGTGGTGTCGTGTAGCCAGCAGATGACTTTTAGCAACAGATATCAGGGTCACATTTAAGCTTGACAGGGATGGACACAAAGGGGATTAACAAATTAAAAAAAAAAAATCTGAGTATTCTGCCTTCAGTTGAGCATCACGTCTATGACTTGAAGGTAGAGGTTTTTCTAGTGAACAAAAGTTACAAACGTGTGCTGGGTGGTAAAGCTGTAGAGTGTGGGTTCCATTCCGTTGAAACAGGGTTTGTTATTAGATCCTGTACACATGTACATGTCTAGGGGAAGACAAAAAAGGAGTGGCGGGTTAGCGACATTGAAAATTGATTTCCCCTTAACAAGCGTATAAACATATTTTTGGTGCAGGATTTATTTATTTTTTGCACAAATCTTTTTATAACTATATATATAATTCTCTTCTTCGCTCAAGAGTTTGGACGAGAAGAAGAAGTAAAGGAAAGATCACTCTTTTATTTCTGCGGATATGGTTATCCCACGAACTTTACGAGCCTTGCGTGTAGCGAAGTCATACAGTGGATCCTGAACATTGTATTTCCTACATAGATCACGCTCAATAGCAAGAAGTACTAAATGGTTCAAGCAATCTACGAGAATTGTTGACCTAAAGTAATTCTTCATTCGTTTGAGGCGCGAGAAGCTTCTTTCACAAGATTACACTATTACGGTTAATGCATAATGCCGTTTTTATTTATCGCCCGTAGGATTAGCGTTTTCCATATTGAATGACAGCCCAAAATGACAATTCAATGATTATAAAAGGAGCAGCGAAGATATAGCGGGCTGAAAGGCGTGGCTTATTTGCAAATGTAGAGAGGTTAATGAATACAAAGTTTTGGCAAGGACAGGTGAAGTCAGTGGTAGAAAGAATCTAGTTGAGTGAAGTAGTACTTTGAGTTGTAGAACCAGGACCATTGTTAGATCTAGTTGAGTGAAGTAGTACTTTGAGTTGTAGAACAAGGACCATTGTTAGATCTAGTTGTAGTTAGGAACTTGAACTAATAATAATATCAGAAACGCATTGTCTGATCACCACAATCTCATTGTAACATCAAGAAATCTTTACATCTAGCACTTACATATTGAAGATGGTCACAGTAAGTTATGATTTAGGTATTTATGTTCTGGAGTGGGATTGTGTTTATGATATTGCTATAGTCAAATGTGAACATTCAATGGACCTCATTCACCAATCGTAAACTGTAAACAAATAACATTTTGCCACGTGGTTCTCTATCACTTCTATACAAATTTCAATCTAATTGTAATACACAGTGGCTGTCATGTGACAGTTTTTTTCGTTGTTTTATCACTATCATCACGTGACTAAATGTTGTTTGTTTACGATTGGTGAATGAGGTCCATTGTCATAGCCTCACGGCTCTTGCGTACGTCTGAGATATTGTTATGGGATCTGTTTTTTTTTTCCTTTTTGAACGTGTCTAAGTTTTCGTGTGTGTGTGTGTGTTTGGTTGGGATCTGGAAAATGAGTCAACCAAATTTGAAGAAAACAAATCACTTTGTGATTGTACAGATCACGAATGTATTAAAGTACAAGAGATGCGCTTCTGCGTGTTGTGTCTGTTTCTGTGTTGTTACATAGCTGAGGGTTTGTCAACAGGCGTTGTCTTATTATCTATCGTAATGATGGTGCATCTAGGCTTTCTATTCAGATTGACTATAATCTTTGTGCTTGGCAGTTAGGGTTATGGACCAAAAGTCAAAAGACAGCAAAAGGTTTTGACCTGTTACCTGTAGGGCCTGTTACCTGTAGGGCCTGTTACCTATAGGGCCTTTTACCTGTAGAACTGTTCATTTAATCACCAGATCAATAGGACAAAAGGCCCATGTTCTGTCTTTGGAAGAAAATAATTATGTCATAAGCCCAGCATTACAACAGTGTTGATAGTCCGAAACAAATGAATGAACGGAGTGAATCAATAGAGTGAGTCTAATAAACGAATCAATAGATAGAATCGACTGACTGAGTGAATGGTTTAAGTGAATCAATTGAGATAATCAACTGAGTAAATCAATAGATGGAATCAACTGAATGATGAACTGAAAGAAACAAATGAGCGAATCGAATGATGGAAACAACTGAATGGATGAGCTGAGTGAATCAAACTGATTAGATTAACTGAGGAAATAGACTAATTGAATCAAAAGAGTGAGTCAACTGAGTCGAGTCAGTCAGTTGACTGAATTTGAGTTCCTGACAAGATAACATTAGACAAAGAACTTCTGAGAATGAAAGGTTCTGTAAGTGAGTTTCAATCTCATCCATGCCATCACTTAATAACTACACAGGCTTGCTAAAACAGATTTTCAAATATACAAATATAGTTTATGATCTGAGAAGATATTCAAATCGTGTACTTTAAAACCGATGTTTTGATCAAATTTGTACTAAATATTTTTCTCACTTCATTGTTTCTTTTCCCCCTAATATAATGTGAAGAAAGGTAACTGTGTGTGTATGTGCATGTGTGTGTGTTGATGCGTGTGTGTGGGTTCGTGTGTGTGTACTTTAAATAATATTACCTCAATTTGATGATTATTTATTTTTATGTTTGATGTTGAAGTTATTGGATTTCAAAGACGATATAAAAACAGGCTTTAAAAAAAAATCTAGTCGCTAAGAAATGCATAAAACACAATTATTAATGTCTTAATGCTTCCGGGGAACGCACTATGAGAGGCTGTGTGATAATGCGCACTAAGACAGGCCAGACGTTAAGAGTGCTTATGTGAAGGATCATTGACAGAAAGCGGAATGTAATTAAGACAGCGTGAAATATTTTTAATTAACAAAACTAGAGTAATTTTTTGTACTGGTGGTAGATTTTAATTGATAACAAATCGTTGGACATGAGTTTAAAAAGATATTTTACCCTAAACTGCATAGAGAGAAATTAGAACACATACTTTTACTTCAATTTTGTGTCTTTTACAGTCACGTGGCTTGCTTCATGGTCTGCTGAGACTTTTCGCGCAACCAAGGTGCTCCACTCTTCCCTGTCAGAGGTATTCTCTCATTCACGAGATACATAACAAATATAATACTTTCTTTTTAGCGGCCCATGAAGTTGGGAGAATTCAAGGGCCATAACCTAAACAAAGAAAACATTTCAAAAATACATATTTTTAAAAAGACAAATACCCTTATTATTCAAGTTCAAATATATTTTTTTTAAATATATTAATTTGACAAAGTCCTTCTGTTAGGGCCATCACACCGTCAGCTGCTTGAACTTTGGTCTTTTCTGATTCGGCCAGCGAAGAAAGCAGACTTGTACAATTATTTATTAGTATATTCATTGTATGGAGATCTAGCTCTAACACCAGACCTTACGTTCTGAATAGTCTAGATCTACTTCTAGGTCAAGAATCTAGATGTCATCTATCTTAGATTTACGTACAAAATATAAGCAATGCTTATAAACTTCAATAAAATTGAAACCACTTTAAATTTACTCAATTATCGCATAATTACGGTAATACGGCTGACTACGCAATATTGGCTCTAGACCTAGATTTAGTCTCTAGCTAAATTTATTCATTTTTTCTTTTTGAAAAATTATAACGGTCAAGCTAGAGTTTTCTCCTTGTGGCCTACGAGCTAGTAATTCTTTTCTCGGTGATACAAATAAACTGATAAATTTCTAGGAAATTCGTTGGAACCGTTTTTGAGATCATCTGTCCGCCCACCCTTTAGTTGGGGAAAGTAAAGGTGGTTTGTCTTTGAGCTGGCCACATGACACCCTGCTCGTTATAACCATTGACCAAAGAAACAGACGACCTTATAAATTGCAATGTCTAAAATTGAAACTTTACTTTACTCACAAGGTCACAATACTGCTTTCACAATAACTCACGATTCTTAAAGATAACATTCACCCATTAAACCACTGTTACATAAGATCTGAACGAAGTGGTCGTCTCCTTTCCATTAGGACTAAAACAGAAAGATTTAAAAACTCCTTCGTCCCACTTTCGGTCAGAGTGTTACAAGATCATCTGTCATCATCGAAAAGTTCATAGAAGTCTAATTCATAAAGCGCTGGTTGTGAGTGTGTATGTGTTTGGTGTGTGAATGTTGTTCGTATTTGCATCTATAATGTTATTGTTAGAGTAGTCAAACTGAATTTCCATTTGATTGGATCAATAAAAATTATCGTACCTTATATTATCTATCTTATCTGAAAGTAGTTTGACTGTCTGCATCTTAGGGCTGGCTACACACACAACAGAACATTAAGTTCACTACTTTGAAGGTCATTTAAATATCATTACGTTCAGTCACACAAATACTGTCAAAATTGTTTCATCTTTTAGCAAGGCCTCTTTGTTTCATCTTTTAGCGAGGCCTCTTTGTTTCATCTTTTAGCAAGGCCTCTTTGTTTCATCTTTTTAGCAAGGCCTCTTTGTTTCATCTTTTAGCAAGGCCTCTTTGTTTCATCTTTTAGCAAGGCCTCTTTGTTTCATCTTTAAGCAAGGCCTCTTTATTTCATCTTTAGCAAGGCCTCTTTGTTTCATCTTTTAGCAAGGCCTCTTTGTTTCATCTTTTAGCGAGGCCTCTTTGTTTCATCTTTTAGCAAGGCCTCTTTGTTTCATCTTTTAGCAAGGCCTATTTGTTTCATCTTTTAGCAAGGCCTCTTTATTTCATCTTTAAGCAAGGCCTCTTTGTTTCATCTTTTAGCAAGGCCTCTTTGTTTCATCTTTTAGCAAGGCCTCTTTGTTTCATCTTTTAGCAAGGCCTCTTTGTTTCATCTTTTAGCAAGGCCTCTTTGTATTTCGATTGAAGTTCATATCCTTGTCGTCTTATAGTGTTGAGCCTGTTCATTCATCAATGCTGTCATCATAACGTGGGTGAGTCTCTAGAGCTTGAGAGAAAACATTTCATAATTTGACTTTGTGCTCAGCTTTACAGCAAGAGTTGCTTTTTATCTTTCTGACTTATTTTCTGCTCACTTTCTTTGTTTCTTCACGTTTTGATTCCAATCAACACATTTCTACACTGTTCAAGATAATACTTGTAATTTGTGAAAGACTTCGTAGCGGGGCCAACTGGAGATCATGTGACAACTCCACCGAACCAATAAGAATTCGTATGTGACTGGATATGTCATCTTTAGGACTTGGAACGTTGTTGGTGGTCCCTTTTTTAGAGTCATACGAATAGATTCCCACTAACGTTGATTTCTATAAGAAATAAAGGCCTTAATTTTCTTGTTTATAGTTTAGTATGTATAAGGAATTGACGTCTACTAGAAGCACTAAATACGGATGAAGGGTATTTACGACAATGCTTTAGATTAGTATTAGACTATTAGTGTAAAAGAGGTTTGTTGTTGTTTTTAAATAACGACGCTGAAAGTGTTGCTTTTAAAGAGAATATTATACAATCCTAAACAATTGACTGGCATTTATGCGACTTTGCCCAAATGCCTATATAGCTAGTCCGCCCCTGTTGTCAACGGTGCCTTTCAATAGATTCATTGTGTCCAACACGACCGCTGATAACATTTGCTTTTTTTAGTGAGTATTACTTTTTTAAATGTAGTCTTTTTTTTAGAAAGCAATACCACATTGGTAATATGATCAAACAGACAGGCGCATTGATCTGCCCGAGTTCAACTTGAATGTCATTTGTCAACAATAGACTGACTGTCTCAGTTTACAGCGAAGACAGGACAAGAGAAAGAGTGCTTCTGTTTCACTTTAAAGAACATAATTATACAGTACGCTCAGGGGAGACAACAGATTATATTAATCAACTAAAAAAATTCTGGAATTTATGGTAGAAAAGGGAAATAATTGACAACGAAGTAGAAATGTTCAATTTTTTACAAAGCTTTACACTCTGTCTCTGGTAAAAAGTGTGTACACGTTATTTCTCCCACACCCAATCTCGGATCTAGCTGAAATTTTGCACAATTATTTCTTGCGTTTGATAAAACAAAACAAAAAAAAACAAGGTGACAAAGACAGTTTTGTGTAAACATAAACACAACATCGGCCCTAAAAGTGACCTACTCTGTCAGGTAGAAAGGCAGGTTTCAATATTTGTAAAGAGAATATTATAAACTATGAACTACTAACTATCAACAACTAATCTACAACCCTATCACCAACTACAACCCTATCTATCTCCAACTACAACCCAATCACCAACTACAACCCTATCTATCTTTAACTACAACCCTATCACCAACTACAACCCTATCAATCTTCAACTACAACCCTATCACCAACCCCAACCCTATCACCAACTACAACCCTATCTATCTTTAACTACAACCCTATCACCAACTACAACCCTATCAATCTTCAACTACAACCCTATCACCAACCCCAACCCTATCACCAACTACAACCCTATCTATCTTCAACTACAACCCTATCACCAACCCCAACCCTATCACCAACTACAACCCTATCTATCTCCAACTGCAACCCTATCACCAACTACAACCCTATATCCTACAATGCAAAAAGAAAAGACTTCCGCGTGTCGAAAGTGTTGCCGATACTACTGTATTGATTGTTCCTCTAACGACTTTATACCACATGATACCGAGATTTATTAATGCTTTTATTATTATATTGTTAATATTTGATATGCTTTCAATTAACTGATAGTTATGAAGATATAGTTAAATGTGAACCTGGCCTAACCATTATCATCGATTGAATATCTAATTAATTATATAATTATCCTAAAATTTCATTATCAATATTCGTTTATAAAGGTTAGGAATTCTAATTCTATTTACAAATCAAACACATTTTTGTAAAATTGTTTATATTATTGAAGATCTAGGACTAGGTCTGTTGGCATTACGCTGTGATGTTACCTTTTTTTTTTTCAGGGGAAATAGGAACTTGGCTTGAATAGTTCTTAACTGTGAGCAGATCATTCTGGTCCGCCTCTCAGTTTGTGAGATAGCACAGAACTGTCTTTGTAAGATCATCTTGTTCAGGAATAATGTCGTTGTTATGAAATGCTTCTCATTTTTAATTATCAATTTCGTTGTTGTTGTTGTTTAAATGTTGTTTTGTTGTTGTTGTTTTTTTTGTTGTTTTTTGTGATTACGTAGAGTCTTAGGATTAATAAGGAATAAGATCAAGCGATTGGAGTCCCCAGGCAAAGTGAATATGGTGACACCCAATGAAATAGAAAAACAAAAAATTAAGACCGAAAAGTATGCAATGAATTAAAAGCCGTCCAGTAACTATATCTAAATAAACAAATAAGTTAAATGAACAAATGTGCTACGGGCTAGCAGTGACAATGCTGAACTAAAATAACATTTCGACATTTCACCAAAAGGAAGAAACGATGGTTTTCTAACATGTCATCTCAACATTCCTAGTACATTCATGTTTGGCAGTTTTTTCTCTCTGCCAATCAGGGGCCCTAAGAACGTGCGTAGTTTTGGCTATGGATGTTAATATAGCCTGAACCTTCTATTGTACGTTTATTCTTTTAAATCTAGCATTCATTAATAACTTTTGGTTTAGTAAAATTTTGTTTTAATAATTAATCTCCTTTAAAATTATTTTTTAAATTTAAAGCTTTTAAAATGATCAGTTCTCTTGACTTTTAGGTTAACTTTATAAATGAAAGTTAGACACACTAATCTTATTTTTTTTTTTTTTTTTTGAAATATTCGTAAAAGAAATTATTCCCCGGGAAGAGATTATTTCCCTTTTGTTACTTTTATCAATGTCAAGGCAACGACACATCAAATATATATGTCAGACAAAAACTAAACACAGCAGGTGTTGTGTGGGCGTATCATGTGCCTGTGACGTATTAACAGGGAATATTCAAAGAGGATGGAACGGAAGGATGTGCTCTCCATAGTATGATTTCATCGTTAAGTCGAGACTCTGCGTTCTCGGCAACCTGTGTGTGGGGGGAGGGGGGGGGCATTGAATCAAATATCAAACAAAATGTTTCTATGGATTCTTGTGTTTGATGCATGAGATGTGAACATGTGCCATCTAGTTGACTATATATATATACCACTTTATTGTTTTATTTATTCATTTTGTATCATTCAATACAAACCTACTCTTTATCACAAAGTAGAAGTTACATAACATTTACATGTCGCAACGTATGCAAGCTAGATGACGTTCATTAGTAGCAATGTGTGCAAGCCAGATGACGTTCATTAGTAGCAATGTGTGCAAGCCAGATTACGTTCATTAGTAGCAGTGTGTGCAAGCCAGATGACGTTCATTAGTAGCAGTGTGTGCAAGCCAGATGACGTTCATTAGTAGCAGTGTGTGCAAGCCAGATGACATTCATTAGTAGCAATGTATGCAAGCCAGATGACATTCATTAGTAGCAGTGTGTGCAAGCCAGATGACATTCATTAGTAGAAGTGTGTGCAAGCCAGATGACATTCATTAGTAGCAGTGTGTGCAAGCCAGATGACGTTCATTAGTAGCAATGTGTGCAAGCCAGATGACGTTCATTAGTAGTAATGTGTGCAAGCCAGATGACGTTCATTAGTAGCAGTGTGTGCAAGCCAGATGACGTTCATTAGTAGCAGTGTGTGCAAGCCAGATGACATTCATTAGTAGCAATGTATGCAAGCCAGATGACGTTCATTAGTAGCAATGTGTGCAAGCCAGATGACGTTCATTAGTAGCAGTGTGTGCAAGCCAGAGGACGTTCATTAGTAGCAGTGTGCAAGCCAGATGACATTCATTAGTAGCAATGTGTGCAAGCCAGATGACGTTCATTAGTAGCAATGTGTGCAAGCCAGATGACGTTCATTAGTAGCAATGTGTGCAAGCTAGATGACGTTCATTAGTAGCAATGTGTGCAAGCCAGATGACGTTCATTAGTAGCAATGTGTGCAAGCTAGATGACGTTCATTAGTAGCAATGTGTGCAAGCTAGATGACGTTCATTAGTAGCAATGTGTGCAAGCCAGATGACATTCATTAGTAGCAATGTGTGCAAGCCAGATGACGTTCATTATTAGCAGTGTGTGCACGCCAGATGACGTTCATTAGTAGCAATGTGTGCAAGCTAGATGACGTTCATTAGTAGCAATGTGTGCAAGCTAGATGACGTTCATTAGTAGCAATGTGTGCAAGCCAGATGACATTCATTAGTAGCAATGTGTGCAAGCCAGATGACGTTCATTATTAGCAGTGTGTGCACGCCAGATGACGTTCATTAGTAGCAGTGTGCAAGCCAGATGACATTCATTAGTAGCAATGTATGCAAGCCAGATGACATTCATTAGTAGCAATGTGTGCAAGCCAGATGACGTTCATTAGTAGCAATGTATGCAAGCCAGATGACATTCATTAGTAGTAATGTATGCAAGCCAGATGACGTTCATTAGTAGCAGTGTGTGCAAGCCAGATGACATTCATTTGTAGCAATAATTAATAAACTTTAGCCAGGTAGAGCTAGATCATTTTTACTCCAGTGAAAGGAAACACTTAACAGTCTCAAACGGAGAATAATTAACAGAGTCTCAAACAGGTGGACGTCTTGAAATAGTCATATTTTATTTTTTCTCTTTTGACAGAATCTCTATGAGAGTTACAATTCAAATTAATGAAATAATGCCTCAATTTTTTATGAAAATCATACACTATATTAAATAGGAGTCGATAGAACAAAGCGATTTGAAGTTTCAAAGCTTGACAATTTAATGTAAATAATCACATTTTGCGAGCCTGTTTACTAACATAGATAAGTGATAACTTCTTGTGCAAATAGTCTCTTGATAACCCTACGTACATTAGTCAAGAGATTAATGCATTTGTCTAAGAGTTACTTCCAAGGGTATGTCTCTAGTGGGAGATTATTAAATTATCAAATTATTTTCCATTTCGTCCAAAAGTTGATAAGAAACAAGATGACCTCGAGGACTTTGATATAAAGTTGTGATCGATTTTCTTTCACTCGCAATAGCCTCCCAGGCTATGAAAAAATTTAAAGAATCCTTCCACGTATCTGGCCAGTGGGGTTGTGTATGTCAAAGAACGACTACTTGAACTCTTCAATTCTTCAAGGCAAGTGACAACAGTGCATGACAAAAAGAAAGACAAAGTGTATTATTATCCCAAGTCTACTAGTGTTCCTTTCTTTCTCCTAACAATCGCGACAGAAGCTAAATCTAGCTTGGAGATTCTTGTTTCAATAACAAAAGGACTTTTCTCAAACCTAAATCTAGCTTGGAGATTCTTGTGTCAATAACAAAAGGACTTTTCTCAAACCTAAATCTAGCTTGGAGATTCTTGTTTCAATAACAAAAGGACTTTTCTCAAACCTAAATCTAGCTTGGAGATTCTTGTGTCAATAACAAAAGGACTTTTCTCAAACCTAAATCTAGCTTGGAGATTCTTGTTTCAATAACAAAAGGACTTTTCTCAAACCTAAATCTAGCTTGGAGATTCTTGTGTCAATAACAAAAGGACTTTTCTCAAACCTAAATCTAGCTTGGAGATTCTTGTGTCAATAACAAAAGGACTTTTCTCAAACCTATCCGACAAATAAATTGCAGTGATTAAAACTACAACAAAGACCTAATGGACTCGTGCAGACCATTTTAGGATTTAAAAATATATATATTTTTTAACACAACAAAAGAATCAATATGTACTTTAAAGTTACAATTTTAATAACTTATATACATATACATTATATAAATATATATATAACCAGATATGACCCGCGGCCTGCTGGCCTTAGTTTGGGTATTACATAACATATTGATATCATATATGAATGTCACGATCATCAATGGTGATGATGTCACAATCTAAGATGGTGCCAGATGTCACGCTCAATCTTGATTGTGCCACTGTCACAATCAGACTTGAACTATATTGCACTATCAATGATCGTGATTGCCGAGGATCTTGAAATGATCTTTCGATAAGATGATCGTATAGAAGTAGACAGATCTATGTTGATAATACGATCATACAGAATGTTGCCAATTGATAAAAGGATCATCTAGGTCTAGGAGTTACTACTTGACAAATATGATCTAAGTACGTTCTAAATTCAATGAAGAAACTTCTCTTCGTCCAAAAACAATTACTTTAATTAATAACTTGAAAACACTATTCACAAATAGTTACAATGGTTAAAATGTACTTGAATTGAACTACACAATAGTATATCTGAGTCTTGATACAAAAAAGATATATATTCTCAATTTCACGTTACATACAAGTTAGATGTTAACACTACACGTTCCGAAACAAGACTCGATGTTATCGCTACACCTTCCAAAACAAGACTCTAGTACATGTTTACACTAACACATTCCGTACAAGACTGACTAAAAAATATAAAGAAAATACAAAGCTTTGGGCGAATTGCCATGTGACTCATATCTCATTGCCGCTTGGTTGAGATCTGACCAATAAATGCAACCCAATGTACAACAATTAACTTTCTAAACCAATGAAGTTCATTTTGAAAATGAAACTAATTACAAGTCTGGTTTTTTCCCGAGGTAGTTGACCTTGCCGGCAGACCTTGGCCAAATATCGATACAGTGTACGTGACAATGAAATTCTGTGAAAACGGGTTTACCCGATTAGTTAAAAAGTTTCGTTCTTTAATAGAGATAGGTGTAGGAATGTTATTTTTAGGGCTTTCCGGTTTTATATATATATATATATATATATATATATATATATATATATACATTATTATACATAATATAATTTATATGCATATTCAAAAAGTCGTGTTTTTTCGTTTTACACTCACTGCAGCTTTTTAAACTAAAACTCTAATTATCTATAATTGACATTTACAGCAAAATAAACTAGCCGACGCGCGGCGTAGCATACGCCCCTATTTATTGACGGGTGAACAGTTCCTGAAAGACACAGTTGCCCAAATGGGGTGGGTTGGGCAAACGACTGTGAGCGAATGAAAAGAAGGAACTCTGGAGAGAGCAACATTTGCCCATGACTGAAAACAGATTTTGGAAGATACAGGCATATCTTTTTGAGTGTTTGGCCTTGTCGGGTGCGGACGGCAAGGAGCATGGTTGGGCGACGTAGAGAATCATATATAGAGAGAAGATTTCTTGTTCTCCCCCCCCCCCTTTTTTTTCTGAGACGCGCTCTCTGTCGCCACGAAAGTTACGTAGGGTAACTCTAGTCTGACTTGCAGAAATAAAAGAGTTATATAAATAATTAGTATATATTAATAACATAAGTAATAAATTCGTATACAAATTGTGTGAATTCTATACTTAAATTCGTCCGCCCTTCCCCCATGGACCCGCCAGTGCCATAGAGTTGAACAATATGAAAACCTCAGAACTGTGTGACTTTCTCTTAGATCTATTGACCAGACTTGTCTGACTTGAACTTAGGAATGTACTTTACTGGTAAGAGCGAGAGTCATTGTTAACGTCTTGAGTTGGGGAAAAGGAAAATTAGGGTTGCGGTATGAAGGGAGGAAATCAATTTGTGAACTTTCAATTTAATCTGAATGGACAGGCTGATTTGAAACTAGAAGGGTTTAGAGATATACAGTCATGGCCACAGGAAGAAAAAGATTGCGTTCTCTCTCTCTCTCTCTCTCTCTATTTCTCTCTCTCTCTTTCAGTTTATATACCTATCTTTCTCCGTCTCTCCCTTTCTTTATCTCTTACCTGTCTCTCTTTATCTCACTGTCCATGTCTCCCTTTAATCTATGTCTCTCTCTTTATCTCACTGTCCATGTCTCCATTTAATCTCTCTCTCTCTCTTTATCTCACTGTCCATATCTCCCTTTAATCTATGTCTCTCTCTTTATCTCACTGTCCATGTCTCCCTTTAATCTATGTCTCTCTCTTTATCTCACTGTCCATATCTCCCTTTAATCTATGTCTCTCTCTTTATCTCACTGTCCATATCTCCCTTTAATCTATGTCTCTCTCTTTATCTCACTGTCCATGTCGCCTGTACACACTTTTTACCAGACAGACAGACTAAATTTTAGGCTCGTGATATCACATGCTAGGTTGCAGTAGTGGTTCTACTTCTGGCATATATTCTATTTTTATTTGGGCCATTTTGACCCCTCCCTGGTCTGTGGCGGCCGGTGCGACCCTTGGTAACCCGGTCCACGGCCGAGCAGGTATGTGACTTCTTGTCACCACCTCAAAGTTGGTGCCATAGTGTAGAAACCCTATTTCAATATTGTGAATGTTATTTCTATATTGTGAATGTTATTCACAACTCATGTTGCCCTAAGGTGAACACTTTTGACCTTAAGTGAACCAGAGTTAAGGGCAGTCAGTCAATATAGGGAGTTGGTAGCAAGCACTTGATAGAGTCACTTGATATAGTCAGTTGAGTTAGTTGTTTAAAGAAGTTGGTTATAGATGAGTTACTAAGTTGTTATTATATTCGCCATATTTCTAAGAGGATTAATGCTGACCATTCCTGAAATGAATTGTGTATCATATTCACTATGGGGTGTTATTGCTTCTATTAAACGTATTTGTGTCTGCAACATCAAGTGTCACTTCCTTATTCTGTGCATTATAATATGAACCCAATGTCACCACCACGCCTACATAGATAAACCAACAATAATATCACAGTATCAAAACATAACCACAGTGACAGTTATGGTGTCAAAAATACAATTGTGACACTTCTCTTTATATACAAACTCGATTTTCTCTCAAAGACCAGAACTCATCTATATCCCATACCAAACTGTCTCCATAATTTAATTTTAATTCTCTTTGTTGCATATAAAACTTAATTAATTAATTTCCACTTATTGATTAAGTAATTGGTTTTTTTTAGATTTGTGTATTGTCTTCGACTATTGATCATTGTCAGCACAATTTCAACTAAATCCATGAATTAGAAGTGAGATGTTGAAATATTTAGTCCAGTGGTCCTCAACCTTTTTTCTTTTTGGCATGCCGCACCCTTTTCGTATTTTTTCTTTTTTAAAAAATTTGGCTGCATCCCTCCTCTAAGAAAAATACTAATAAAGAAGCGTGAGACGGCAAATTCGAATAAAATGTCATTTATTTATTGATTTTCTTGCTGTCAATAACAGATCGTTAATGTTATAACAATTATACAAAAATTATGTCAAATAATTCGCAGTAATTACACATAAAAATTAATCTCATTGTCATGACTTTCTTTTAATTTTAGCCTGCTTTATTGAAAATGTTGTCATTCAAAGAAGAACATTGGAAAACTTTTTATCTGATGGCAATTCAATAAAACATTTAGAGACTAGTGATTTCATACTAGCGAGTGCTCCTCACGACCGACTTAGTCAAAGTTTTCATTGTTTAAAAAAAGGGTTAAATTATTCTATTCGGATGTTAGCTTTTAACGTTTTTTTTTAATGTATGTATATAAATGAAACTATAATATAAAAAGCGTATTGCCTAGTTTGTAAATCAAATCATAAACGTTTACCCGCGCAAGAACTTTAGACACTAGATACCCAAACATTACAGCAATAGAGTAAGAATTTAAACATAGAAAACAAATTAGGGGATTCCCTAACTCAAAATGTAATGGTGTACAATTAGAATCAAGCTAACTATAGTTTGCCAGCGTTAATTTTGAAGACTTTTTTTATTTGTTTAGTGCCACTCTTCTTTCATCTCTACGTCCCCCTGTTAAGCCCAGCGCCTCTACCACCCTTTTGGCTCCCAGTGCCCCCCAGTTTCACAAAAACGCCCACGTTGAAGACCCCAGGTTTTGTCTAATCACGGAATGAGTTGACAAACTTTGGAGGATGAAGACCTTAAAATAGGTTGTTGCATTTTTGTTCATGAATCTAGGTCAGTGAATTGCGAAGTGGTGTAAATTAATTAGATAGCCTGTACGCATGCGTGCAGTCTCATGTCCAAACAGTAGAATTAATAAATGTATGTGTGTACCTTTGTTTCTGTGGTTTTGTCTGGGAAGTCCAAGAATCTGAATTTGCTCTGCTGATGTTCTGTTCATCACTGAACTCAAGTTTCTTGTTTTCAATGCCAGTAAAGAGTTGTCAAGATGTAGAAACTTCCGGTGGTATGTCGTCAGTTAGATGATTGCTGTTTTTGTTGGGGGGGGTCATTATAAATTGCGTAATTTATTTTATCGGTGTTAATTTTTTTTATATTTAATTTTGGGGCCACGAAATTCACTTTACTTAGGGATTCCAAGTACCTAAGGGCGGCCATGATCATGAACATCACATAACTCTAGATCTCACGGGTCACTTATCATAGAACTCTAGACCTCTTGGCCTAAATGATCATGAGCACCATAGATCTCTAAGCCTCACTGATCATGTATCATTGCACTCTAAGCCTCACTGATCATGTATCATTGCACTCTAAGCCTCACTCATCATGTATCATTGCACTCTAAGCCTCACTGATCACGTATCATTGCACTCTAAGCCTCACTGATCATGTATCATTGCACTCTAAGCCTCACTGATCATGTATCATTGCACTCTAAGCCTTACTGATCGTGTATCATTGCACTCTAAGCCTCACTGATCATGTATCATTGCACTCTAAGCCTTACTGATCATGTATCATTGCACTCTAAGCCTTACTGATCATGTATCATTGCACTCTAAGCCTCACTCATCATGTATCATTGCACTCTAAGCCTCACTCATCATGTATCATTGCACTCTAAGCCTCACTGATCATGTATCATTGCACTCTAAGCATCACTCATCATGTATCATTGCACTCTAAGCCTTACTGATCATGTATCATTGCACTCTAAGCCTCACTGATCACGTATCATTGCACTCTAAGCCTCACTAATCATGTATCATTGCACTCTAAGCCTTACTGATCATGTATCATTGCACTCTAAGCCTTACTGATCATGTATCATTGCACTCTAAGCCTCACTGATCATGTATCATTGCACTCTAAGCCTTAATGATCATGTATCATTGCACTCTAAGCCTTACTGATCATGTATCATTGCACTCTAAGCCTTACTGATCATGTATCATTGCACTCTAAGCCTTACTGATCATGTATCATTGCACTCTAAGCCTCACTCATCATGTATCATTGCACTCTAAGCCTCACTGATCACGTATCATTGCACTCTAAGCCTCACTGATCATGTATCATTGCACTCTAAGCCTCACTGATCATGTATCATTGCACTCTAAGCCTTACTGATCGTGTATCATTGCACTCTAAGCCTCACTGATCATGTATCATTGCACTCTAAGCCTTACTGATCATGTATCATTGCACTCTAAGCCTTACTGATCATGTATCATTGCACTCTAAGCCTCACTCATCATGTATCATTGCACTCTAAGCCTCACTCATCATGTATCATTGCACTCTAAGCCTCACTGATCATGTATCATTGCACTCTAAGCATCACTCATCATGTATCATTGCACTCTAAGCCTTACTGATCATGTATCATTGCACTCTAAGCCTCACTGATCACGTATCATTGCACTCTAAGCCTCACTAATCATGTATCATTGCACTCTAAGCCTTACTGATCATGTATCATTGCACTCTAAGCCTTACTGATCATGTATCATTGCACTCTAAGCCTCACTGATCATGTATCATTGCACTCTAAGCCTTAATGATCATGTATCATTGCACTCTAAGCCTTACTGATCATGTATCATTGCACTCTAAGCCTTACTGATCATGTATCATTGCACTCTAAGCCTTACTGATCATGTATCATTGCACTCTAAGCCTCACTGATCATGTATCATTGCACTCTAAGCCTTACTGATCATGTATCATTGCACTCTAAGCCTCACTGATCATGTATCATTGCACTCTAAGCCTTACTGATCATGTATCATTGCACTCTAAGCCTTACTGATCATGTATCATTGCACTCTAAGCCTCACTCATCATGTATCATTGCACTCTAAGCCTCACTGATCATGTATCATTGCACTCTAAGCCTCACTCATCATGTATCATTGCACTCTAAGCCTTACTGATCATGTATCATTGCACTCTAAGCCTCACTGATCATGTATCATTGCACTCTAAGCCTTAATGATCATGTATCATTGCACTCTTAGCCTTACTGATCATGTATCATTGCACTCTAAGCCTTACTGATCATGTATCATTGCACTCTAAGCCTTACTGATCATGTATCATTGCACTCTAAGCCTCACTGATCATGTATCATTGCACTCTAAGCCTTACTGATCATGTATCATTGCACTCTAAGCCTTACTGATCGTGTATCATTGCACTCTAAGCCTCACTGATCATGTATCATTGCACTCTAAGCCTTACTGATCATGTATCATTGCACTCTAAGCCTTACTGATCATGTATCATTGCACTCTAAGCCTCACTCATCATGTATCATTGCACTCTAAGCCTCACTCATCATGTATCATTGCACTCTAAGCCTCACTGATCATGTATCATTGCACTCTAAGCATCACTCATCATGTATCATTGCACTCTAAGCCTTACTGATCATGTATCATTGCACTCTAAGCCTCACTGATCACGTATCATTGCACTCTAAGCCTCACTAATCATGTATCATTGCACTCTAAGCCTTACTGATCATGTATCATTGCACTCTAAGCCTTACTGATCATGTATCATTGCACTCTAAGCCTTACTGATCATGTATCATTGCACTCTAAGCCTCACTGATCATGTATCATTGCACTCTAAGCCTTAATGATCATGTATCATTGCACTCTAAGCCTTACTGATCATGTATCATTGCACTCTAAGCCTTACTGATCATGTATCATTGCACTCTAAGCCTTACTGATCATGTATCATTGCACTCTAAGCCTCACTGATCATGTATCATTGCACTCTAAGCCTTACTGATCATGTATCATTGCACTCTAAGCCTCACTGATCATGTATCATTGCACTCTAAGCCTTACTGATCATGTATCATTGCACTCTAAGCCTTACTGATCATGTATCATTGCACTCTAAGCCTCACTCATCATGTATCATTGCACTCTAAGCCTCACTGATCATGTATCATTGCACTCTAAGCCTCACTCATCATGTATCATTGCACTCTAAGCCTTACTGATCATGTATCATTGCACTCTAAGCCTCACTGATCATGTATCATTGCACTCTAAGCCTTAATGATCATGTATCATTGCACTCTTAGCCTTACTGATCATGTATCATTGCACTCTAAGCCTTACTGATCATGTATCATTGCACTCTAAGCCTTACTGATCATGTATCATTGCACTCTAAGCCTCACTGATCATGTATCATTGCACTCTAAGCCTTACTGATCATGTATCATTGCACTCTAAGCCTCACTGATCATGTATCATTGCACTCTAAGCCTTACTGATCATGTATCATTGCACTCTAAGCCTTACTGATCATGTATCATTGCACTCTAAGCCTCACTCATCATGTATCATTGCACTCTAAGCCTCACTGATCATGTATCATTGCACTCTAAGCCTCACTCATCATGTATCATTGCACTCTAAGCCTCACTGATCATGTATCATTGCACTCTAAGCCTTACTGATCATGTATCATTGCACTCTAAGCCTTACTGATCATGTATCATTGCACTCTAAGCCTCACTCATCATGTATCATTGCACTCTAAGCCTCACTGATCATGTATAATTGCACTCTAAGCCTCACTCATCATGTATCATTGCACTCTAAGCCTCACTGATCATGTATCATTGCACTCTAAGCCTTACTGATCATGTATCATTGCAATCTAAGCCTCACTGATCACGTATCATTGCACTCTAAGCCTCACTGATCATGTATCATTGCACTCTAAGCCTTACTGATCATGTATCATTGCACTCTAAGCCTTACTGATCATGTATCATTGCACTCTAAGCCTTACTGATCATGTATCATTGCACTCTAAGCCTCACTGATCATGTATCATTGCACTCTAAGCCTTACTGATCATGTATCATTGCACTCTAAGCCTTACTGATCATGTATCATTGCACTCTAAGCCTCACTGATCACGTATCATTGCACTCTAAGCCTCACTGATCATGTATCATTGCACTCTAGGCTGCACTAAATTGCCGCGGGAGGATCTAAGTCTTATTATTATTATTGTTGGCCTCCTTCAGTCGTAGAACGACTATGGTTCACCTCGAACACTTTTTCTTATGGCTAGGGAGCCCTATTTTGGAGAGACACCCCCGTCCATATATATTGCAGGTCATGGTGGCTTTTGCTTTGGTGGTAGAGGAGCTGGCCATTTTCCGTGTGGCACGCTTTTCTTCAAGAGCTGAGGCCCATGTTTTCTCGCTGTCTATAGCTTTCTTGGTCACTGTCTCTCTCCAACTAGTGCGGTCTAAGTCTAAGTAATATACCACAAAATATGTAGGCCCTTGCTCTGTACCCAAAAATAATTATGCACTCCACCTTAATCTAAGAACTCCAAGACATTCGTCTTATTATAATACTAACAGTACACACAAGCTACGCCCTTTGATTTGTTCCCATGGTTCATATAGTCTTTCGTACACTCTATGACCTTTCTTCGGTTTCTTTATTCAATCTTTATTATTTATATTTTGACCTTGACCTCCATTACCCTCTTTTTTTTTTAGTTTTACTTTTTATATTTTGACCTTCCCCCCCCCCTTTAATCTTAATGCAAGCAATGTACATATTACACATTTCTTCTTACCTTCAGTTTCTGGCCTAGAGAAAAAAAAATTCCCGAAGGCCCCCATTGAATGTCACATTCCTGTTTCCCTTTCTACTTTGATTGAAATGATGCCTGGTCGTGCGGAATGCGCTTGACTGTCGTTCAGTCTTCTCGATGGTACTAGGTTCTGCCCTGCCCACTGAGGGACGTTTGGACTTGGTAGTAGATAATCTTCAACATCCGAAACAAGTCAAACAATTAGCAATTAGACTAGTACGTAGACATAGATGTGACTTTACTTTTATAGAAGTAATCGGGACCTAACCTTAACTCACTAAGAATCATCTACATTGCAATAGACGCAGGAAAGGCGTTTTCATTAAGTAACGTGTCATTGTTGAACTCTTTTCAAATTGACACCTAAATCCACCCACCTCTCTCTGTGTATGGTACATTAAAATGCGAAGGTCACGCATATTTCCATTCTAGGCTGATGACAACCAAAAACAATCTCCATATCGCGAGGTCTCTTCGGGTGCGGAGCCTTGAGAGGTCGCTCCTGTTAGCCTTCCAAAGGTCACGTCTGGTAAAACGTGACAGTTAAATAAATGTTCGATACTATAACGTAATGTCATGAGTTGTAATGTCAAGAGTTGTAATGTCAAGAGTTGTAATGTTGTTGTTGTTTTTTTTTATTTCATAAACAAAACAATTCACACTCAATAGAGATAGAAAAAAAAAACATTTTAATTTGACGAATGTGTCTACAATGCACTGTATATTCACTGTATTTGATTAATATGTTGAAATACAGTAGCAATCTAGTTCACAACTTTCACTGGTACAACTCAGGTGCCAAAAATGAAAACCCAAGTCTGGCTTGATTTAACTTGCGAATCCAATGGTGCAACTTGAGACAAAACCAAGAAAACCCAAGATTAGCTTCATTAAACGTGTGAATCCACTGGTGGAGCAGACACAGAGGCGGGGCTTGGGCTCACTGTAAGACAAATTGGTATATACCATGAACTATTTTTTTAGGGCATTCTTTTATTCTCTATTCTATTGGTAGGAACTGTTGATACATATTCCAGGTAACCTCCCTCTCAAGGGCATAACAAGGATTTATTTAGAGTGTGCGTGGGAGTTAAGGGAGGATGTTCCGTCGTTAGATAGATAGATAGATAGATAGATAGATAGATAGATAGATAGATAGATAGATAGATAGATAGATAGATAGATAGATAGATAGATAGATAGATAGATAGATAGATAGATAGATAGATAGATAGATAGATAGATAGATAGATAGATAGATAGATAGATAGATAGATAGATAGATAGATAGATAGATAGATAGATAGATAGATAGATAGATAGATAGATAGATAGATAGATAGATAGATAGATAGATAGATAGATAGATAGATAGATAGATAGATAGATAGATAGATAGATAAAAGTTCCTTTGATCATGTCGGAGACCATAGTGTATGTTTAATGTCCCTCCTACAACCGGCCCTCGAAATTAAATTATCAAGCAAAATAGATGGATAAATATATAAAGATATCTACTATATAAAGTAGAATGTAAGGAGTGTGTATGTATGTCCCGCATAGAAATCAAAACTAGTTGACTATTTTTAATGAAGCTTGGCATAAACGTTCCTTAGAACATAGATCTTAGATAAATGAATGAAACTTGGCTTATATGTTTCTTAGATTATGTTGTAGACCCTATTGTATGTTTAATGTCCTTCCCACAAACGCGAGGCCCTAAAAATAAAATTAACAAGCAAAATACAAAATTTGTGCGATTAGAAATATTTTTTACCAATTGTTTTTGTTTAGCGCAATTTCATGCTTTTGGCGTTCTCAATACGCTGTGGTCCTATCACTTGTCTGGACCACTTGGAAAGGGATAGGAGGAGAAAGAACTGGGTCTCTGGGTTATCGCTTTTTAAATGTATTTAAAAACATGGGAAGACCTAAATTTGAATTCTGAAGCTAACGCGGTAACCACTTTGCTAGCGAAGAGTCTATAAACATGGAAGATTGTAGAGTTATCTATTGTTTCTAGTTCATGTTTGTGTTAATTAAGCCTTACATAAAGGGGACTTATTCAGCTTATACCACCACTTCAGTCAAGTACTATTTTTCCCTTTGAAAGGGGACTAATTCAGCCTATTCCACCACTTTTGTCGAGTACTATTTCTTTCCCTTGTCTGGGATACCAAACAAAATAATTTATTACCAAAAGTTAACTAACTAATTAGTTAATTTTTTTATTGATTGTCATGTAAAAGAAATAATTGAATAAAAAATTTCAGCTTGATCCGAGATTGGGTGTCGGAGAAATAACTTTTGACCAAACAGACCGATGACACACAGACAGATAGACTGAGTAAGTTGATATAAGCTTTGTAAAAACAAAACTTAATTTATGTCGATGAAAGAAGGATCTTTTTTAACTAATTGGGTAAACCCGTTTTCATTGTATTTTGAATCTGATATCATTATGTCGGCTAAACTGGTAAGCCCATTATAACTTTACTTTAATTTTTGTGGCAATATATTTTTAAAATGTGAAGGGAAATATTCGCCATGTTTGACAGATCTAAATTCATTCCACTTGATCAGTAGTATTCAAACTAAAGCCCGCAGACCGCAGGTCATATTGGGCTAGTAGATTTAAATATATATTACCAGTAGAGTACAAGTTCTCTAGAATGCCTCAAGAGTCGTAGGAAATAATTGGCTCACAGTTAAAAAACCCTTCACACACAAACACTCACGAAACAAATATGTTCACATACACGCTAACACCAAAACTCAAACGCTAACACTTTACCTGATGGAGATTTGTTGGAAAAATTTTTGCTCCCCATATGGTCGACGGGAGATGACACAGTAATAGACGCCGAGGAGGAATCTTCAATGATCTTTATGTTATTGGTCTCGGTCCTGTAGTCCGCTTTCTTGTACAGGAAGAGCACTATCCCTACCACCACGATCACAAACACTGTCAAGCCGGCACCCAGAGTGCTGTAGGAAAACTTCAATACCATCTCTTCTTTGAAGCCTGCTGTCGAGAGAGGGAGAGGGACAAGTTAGTTAACCTGTAGTCAAATTTGTAATTGTCGATAAGGTTGAACCGAGGCTAAACTCTAGGCTAATGAAAGCTTCAGCCAGTATGTCTCAACAACATGTTCTGTTTGGGAGAGGTCCAAGCATATGTCTATGTATCACATCTCTATTTCCAGTAACTCGAAACCTAAAACTGTCGGTACTAGAGACGTAGCCGAAGGCCGAGTACGCCGGGGACCTCTACCATTTTCCTTTAATGTATCCTACTGACCGTGCGGGTGTTTGTTCCATTAGGATGGTGTGAGGATCGTGACAGTGTTGTTGGGGCTCTTTCCATCAGTGCAATGAAACAATTTTCTTAGCCACCCCAAAGGGAGTTTTGTTTTACTAGAGTATTGGCCTAGTCTCTACCTTTAACAACCCTATCCACCATGGCGCCACGTTGCGACTGGATAACGAAGCCGGGTACCCGAAGTCAGCATTTTTTTAAAGATCGGATAAATAGCCCAGTCCAGTGCAGTAGTTTGAAGTGTTTTAGGCGAGACACTTCTCTCACTCTTTACTAGGGAAACCTATCACAAGTGGGACAACACAGTGACCACAGAAATAGAGGCTGCCTCCTATATCCACCAAGAGCCACACTTCTAGCATGTTACAACGTGGCAGTAAGTCCAAGTTTTAGAAGGACATTCTTCATGGGACGGCATTGATGGAAAGGGATACTGCCGGCTTCTTCCAAATCAGACTTCAGAGTGAGGCGCTTGGATATGCGAGGTGGGCTACTTATCCTAGGGTTATCTGGTACTAATGCCTAGGAGAGGGAACACCCAGATTTAAAAAAAAAAAAGCATTTCAAGAACAGTCGGTGATGGTAAAAAGAACTTCAAGGACAGACTGGGGTGGTGAAAAGAACATATAGAACAGACTGGGGTGGTGAAAAGAACATATAGAACAGACTGGGGTGGTGAAAAGAACATATAGAACAGACTGGGGTGGTGAAAAGAACATATAGAACAGACTGGGGTGGTGAAAAGAACATATAGAACAGACTGCTACTTCAAGAAGATACGGTGATGTTAAGAAGACCTTCAAGGACAGAAAGTGATGTTAAAGAGAAAAGGCAAGCTTGCTACTTGACATGTTTCTGTGGATGGCTTGAGTTTCATCAGAACATATCTTCCATAGCTTGAATCAGTGGTCAATTAAGTAAGGGCCAACAAGTAATGGCATACATTAGCACACAAGCACCCAGTCACGAGAGTGTGGATAATCTATTTTTATTTATATATGACAGTTGGAATGTAAATTATGTATGTGCGAATAACCGGAAGTGTGTAAGTTTAGACAAGGACAGTAACCAATGTTTGATATATGGTATCAAGAGTAAAAATGTTGTATGTTCGTCTTGACCGAGTTATTTAGTGTGTTGTAATTAAGCTGAACCCAGGATCACCTATACTTGGTGAGAAACTAATGCAGTTTCTCTAGAGCTAGAGAGAATCGAAAGTTGAGACAATTCCCAAACACGCACACACATGTATAGAAATGTTGACTCACGTGAAGAGAGATCTAATGCGATCCTCAATTGGAAGTAGCCCTTGACTCGACACAGAAAGATGCCGAACTTGGTGAACGAGTAGATGATCAGGGTGTGGTCGTGTCTGTACAAGATGCAATCATTGGTGGAGTTCAACTTACTGACCACACTCACCGTTTTCTTGAGCCCAAGATACTTGTCGATGGGGACGAAGTGGACGTTATCTTCGGAGAAAAACCATTCTACTTCCTCGGCGAACGGACCCTAATGGAGCATCCACAGAGGCATCAATTAAACAACCCTAATGGAGCATCCACTCCACAGAGGCATCAATTAAACAACCCTAATCGAGCATCCACTCCACAGAGGCATCAATTAAACAACCCTAATGGAGCATCCACTCCACAGAGACATCAATTAAACAACCCTAATGAAGCATCCACAGAGACATCAATTAAACAACCCCTTAGTGGAGCATCCACAGAGACATCAATTAAACAACCCCCTAGTGGAGCATCCACAGAGACATCAATTAAACAACCCCACCCCCTAGTGGAGCTTCGACAGAAAAGAAGACATAAGTAGAACAGTCCTAGCGGGACAAGAACTTAAAAAGTACAGCTTTTGTTTGTTTTGGTTTTTTTGTGGGAAATTTAATATGCAAGGGACCTTAGGGATATTAGGCATATCCCTCATCTGCTTACTCCCCCTACACCACGGCTGGCCTTAGGAATATGCAAACTAGGCAGCTTAAGGCCGCCGATTGGTGGGGACCTCCCACAGGACTCTGAAATTTTTTTTAGAGAAGAAATAGCGATAAATGTAAAACGTTATTGTTGGAGTCACTAGGTTTTAAATAAATCACGTAATTTTATTTATTTTATTTTATGCGCGTAATCAGGGCCGGATATAAGGGAGGCAGGCGGGACTACAGCCCCGAGAATCCACAATAAAGTGGCCTCCACAAAAGAAATAAAAGTATATCCGTATTTCCACGTTAGAAATACCCAAAGTTATTTTTTAAACATATTTTTTCGCATTTTTAAGGCTGACAAAATTGTAATTAAGAAGTGTACGCTCGGAATAAGTCAATACAGCTCAAGATTTACGACAGTGCGTCTTCGAGGGCCTTACCCTCCACAAACTAAAAAATATGCTCTTTTTTAAACTAAACTATGTACATGAAATATTTGTAAAAGGAAAGTGAGATTCAATGTACAAGAACTCTATTTCCTTCTTGTCAAATAGAGCTTTTAGATGGAAGTATTGTCAGTCATAAATGGATCTCGATTAAAGCTTTCAGAAAATTGTCGGGGCCTCATGATACTTAAAACCGGCCTTGCGCGTAATCCTTTTAACGTGTGCACGTATATATTCGATTTTTTTTATAAATACATTTCCGTTCTCTGTCATTTCTTTTGGGTGAACCAGAAAATTTGAAGTGTATTTAGACTAAAACTATTTTAGTCATCTTTAAATCAAGAGCAATACCCTAAAAGCGAATGCACTTCGAGATTCATGAAGTTACTGGTTGTGTTGATTCGAATTAAAAAATTGGGCATAAGGTATAAGATACTCTCGCTAATATAATACCAACTGTTGTGTTGTTACCATCTGATAAAGTGATACCATCTGATAAAGTGATACCATCTGATAAAGTGATACCATCAGATAAAGTGATACCATCTGATAAAGTGATACCATTAGATAAAGTGATACCATCTGATAAAGTGATACCATCTGATAAAGTGATACCATCAGATAAAGTGATACCATCTGATATGTGTGTTTATAGTAGTATTAATAGACTAGATGGCAGAGAATCTTTACACATTAAAATGATTTTTTTTTGGGGGGGGGGGAGGGGGGTTGAGGAGCTTTAGAGTGACACCAACAAGCTAATTAATAAACTCTGGTCGAAATATCAACTGCGAAATAGATAGATAGTTCTCAATAGCAGATCTATTTTGTACATACCGTGTATTCACAAGTTAGGTGAGCGTTGTCCATGAAGTCAATAAAACACTCCCCTCTGCTATGACATCCCGCCACTTTAATGGAAGGCGTCTGGACCTTAGCTTAGCAGTAGCAATATTCGAGAGATGAGACAAAAACAATTAGTTGTAGATGTAGTAGACAGTTCACACTTAAAGGTGTGACGGACAAAATGGACGACTCCGCGCTACGACCAGATAACAAAAGGCAATCGGAAAGAAAGTGAACAAAGGGTCTCTCAGAATGAACCCTTTAAACCTGGGAGACTGATGCCCATGAGAAAACATCGTGGCGCAGAGCTATGGAGACAGGCGCAAAAATCTCCGCTAACAAGAAAACAGCCTTGGAAAGAACTGTATATTTACAGTGTATATCTCAATACTGTAAGATTTACTCCTTTTTTTAGGTCAAACAAAATTAATTACCACTAATTAATTAATTGGTTTGAAAAGTTTTTGATTGATTCATCGGGGACAATGTATAATTTTGCAAAGTTTCAACGCGATCCTAAAATGGAGAAAACACTGTGTACCAGACAGACAGAATTGAGCTTTGTAAAAAGAAAAGTTTTCTAGGGCCAAATCTTTATTCAACGACAAATACAACAACTTTCTTTCTTAAAACCCTTGATATTTCTAGTCCCGATTTAATCAACAAAGGATGGTCGAATAGAACCCATTCGATTCTTTAAATGCGAAAATGGAATTTGGGATTTTTACAATAATTTTTAGCACAGTAATCTCCTCTTTTTTTAGTTTTCAATTTGTTAAGCATCTGGATTACATTCTTTAAGTAATAAAATAGAGAAATGTTAAAAAGAAAGAGAACGCGGTAAGGAGAAATGTTGAGGCTATATTAGGAAACATAAAAAGATAACAGAAAAAAAGAGATTTGATTTTGAAATAGGCAAGCTAAA
Source organism: Biomphalaria glabrata (assembly GCF_947242115.1). Taxonomy (NCBI): domain Eukaryota; kingdom Metazoa; phylum Mollusca; class Gastropoda; family Planorbidae; genus Biomphalaria; species Biomphalaria glabrata. Next base: position 21,170,241 of record NC_074717.1, read on the forward strand.
CAATGGTCAAAGACATGAGTTCAAAGATCTCTGTAACTAAATAATAAAGTTCAAATATGCTACCAACGAAACAGTGCACAATTTATTGTCAAGGTGCTAAATCTAACTCTCGTAAACCTTTGGAAATAAATGGATTAATGCCACTTCCTGACAGGGGATTCCCCAAACAAGCTCGATGAAAACCTTCTATAAACTCCAACAAAGGTGCTCATTCTTCACCTCCAAAAAGACAGAATACTGGAAAACTCAAGAATAGCGTCAGTGAAACAGACGTGAACATGCATACACACGTAGACAGAGACGGATGCTAAGATCTGGCATATATTTTGAGAACTGACCAACAATAGTAATTAATTCCCACACTTCGATCAACTCCATGTTCTTTAAAGTAGCCATGCATCTGTAATGACCCCAGTCCGAGCAAGTCACTTTGGTCACGTTAGTGGAGATGCCCACGACGCCGGACTTGTTGACCACCAACTGGGAGTGCTCATCACTCTGCAAGACAAGGGGACATCATTGTATTAGGAATCATCCACTTATGACGTCCACACAACAACTCAATGGGTTTTCTTTTAGAACAACCCCCCTCTCTCTCTCTTGGCTACACTTATTAACACAGACCTACCTCTACCATGTGTTCAAACACAAGTTATTTCGAAAAAAAATATTTAAAAAAAAACAATACTAGACTACCTCGTGTTTATTAGATGGCACATTCAAGTCATTTCATTTAAATTATCCTCTAAATCCCGCCCAGCGAAATTCACAATGACGTCAGGATAGGTTTATTGAACTCGTCGACAATAGGATATGATTGGGTCCCTGGCACAAGTGTTGAGAACGTATCCCCCCCCCCAGGCTGAAACGTGTTGGCCACCACTTTTCTAAATGAAAGATAATTAGTTTGTCTATAACTAGTGGGGAGGGGGGGCAGATCGATGTCTGGCTCATCTGTTTCTATTAATTTGAGTTAGATAGACTCAGGGTAATCCTTCATTAGATTCTAGCTTGAGGCGCCTCGGATAAAATCCAAGCGTTTACCACCACACCCATGTTTGCTTTTTGTTTCAACTACACTTATTTATAAGTTTTGTTTTTACTCTCTACTATAACAAAATAGTTTTAAGTTTCAAAGTAATATTTGAAAAACAAAGTGCTGCCTTTGTATTGTTTGGTTGGGTTGGGTTTTTTTTAGGTTGCATCAGAACTTTGAATGATCTAAAATATCATGATGTCCTATTTTCATTTTCTTTTCTAGTTTCTGAAATCTAAACGGGACGGACGGACGGACAGACAAGCCACACAAAACTAATTGCGTCTTTTCCCCTTTCAGGGTCCGCTAAAAATAAGCAACTATTTACTTTCAAACTAGCGACTTCTAGATCTAACTTTCTAGCTCTCTCTCTCTCTCTCTCTCTCTCTCTCTCTCTAGTCACAAGCTGATACTACTCTTTTTATATCTTTCCTTAGAATAATCTAGAACCATGACACCTAACCCTTGACTTTTTTACTTTTAATTTTTCTGCGTCTGTTTTTTTTTTTTTACATTTAACCTATGTGTTAATTATATTTCCCTGCTGTAGCCTTGGACTACGTTTTAATCAGCGTCTCTCTGGCATTTTCTTTTTCCAAGTGTGATAACGTGTGATTTAATTTGAGCTAGGTAAACTGTCCTCATTTTGTGAACATTGAGGTGTCACCAAGGAATTGACAATAACCATGATGAAACGCTATTCAAGTTTCCCTTAAATACTTTGTATTTCATCTGCAAGAATTTTCCCGACATAGCTGCCTTAGCAAAGAAGAGGTCCTTCACAAATCGTCAAAGGAAGCCCGTTATTGATATGTTATAGCGTTTTACTGTGTGTCTTAGGGCCGAAATTACGGCCTTTAATTGGGACCACCACAAATTAAAAATAATAATAATACTTCATAGCAAGAGTTAGATTAAATACACTGTTAGAAATGTACACCATTGTAATAAGAACAATTCAGCGCCAAAACGTTAAGCGCCAGAAATAAAAGGCGTAAAAACACGTCCTTAGCCAATCGTTGCACACCGTTGTCCAAGTGTACCAGTACTAGAGCAAGTGACCACTAAAGAGTGTGTACTACTCACTTTATAAAGTTGATTTGTTCTGACGTTGTAGGTGGACAGCCACTTCAGGAAAGAGCTATCTTTTTCTTTGAAGATAGAAATCGTCTCGACGTTGTTGACGTCAACGTTCAGCGCTACATTTGTGCAGGTGAGTGTAAAAGATTCGCCTTCAATGACTTCAAGGGCTATAACAGGATCTAAAGATATTGAAAGGGCAGAATCATTGATTGATAGACTTAATACAGACCCATTTATTGATTGACAAAAATAGTGTTATTTATTTTTGGACTAAACAGTGACCCAATTATTCACAGAATAAACACGCATCTATTTATCTAAAAATAATTGCAGACCAAAATAGAAATATCTCTTGTATTTCTGCAAAACGTTATATCAACTCATTTTCATTCTGTGTAGTAAAAGGTTTGTACACGTGATTTCTCCCACACCCAGTCTCGGATCAAGTTGAAATCTTTCACAATTATTTCTTTTACCTCACAACACAAGAATAAAATATAAAAAAACAATTACTTAATTAACTATTGGTAATAAATTTAATTTTTTGGCATCTCGAACAAGGGAAAGAAATTGTAATTGACAGAATCTGAATTAGTCCCCTTTATAGGTCGTCGTCTGAGTCTTAGAGAACACAAACCTAAAAAATAGGACGAGACTGTAGAAACAAAAGATAACTATACAATTTCCATGTTCATAAGCTCTCCACTTAGCTGAGAAAAAGAGCCCCCCCCCCAAGGGCCGGAACAGGCCTTGTTGCTTCCCATTCTTAGCCCATCTTATTCCGCTACTAGACAGGGGCTGAATCCTCGGGAACTATTCATCAGTACTCCCTAGATTATTCCCTAGGGGAAGTAAATCCTTCAATCCCAGTTGGTGAAGCATATTGATGAACTACAAACTCATCTTTCTCTGTGCTACAAATAAGACGTCTACACATCCTAGAAGATTATCCTGGGCTTAACAACTCTTATTACTTCTTAACCCCCACCCCCCACCCCAACAACAAATAAACTCAAAACTCTGTATTTACCTATAATATGATGAGTTTCGTAGAGAATACCCAGTGCTAGAACGTTACATTGTGGTGGCGCTTTGCTACCTTGTACAGTGATCTTTGTCTCGTAGAGAAAACGTTCTTGGCACTCTTGGTCTGGATTTCTTGACTTCACCTTACTCAAAGTCTGTGGTCTGCTATCCTCCCATAAAACTATAATATTGTCTGGGCCCTGCCAATTGAACAGCAATTTTGTTTGGGTACATTGCTAGTAAGAAAATATATTCAGAAAAAGACACAAAGATAAAAGTACATTTCTTATTCCATATACAAGGACAAAGTCTTGCAAATGCTCGTTATTCCTTATGGCCTTAATGCCATTAGAACATGGAGTGGTTTATCTGAATCTGCCAGAAAAACCAATGACTTATCAGATTTTAAGTCTCTAATTAACATGCACGATTACATGAATAAAAGGGGAATTAAACTTTATTAATTTATAAGATAGGAATTTATATTAAAAGTATACGTATTAATTAATGTATTTGGTATTTTATAATCTAGAACTAAATAGTTCTGTATAGTCAGAAACTGGTGTCCATTTTGAACGTATCCATGAAAGGAGAAATGCTTTAAGGGAAACTTCAAGGGTCAAAAGTGTATGTGGGAAAGCATTACGATTCACATGGTTAAAAAACAACTAATGCCTATCTAATACTTTAAATTTAATTGATAAGCAGAATAAAAGTAAGCCAATGTAAGAAGAATTAATGTTTTATTCGATGGGGGGGGGGGGGCAAGTAGAAGAAATGTGAAACCAAAATTCACGGACCAAAAGTAAGCGCGCTAGTCCAGAGAGAGAAAGAATGAGAGATGACAAGAGAGAGAGAGGGGGGGTGGGGAGGGGGAGGAGATAGAGACAGAACGGGACGTTTCTATTTAACAGAAGAAATACTAGAATTCAAGGGCTAAAAAAAAGTATATTTCGAGAGCGTTGCAGTTTGGGTCGTTCTGTTGGAAGTGCAAAAAAAAAAAGCGAATGTTAGTGCGAAAATAAAAAATATATAGCCTGGGAACAAATCTACCTCATCAAGTGACTAGGCTTAGTCCTATCTACCTCATCAAGTGACTAGGCTTAGTCCTATCTACCTCATCAAGTAGCTAGGCTTAGTCCTATCTACCTCATCAAGTGACTAGGCTTAGTCCTATCTACCTCATCAAGTGGCTAGGCTTAGTCCTATCTACCTCATCAAGTGGCTAGGCTTAGTCCTATCTACCTCATCAAGTGGCTAGGCTTAGTCCTATCTACCTCATCAAGTGACTAGGCTTAGTCCTATCTACCTCATCAAGTGACTAGAATTAGTCCTATCTACCTCATCAAGTGACTAGGCTTAGTCCTATCTACCTCATCAAGTGACTAGGCTTAGTCCTATCTACCTCATCAAGTGACTAGGCTTAGTCCTATCTACCTCATCAAGTGACTAGGCTTAGTCCTATCTACCTCATCAAGTGACTAGGCTTAGTCCTATCTACCTCATCAAGTGACTAGGCTTAGTCCTATCTACCTCATCAAGTGACTAGGCTTAGTCCTATCTACCTCATCAAGTGACTAGGTTTAGTCCTATCTACCTCATCAAGTGACTAGGCTTAGTCCTATCTACCTCATCAAGTGACTAGGCTTAGTCCTATCTACCTCATCAAGTGACTAGAATAAGTCCTACCTCAAATGGTTAGGCTTTCTATTTGATCCTACCTACATCATCAAGTGGATAGGCTCCTTTCTTTTGTTTGGATACCAAAGTAATTTATTACTAATAGTTAATTAACTAATTGGTTAAAATGTTTTCATTGATTCTTGTGTTTTCAGGTAAAAGAAATAATTTTGCTAAATTTTAGCTGATCCGAGATTAGGTGTGGCAGAAATTACGTGTACAAACTTTTTACTAGACAGACAGACAGAGTGAGTTGATATAAGCTTTGTAAAAATTAGACTACATCTCTTTGTTCCACTACTTCAAATAGTTATTGTCTATTGGACCAGGACTTGTATGTACATAAGAACGTAACAAACAAAAAAACGAACCTGAAATGAACATTTAAATGTTGTCGCCAAGCTGGTGGATCTGTTAGCATTGGAGATAACTGGTTTGTCCCTGGCTGTCCATCGGTGTAGAGTAGATGGGGGAGAAAGTAAGAATTCATATGTATCATTTGTATATGTCACTCTCTCTCTCTGTCTCTCTCTCTCTCTCTTTCTCAAGGCTTCCGAAAGTTGAACAGGCGCTATTTAATTTGTGTGGTCTGTCTGTCCGTCTGTCTGTCCGTACGTCCCCTTTAGATTCTAAAAAACTATAAACAAAAGAAAATATTGAAAATCGAATATCATATTTTAGATCTCTCAAAGTTCTTATGCAACGGCTACCTTTTTTCTTTTCTGAAAGAGAAAAAATAAGTTTTCAAATTTACAACACAAGCATTGTCATAAAAATAGGCCATTTTTTTTACAACTATTCAATAAAAATAGTAAAAAAAATATGGAAATATATAATAAGAAGAATATAAATAATCTCTCCGTATACATTTAAAACATATAGAATATAACGTTTTCTTTTTACTAAAATAAAGTTATAAAAAAAAATGTTGTATTACTAAATGTATTTTCTGTCATAAAGGTCACTTACATTTTTTAAAAAATGTTTACTTTTTGTTTTAAAGTGTAAGAAATAGTAAGGATGCATCTAGTATGTACATAAGTCGAGGGCACGGAGTCAAGACTCAATCTACAATCCCATCACTAACTCCCTGTAGAGACGCAAGAGAGACAAATTGAAAGGGCTAATCTAATACACTATGGCAGCGAAGCAACCGCGAAATGTAGCACTGCCTTAGATACTCACCCTAAACAGGGGTACACAGACAAAGAAACGTTACATCAGCATAATAAAAAAACAAACTCCATAAGCTAAAAAACATGTATTTAATCTAAAACAAACAATAAGCAATATCCCCCATTCAGAAAGGTGACGCTTCGTGTACAATGTGGCTCTCCTATTTATGAATTTAAGCAAAGGAAAAAGTTTCTTCCTTGAGGTCTTGAATATGAAAGATTGGTCTTTTACAAAACAATTGAATATGATAGATTATCCTTCAATAGCATCAGTTAGCCAGGTTCACATTGAACTATAGCGACATCACAATCAGGTCATGGAATACATATAATTATTAGCAATGCAATACTATCCAGATGCAGTCTTTTATGTATCATGCAAGTAGACTATCTGATACAGCTGGCCTCTCCACCAACCGACAAAACATTCAGCGTTTTCATCCCCTTCCCCCTTGGTGTCGACCCCAGACATACGTTTGATGCATTAATGCCACTAAGCTACGTCGTTCATCTAACGACCTTCAAATGCTAACACTGGAGACCATTAATGCCTTCAAGCCCATTGCAGTTTTTCATATACTGATGGGTCGGCATCGATAGATTCTAGAAGAGCAAGTTATGGAGCCTACATCGACTTTCTTGGCTCTTACTCGGTCAAAATCTTTGGACCATGTGGTAGTGTTTGCAGTTTTGATGCGGAGACCATGGCAGTCTGTGAAGCCTTAAAAGTCATTGACTCTCAACTCGGCGAGGGACATTTGACATATATATATACGAGAATAAAAAAAAAGCAGCATTTCTCAACCTTCGGCGAAAAACAAAACAACTGGGGCAGCGCTATAAGGTTCCCTAGTGGGGTTCGGGGCGAAGCCCCTACGCCAAAAGCGTTTTCTTGCATTCTTCAATGCAGAAACGCATTCTCCTGACAAGTACAGCTTATTATTTATCAGTGGAGTTCGGATCGAAGCCCCGACGCCAACAGCGTTTTCTTGCATTCTTCACAGCAGAAACTCATTCTCCTGACAAGTACAGCTCATTATTCATCAATGGAGTTCGGGGCGTAGCCACGACGCTAAAAGCATTTTCTTGCATTCTTTATTGCAGAAACGCATTCTCCTGACATTTACAGCCCATTTTTCATCATTGGAGTTCGGGGCGAAGCCCCGACGCCGAAAGATTTTCTTGCATTCTTCACTGCAGAAACGCATTCTCCTGACATCTACAGCTCATTATTTATCAATGGAATTCGGTGCGAAGCCCCGAACACAAAAGCGTTTTCTTGCATTCTTCACTGCAGAAATGCATTCTCCTGACATTTATAGCTCATTATTTATCAGTGGGCCCCGACGCCAAAAGCGTATTTTTGCATTCTTCACAGAAGAAACGCATTCTCCTGACCTAAAGCTCATTATTCATACTATTAAAAAAAGGATCTTTTGAATAATGTTATACTTCAAAAATATTTTTATATGAATTTATAGTCCCTTAATACATTGCAAATAAAACCGATTTGTTCATTGAAAAGATAAGATACCCCACATCTTTAGATTAAGGCATTGAGGATCGCCGCCGAAAAAGAATATTTGATAAATAATATTCAATAAAATTGAAGTATAAATTGTGAGTTATAGTCCCAAATTTATTTAGCGAGAAAAATATCAGCTTGAGTAAAGGTTGGGAAAAATGCGACTAAAAAAACGTTATTTGGGTTTTGAACTCATCTCAATCATGACTCTTATACTGAAACATTTCGTTTGAATTTTTCCAATGCAAAGTCTTTCTTAAAATAATTATGATAAATTCTTGTGAAATATCATAAACTCTATCTGGAAATGGGAGGGAGGTAGAGTAAAAATGATTAATCCTCGCTCCTTTAATAATTTCTGCTAAAGATTGCATTTGGCACTAAAGAATAGGGGTTGGTTGACTCGATATAAGAATTTAATTAATAGTATTGTAATAACTGAAGGGAGGCAACTCAACGAGACATGAACGTTTATTTACACCTTCATTTATCTTGCCAATAAGCTCATAAATCTCCGGTTCAAATAGGTAGGTCTCCGGATCTTCGTCTTCATCAATTAGGGCTTGCCGGAGACCAGCTGTAAGCACCTCCTTGCTACCACCAAGCTTCAGGCGTCTGTAACGAAGTTCCTGCCTTAGCTCTGTAATTAAGAGTTGGTCTAGTTGTTTCAAAGATGCCATTGTGCTAGAATCCTACCTCCATGGAATGGGTTGCCTGAGCTAGCCAGGAAAACTAGTGACTTGGCAGAATTTAAGTCATTGGTTAATATGCATGACTAAATGCATGACGCGTAGGACGTAATCATCTTCTTTTTTGAAGTAACGTCTGTATTATATAAGATAAGATAAGTCGCCTATAATCCCACTTCTGAGACCAATGTAATAACTGAAGGGAGGCAACTCAACGAGACATAGACGTTTATTTACACGGAGACATGACAAACACAAAGGGGCATCTGCCTTGAGCACAGCATCTCCATATTGGCTCTAGACTTGGGCGGAAATCGTTTTCTCTCTCATGTCAACATCCGACTTGTTTAGTCACAGATAGTGCGCACCTTCTTTCTGCACTATCTTGGATGGTGGTGTGCATGGCAAAGTCATAACATTGCCCCCGTCTTAGCACTTTTCGTCCCGAAAAGAAACACTGCAGCTGAGGTTTGACAGTTCAGGTGGAGGTCGATCAGTGGGAGCCACAGGCGGCAGAGGCGTGTTCCCCACGAAGCCATCCGCATTGTTTTCCTCCAGTGCCGCTTTCTCTTTCTCCAGTTGACCAGGCTGTTGTTACGATGATGACGTGGCCGTTTGACACACAAAGAGATAGTGTCAAGCACTGTTTTCTTCAGCACAGCCGTTGATCGGACACGTTGTCTCAGCAGACCTTCCCGACAGACGCCTCTCAAGGTAGCTGCAGGTTCACATGCAGCCACGTTGCAAACAAAGTCCAATGCACCGCAGTCATCCTCAGATAACAGTCTCACGTCCAGAAGATAGGTCTCTTCAGGTTCAAGTGGAAAATGTCTTCCTCTTGACAGCTCAGATTTAGAGTGGTTTGATTGACCTTCATCTATGCCAATGTCGATGATGATGGTAGAAGTACATATGCCCTGTTGGTGGTTTTCTTGGCATCTAAATTCTATGTGTGATGCGCCGCACGTACAGTTCATGGTAAACTTCTGGATGCAGTTGTCAAGCTTCGAATTTCCCTCGTGAGCACCGGCAAATAGGCAGAGGTCTTTAAGGTCCATAGCAACAGGCTTGAACGCAGACCCAACGTTGTCTTGATCTGTCCAGCTCATTAAGGTACTGGTAACAGGTACAACAGGAACAAACGCTTCAGGCACATAGCAGACTTCAGTTAAGGTACTGGTAACAGGTACAACAGGAACAAACGCTTCAGGCATGTAACAGACTTCAGTTTCTTCATTTGTCTCTTTCCCTTCGATTTGTTACATCTCGTTGAGATCATCACAGCAATCATTGTCAAGTTTCTCGTCTTGAAAGTCACAACCACAAGACTTGCCCACAACACAGACGGCGCTCAAATCCCCAGCGTCTCAGTCACCACTGTTTGTGCAGCCACAGTCTTGACCACGCAACTTCTTTACCAACGTGTCTAAAGGCAACTGCTCCTTTACCAACGAGTCTACTCCTTCTTTCACTTGAGACACCATTTTATCTACCTTATTCCCCATACTGTTAATTTGTTCACACAATGCATCAATACCTTCATTTATCTTGCCAATAAGCTCATAAATCTCCGGTTCAAATAGGTAGGTCTCCGGATCTTCGTCTTCATCAATTAGGGCTTGCCGGAGACCAGCTGTAAGCACCTCCTTGCTACCACCAAGCTTCAGGCGTCTGTAACGAAGTTCCTGCCTTAGCTCTGTAATTAAGAGTTGGTCTAGTTGTTTCAAAGATGCCATTGTGCTAGAATCCTACCTCCTCCCGTTGAGACGCCTATAATCCCACTTCTGAGACCAATGTAATAACTGAAGGGAGGCAACTCAACGAGACATAGACGTTTATTTACACGGAGACATGACAAACACAAAGGGGCATCTGCCTTGAGCACAGCATCTCCATATTGGCTCTAGACTTGGGCGGAAATCGTTTTCTCTCTCATGTCAACATCCGACTTGTTTAGTCACAGATAGTGCGCACCTTCTTTCTGCACTATCTTGGATGGTGGTGTGCATGGCAAAGTCTTAACAGTATATATAAATTGTATTAGTGACAGATTTTTTTTAATTTTTTACTTTCTTAACTATAATAGAAAAAAAAAAGTATTGGTTTGTCCGATGGGGGAAATGCGATTCATTTAAATTTACTAATGAAAACATTTGAGATTAGAGTGTGGTACGACATAATATACAATGGGTTCACATATCAATACGTAGTTTATATTATATAGATATTCAACTAATTTTGTTCACAAACTATGATTCTCCATAAAATAGGACCGCCCCCCCCCCACTCAGAGGGCTAGAGTGGGGAGGGCAGTACATGAAATCGCCCTCCCCCCAACCCCAGCGAATCGGCCAATATACCCGAAGGTGAGCGACATAATATAAAATGTATATATTAATTGAATTAATTTTGTTCACAAACTATGATTTCCCCTAAAAGTAGGACCGCCCCCCCCACTCAAAGGGTTTAGGTGGGAGGGGCAGTAGAGGTATTCGCCCCCCCCCCTAATTGGCAAACAGGGAACGACATAATATAAAGATTGGTTAAAATATCAATAACAAGTTTTAATGATATAGATATTTAATTGATTCTGTTAGCAAGCTGTGATTTCTACAAATAAATTTGACCGCCCCCCCCACTCGAAAGTGTATTGGGGGGGGGACGGGATTAATACCATCGCCCCCTACCGACCCCACCAAATCGGCTAACATACTAGAGGGGGGGCGAAATAATCTAAAAATAGGTTGAAATATAAATAATTTGTATATATTATTAACATAAGTAATAAATTCGTATACAAATTGTGTGAATTCTATACTAAAATGCGTCCGCCCCCCCTTGGGGGGGGGGGGTCGGCCGGGTTGGGGGGGCGATCGCCCCTACAGCCCCCCCCCTTTCCTGGATCCGCCAGTGACACAGATTGTTATTGTCACTGGCTCAAAATCTGTACTACAGACTTTGCAAAGCCCTGGACCATTCCCCCCCCCCAATATCGACACTGTCATCATGGCTTCACATAACATCAAACAACGCTATGGCACCCCTGTAATAATGCAGTGGGTACCGAGTCACATAGGTGTCACTGGCAACACTATACTACCAATTCCACCCGCTGAACAGGTTTAAGTTTTCATCATGCTATGGCTATAATTAAAAAAAACAGAAATGGAAAAGTGGTTTGAGTGCTGGGACAAGTCCCAAAAAGCCCGTGGAGTCTGGAAGCGCATAAGGCGCCCTGACGCACTTCCACGTGGTGGAGGTTGTCCAGGTCTGAGCAAGCTATTATAGCACAGTGCAGGACAGGCCGCTGTCCTGTTGGCTCATATTTCTCACGGCTATGGTCAAATTTCGACTCACGGTGCCCCCGCTGCGGGAAAGAAGAGGAAACCGTGCCTCATATTCTGTTTGACTGCCCCAGACTTGCTGATCTCCGTCTCGACAGGTCTGGGAAACCAAAAATTCTCGACCTGTATGGCGACATTTATGCACTACGCAAGACAGCAGGGTTTCTGTCCAGGACTTTTGCAATAGAGGATTTAAGCCTCTCAAGTCCTTACTCAAATGGAGTTTGATGATGATGATGATGATGAATGCAATAATAATAATAACATTAATAAATCTCCGTAGCCTGGGGTATCGCCACGTTACCACCAGAGTTATAACACTATAAATACATTTACACACATATACTGACAACCACATTGGCACACCTACACCTATATGTGCACTTACATATAACAAAAACAGACACAACTTTAGTGTAGTTCAGTTGCTGCTCAAAGCCCGCATAGACGCCAACAGTGTGGGTGATAGCTGAACAAGAGTAGCGGCGAGTCTCTGGACACAAGACCGCAGTGGTTCTCAGATAAATGTGTACATGCCCAAGGATGCTGCTCTTGGTGTAGTTGTAGAGGCCTGTAACATCGTGCTGGGAACACAGTGTATTCAAGTTAATAGTATCATAATAACGAATGAGCCAAAGCCTTAGAATGGTGATGAACTAATCGCTTTGGTTAAAGTCAATGTCTCTTTGATGTCTCGCCGATCGAAAGCAGTTAAATTTAAGCGTTTCGGGCGGATCGCGAGTCTCAGTTTATGATTCACTGACCTAGGTGTTAGGAGTGTGTGTGTGTGTGTGTTTCCAAGGTAACGAGAGATTGTTTTGGGCTGCGAAAGAAAAGGCGAGATACGTAAGACAGAGTTGTATTTTAGTGAGTTCTATTTTTTTTTAATTATCATGTCATTTCCACATTTCATTACGTTTTGTTTAAAAAGAAGCCTGTTCAAGTTTACTTGGCTAAGAATTGAATACGCCTTCATCGGTTAAGTTGTACTAGCTGATTGGAGCTACAAACCAACGACCTAGAAACACCCCTAGGTCAGGGGTCGGCAACCTTCTGAGTCGGAAGAGCCAAAAAGTACAATTTACAAAATTTCAAAGTTTTTAAAGAGCCACAAAAGTTTTTTCTCGCCTGCCAACTATAAATAGTACTCACACTATTTATTCTTCAATTAAAAAAAGACAATTAAGCAAATAAATGCAATGGGAGCGATGGCTTTGCAAGGTTTTAGAAAGTTTGGATAAATTTGGCTCATAACTTGTTTTTAGTTTGAAACACGACTCTAACTTTTAATTTGTTAGTTAGCTTCTTACTTTACTTTTAATTATATTCCTGCAACAGAACGCTTGCTCGCACGAATATGTTGATCCAAAGACAGTCAGCATTCCAAATGCTAACTTCTTCACCACACTTTATATTCGCAGAATCAACTCGCGGCATTCCTTTTAAAGCTTTCCATTTTTTGTTGCGTTACGTACATTTCTGGACCTCCAACACTTCCAACTTGCTTTTTAACTCTGTAAATTTTGTACCCCACAAAGCTTTACTTTTTAAATCGAGTAATTGCATTTGATCCAGCACCAATTCCATATACGTTCATGAAGATTTCGTGACTATTTGTGTTGAGACGGTGTACCAGGAATGCTTGAATGGTTTTGTTGGTTTTGAACTGCTCAAGTCTGTCAAGAAATTCATGTTTGATTTTTTTTATAACTGTGCTAAAGTAATTCGTCTCAAAAGTTGCACTGATTTTATCGCGATACTGATTAAGACATTGAAAATGAAGAAAATTAACGCTCTGAATATCTTCTGTAAAAAAAAAATAATTTTTTCTTAGAAACAAACCAATTTCTTCTACCAAAACATAGGCTATGTTTCCCTTTCCTTGCAATTTAAGATTCAGCTTATTTAACTTTTCTGTTACATCCAGCATAAAGTAAACTTTTTGCAACTATTTGTCGTTCTCTAATTCAGGGTGATTAACGCCTTTTTTCATTTAGAAATGTATTTATTTCATTCAAGCACAAAGCAAAACTTTTCAACCTTTGGAAAGCCCTCGCACTTAATTGGGAAGAAGGAGGTCTAAGTACCGAGTCTCCATTTCCTTTAAGAATTCTTTAAAATGACGATGGTAGAAGGCTTTTGACCAGATGCTGTTAACAATCTTGATTACCAAATATATGACCTTCATTATTTCGTTGCACAAAGCGCTACTTGGTGTATTATGTAGTGAAATTTAAGAATTTCATGAATCGTTGTTGTCCCTTTATTTTTTTACTGTCTTATTTCTGGCTCCATAAGTTGCTTTTGAAATGATTTTATTTAAATCGATCTTATTGTCTTCAATGTATTCTTGCACGGCATTCTATCTTCCCCTTTAGTGTGTCATGAGAGCGGCAGCAATCCTAGAAGTTCTTCTTTTGGACCTTGGGAAGACATATTCCTGACAGAAAGGGCAATTTGTACCCTGTGTATATGTCGCAAGACTCATCCACAGCAAGTGATAAGACAGAAGCTGAATATCTACCACCTGCGAATATATTACATTTGAAGACATTTTAGCTATTCTATCTTGCACTGTTTTAGCGAATAGTGGCAAATCTTTTTTTTTTTCAAGATTTATGATTTGTTTTTGAAATCACGAAACAGATCTTTAGATGCAAGCAGTCTTGACATACTCACCATCTGTAAATGGGTTGCCTTTTTGTGCAATTTCCAGTGGTACCGCAAAGTCTACCAGATTAGCGTTACTCATAGATTGCTTCTAACTTTGAGAAGATAATTCCTTCTAAGTACTTCTAACTCATTTATTTAAAACAACACACTATACGTCACAGCCAAAGCGAGTGGTGAAAATGCCAATTTGTCTTGCGTCGAAAGAGAATGGACCTCATTCACCAATCGTTAACAAACAACATTAGGCCACGTGATTCTATATATCTTCTATACAAATTATGTAATGGATAAAGGCTGTCATGTGATACGTATTTTTCATTGTTTTATCTATATTATGACGTGGCTAAATGTGTTTATTTACGATTGGTGAATGGGGTCCATTAAAACCTACATAAAAACATCCGACGACTGAGTCATTCGAGAGCTTCCGACGGACTGTCGACAGTGACGACGCGTGTCACGGGGAAGGGGTGTGGTGAAAAGCGACAAGAGGCTGAGAAACAGAATCGGTGCCTAATGCTATTTAAACATTTCAGAACTATTTTAAAAAATGTTTCGATAAAATAATTAATATTTTCGAATGGAACTAAAGAGCCGCAGCTTCACAGCCAAAGAGCCGCATGTGGTTCGCGAGCCGCAGGTTGCCGACCCCGGCCCTAGGTCACATCATAGGTATTGTCGTGATGGAGAAAGAGAATTCAAAGAGAAATAAGAATTTCTATTACTAAATATGACTTTACATACGTTATTGCCTCCCTTTATTCTGCAAACTCATCTATTACATATTTGCAAGGACCCTGACTGATTCATCCATCACCAGCTCTCCCACTTGCTGTGGCAAAATTTAACCATTTATTATTAGGACAACTAAGCAACTTTCACGATCAAAATTCCAGTGGTTAAGTTTACCATAAGCGATTCTTTATTCGCAATTTAGACCTAAATACGTTTTTTCTTTTCAAGTTGAAGATTAAACATTCTTCCATTGTTAAGCACTATTTCAATTTTTTTTTACAAAGCTTATATCAACTCACTATCTCTGTCTGGTAATAATAATATCATGTGTGTGTGTGTGTGTGTGTGTGTCATATAAAGCCGAGATTAATGACACCACCAACTTAGAGAACTTGACAACTCAGGTCTCCAAAGTAACGTACAAGTGGAATGTCCAATAAATCACGGCCAATACTGTAGGCCTACATTTGGCTACACGTAACACAAGACTGTAGGCCTACATTTGGCTACACGTAACACAAGACTGTAGGCCTACATTTGGCTACACGTAACACAAGACTGTAGGCCTACATTTGGCTACACGTAACACAAGACTGTAGGCCTACATTTGGCTACACGTAACACACAATACTGTAGGCCTACATTTGGCTACACCTAACACAAGACTGTAGGCCTACATTTGGCTACACATAACACAAGACTGTACGAATGTTCTGACGTAGATATCTGAACCGCCGTATCAACTCTATACTGTTATAGAAAGAACTCTACTGGCTTCGCGTACTGAACCGTAGATCGGGAAGTTGTGACTGACTCGACCCGTAGATCGGGAAGTTGTGACTGACTCGACCCGTAGATCGGGAAGTTGTGACTGACTCGACCCGTAGATCGGGAAGTTGTGACTGACTCGACCCGTAGATCGGGAAGTTGTGACTGACTCGACTCTGATACCTTTGCAATTTATATGGGGAAGGGGGGGGGGGGGATAAGTGATACAGGTCGTCGAATTCACGGGTCAAAAGTATATGGTTGGGAGGGGGGTAGCGTTATAAAGCTGGACCGTGCCAATTAGATGGAACAGAAAAGTCAAGTTTTAGGGGGAGGGGCGGAGGTGGATGCGTACTAGATCTAGAATATACAAAAAGAGGATTGCGGAAGTGCGAAGCAAAAGGGGGGGGGGGCAAAGAGTAATGTGATCAGGATGTATAAAAGCCAACACCAAAAAAGTTTCTTAGAGCCTATCAAATCTTTTGAAATAACTTAACTTAAGAAGAATAGCCAGAGAGTGTAGATAAAACTATTTGTTAAGGCGACAGATGGGGGTGGGGAGGAGAAAAGTGATATTCGAATTTAAGGGTCGGTCCAAGTTATAATTAAGAACAAAAAAGGAGGGGGGGGGGGTCCATGGCAAAATAAATAATATATAGCCTGAGACCAAATCGACGGGCGTAGCCGGTGGCTAATGCTAGTAGATCTCAATGTAATGCGTGTTTGCAATGTCATACCAAGAGATATGAAAGAATACATTGACACAATGCAAAAAAAAAAGGACTTAATGAAAAGGATACAGAAATGTTTCCCTTTCACACCTTGTTATCGGCAGATGATGTTGATGGATAGAATTGTTATGAAAGAAGTGTGTCGACAGGGGGGGGGGGGTTACTTACTTGATGGATAGAATTGTTATGAAAGAAGTGTGTCGACAGGGGGGGGGGGGTGTTACTTACTTGATGGATAGAATTGTTTATGCAAGAAGTGTGTCGACAGGGAGGTTACCTACTTGATGATTACAACTGTTCTGAAAGAACTAAGACGCCGGGGGGGGGGGGTACTTACTTGATGAATAGAACTGTTATGAAAGAAGTACGTCGCCAGTGGTTTCATCTTCATGTCGACATGCATTGACAACAGTAAGTATTCGACTTTCTCGTCTTTAAAATTAAAATACTTGGTTGAGCAGTCTATCACTAGTGGTTGCCCTTCGGAAACCAGTGTAGAATTGACCAGATTATTTTCTAGATCTGTTATAAGGAAAACAAAACATTGACTTGCACTTTTGCGATTTCGGTAAGATTTTGTTTTGAGACCAAGGGAAGAAACTCACCCCTAAGTTGCGCCCCTTATTGCCTTTTTTCCTTTTGGTTAAATAATGCAATGCGGAGCGATTGCTTTCATCAATAACGAAAACAGACGAAGAGAAGACAATAGAGAAAATTGAATTCATTTCACTTGCGTTTCCTCGGTAGGATCCTTACAATCCCATGGCAAGAAGAAATAGTGTGAAACACTAACACTGAAATAATTACTTTAACATGAATTCCCAGCATCTTTACAATCCTAGGACAACTCCGCCTGCCCGCTTACCTGGTCATGTCCACCAGAAGGAGGGCAACCGTATCCCGAAAGCCATCCTTTAAGGACAACTCGCGACAGCTTCAAGAAAAACTGGTCTGCCCACCTCCGATATGTGGATAAACAACGGCATTATTTAATAAAAAGAGTCTTAATGATTATTTTTTTGTAAAGTTTACTGATATACTGAACCAATTTGATTTTGGGCTTATATATTTTTTGCGTACATTATCTCATGTCGAATGTCAAAATGCAAGGGGCCCCCAAATCCCTAGCTACGCCCCTGTTGTCTTTATATGAGAAACAACAACAAATGTTCAGAAGGGTCACTAAAGCAGTCTTAGTCTTAGAACTCACCCATTGGTTTCTCTATCTTTTCGTAAAACTGGCACTGGAAGAAGACTTCACAAACCGGGAAAACGCCAGTCTTTGTTGCATTCTTTGTCTGCGCCACTGAGGTGTACCGAAAAGATTGGCAGTCCTGGTCAACAGTTTGAATCAAAGTTGTTTCTATTTTAGCATTAAGTTGTGTCAAGTTACTCCATCTGATGTCCAGGTCTTCGTTGCCCTGTTTGTGGTAGAGGAAAGAATAAACAAGAAAACACGTTTAAAAAATAATTTGTAAAACTACAAAAGTTACATTACGTGTCATTGTATCAATTAGTTTGGATCAGTCATGTGATTAAAATTGTTATAGATCTAGACAAAGAATAATACATCTGTTTAGCCCAATAGTATGCTTTTAGTTTTCTCGATGCGCTATGAGCCTATCACTTGTCTGGACTCCTATCACTTGTCTGGACTCCTATCACTTGTTTGGACTCCTATCACTGTCTGGACCAGTTGGGAAAGGGGAGGGGATGAAAATGGGGTATCTGGGTCACCGTGATGGCATTAAAATGGGGTATGTGGGTCACCGTGATGGCATTAAAATGGGGTATCTGGATCACCGTAATGGCATTCATCATCATCATCATCAAACTCCATTAGAGTGAGCGCTTGAGAGGCTCAAATCCTCTCTTGCAAAAGCCCTGGACAGAAACCCTGCTGTCTTGCGTAGTGCATGAATGTCGCCATACAGGTCGAGAATTTTGGGTTTCCCAGACCTGTCGAGACGGAGATCAGCAAGTCTGGGGCAGTCAAACAGAATATGAGGCACGGTTTCCTCTTCTTCCCCGCAGCGAGGGCACCGTGAATCGAAATTTGGCCATAGCCGCGAGAAATATGAGCCAACAGGACAGTGGCCTGTCCTGCACTGTGCTATAATAGCTTGCTCAGGCCTGGACAGCCTCCACCACGGGGAAGTGCGGTCAGGGCGCCTCATGCGCTCCCAGACTCCACGGGCTTTTTGGGACTTGTCCCAGCACTCAAACCACTTTTCCATTTCTACCGTAATGGCATTAAAATGGGGTATCTGGGTCACCGTGATGGCATTAAAATAAAGTGTTCACTAGGGCTCAAGGGACTTATTCCACTTATATCACAATATTTCCCTTATACTATACCAAACAACATAATTTATTACCAATAGTTACTTAACTAATTGGTTGTTGTTGTTTTTTATGGATTCTTGTTTTGTCAGTTACAAGAAATAATTGTGCCAAATTTCAACTTAAACCAACTGTGAGAAATAACGTGTACAAACTTTTGACCAGACAGACAGACAAGAATGAGTTGATATACACTTTGTAAAAAAAATGTTAAGAGTTATTTAGTAGCCTGTGAGTTCATAGATCTATATCTAGGCCTAGAGAGCGACGAAAAAAGCATCACTGGATAACAATCATGCTTTAAAAAAAATAGTAACCATGGTTTCAAAATATGACGTGTGCAGGGCGTCTCCTTGACTTCTTGTCTCATAACGGTTGTCGTCTTTTGTTATGTAGACGACTTGTTTATGGTGTGACAACCAAAAGTTCCGTGACAAGACGTCTTTCTTAATATGTGCGATACTCTTATGAAGATCATTTTCATGACAGAAATATGTGCGCTATATGTACCTCTAATGTCCTTCGCATAATAGTAGACCAGTGCTTAACTTATTATACCAAATTTTACTTGCATTCTTTTGACTAGCATGAAAGCATTGAACAGTTCAAATTGCAAAAAACACAGTGCTACCCGTCCTACCCCCTTTTTTACTGTAACTTTTTTGTTTTTTTACATGCGTGTCGCAGTTAGTTTTTGTTCAAGAGTTTTATTCTACATAAACAAAATGTGTCCGAACGCGTGAAGCAAATATAGTCACAATATATAAGAACAAAGGAGATCGGAGTGACTGCAACAATTATAGGGGTATCTCTCTCCTCAGCATAGTTGGCAAAATCTTTGCTAGAGTGGCACTATCCAGGCTGCAAGTGATAGCTTCTAGAGTCTTTCCAGAGTCTCAGTGTGGATTCAGGAGTGCTAGGTCCACCATAGACATGATATCTTCTCTATGACTACTGCAGGAGAAATTCAGACAGACCCTCTTTCATCGTTTTTGTTGATCTGACTAAAGCTTTTGACATGGTCAGCAGAAGTGGCCTTTTCAAACTCCTAAGGAAAATAGGTTGCCCTCCCTAACTAATGACGTTTATTGATTGCTTCCACGAGGAAACGAAATGTACTTTCAAATTCAATGGAGCCCAATCAGCACCTTTTGAGGTTAGCAGTGGTGTCAAGCAAGGATGTGCACCTACTCTGTTTGGCATATTCTTCTCCTGTCTACTGCATTATGTGTACAACGACATCAACGAAGGTGTGTTTCTCCATACAAGATCCTCTGGAAAACTATTTAATGTATCAAGGCTGCGGACACAAACCAAGGTTAGGAAGATACTTATCAGGGAACTCCTGTATGTTGATGATGCAGCTATTATGGATGATTCTGATACTCAGCTTCATTCCCCGGTTGACACACTATCTGCAGAACACAAATACTGCACCTCAAGTAAACATTAATGGCCAACCACTAGAAATTGTTTATCACTTTCGCTATCTTGGATCCATCATATCCAACAATGATCTACTGGATAAAGACATTACAACAGGATAGCTAAAGCAATGGGCACCATGTCACGGTTGCAGAAAAGAGTGCGGGACAACATATTGCTGACAATACTAAAGCCCTAGTCTACCGGACCTGTGTGTTGAGCTCTTTGCTGTACGGAAGTGAAACATGGTCAATCTACTCATGGCAGGAAAAAAAGCTGAATGTCTTCCACCTCCGATGCCTAAGGCGGATCTTTAAAATAAGGTGGCAAGGTAAAGTAACCAATGAGGAAGTGCTACGAAGAGCAGGATGCCAGGACATCCGCTCTGTTATCAGCAGCAGACTGGCTTGGCTGGCTTGGCTACGTTCGTAGAATGCCAGTAGGTCGACTTCAACAAGACATTCTGTATGGCGATCTAATAGAAGGCAGGAGAGCCCACTTTTACGGTATACGGATGTATGCAAACGCGACATGAAGTTCTTCAAAATCGACACTAGCAGCCTGGAAAAAGTGGCACTGGATAGATCCACATGGAGAAAGAGCATAAAGGAAGAGTCTTGGATTGCAGATGCCATACACAACAGAAGCAGAAAGAAGGGTGAAAATGCAACGGCGCCTGGCGATTACATATGCCCAGCCTGAGACCGCAGCTGTGTATCAAGGATTGGCCTCTTTAGTCACACAAGAAGTTGCTAAGGGAAAAGATGGTATCACGAGACGTAACATGCCACAGAAACAAAATGTACACTAACAGAGAGCGCCGCTTTATTCTACGCGTTCAAGGCGCGCCGCTTTTTTTTTCTGAGTCAATGACGTCATTTTTGCAACTGAAATTATTTTGTGTAGTTTTTTTTTTCCTTCTCGCTTTGTCATGAATAAGTGTGACGTCATTTGTAGCTCTTTGCATTTCGCCATCTTGGACTTGAGAGACAAGCCGTGTTTCCTTTGGTGCTCAATATGTCTTGGTTTTATGCTACTGGACAGCCTTAGCGATATTACCTTGGATCTAGTCTGACTAGGACTCTTTGACCCCTGTTTAGGATGAGTTTTATTTTATATTGTAATGATATTCTTTGTGCGGATTCGTTCGTATTGATAGTTTTAGATACGACGTTAGAGTCTTGTGTTTATTTCTATAGGGTTTCAGTATTAACGTGACCCATTTCAAAGTTGGGTTTACTTTGGCGGTCTGGGTTGTAACCATTGACAGTGTGATCTTCATCATGACCAGTGTTGATATACACAAGTTCCTGACAGTCCTTGATTGCCATTGTCAGAGTTGATGTTCTATTGAGAGTTTTTGAAGTACTTTGGTCAGTGAAGAGTCTTTTGGTACAAGTTGTGGAACAGTTGATGTTATTGAAGTCACTGTCACTTGTCATTGTTGTTAAACATCATTATAAAAGGTGCTTATTACATTAATATTGTTCGATATGTAATTATGCTTTGATATCTTCATATTTAATTTTTTCTCATTATTTTCATCATACATACCAATATCATTGTGTAAATATCAAAGTCTTAAACTTATATTTTTGTTTCAAATCCTCTACATAGTTTATTACTTTATATACAACTGTGTGCGCATGGTGTCTCTGTTAGGCTGAACTTAGAGATTAATAGCATTATAATTAGAAAAAATAACTCTTCAAATAAACATACACCATTGTAATTGGAATTATACTTAACTACCTAAACAATGAATATATATATATATATACGCCCTTCTTATTGAGAGAAATGTCGTTGTATGAGAGAGTTTCTTAAGCTCAGAACGAGGCTAGCGGTTTCTGACAGAGTTTGGTCTAACTCTCTGGGTAAACTTCTCCAGACCACCTTGCTGGCTAAATAACTATCTCCTGAAAGAACATAATCCAGTATACAAAACAAATTTCCAGAAAAAAAAGTGTCAACAGACTAGCTTTCATTAACAGTCATGATGTAGATTTAGGCTCCAAACATTTTGTAAATATAAATGCAAAGAAAAATCGGACAGTTCGTTATGATTTTATATCTTTACATTTCTTTTCTTGTTCATTACATTCTCAAAACACTCCGGGACACAGAATAGGAGAATATAGCGCTCTCCCAGAAGCCAATGGTGTGTGTGTGTGGGGGGGGGGGGTGACTGCACTAACTTTGTTTGTCTAGGGGGCGCCACTCATTAAAGTTTGAGTACCACTAACGTTCAGTACTGGGATGTAGGAGGTTCAGTCCACTACTTACATGAGCTATGCAGACGAAGCTGTCATCTACTGAGTTGGGAACATCCAACAGGTCAAATTTGACTACCATGGGTCTTGCTGTGTCGTAAACATGCAGATAAATGAGGAGAAGTAGGAATTAAGCCCAAGTCAGTCTATCTTCATTACACGGACCTCGGTCAAGGTCCATTGAGTGAGATCAAGCTCACATCGTTTCTGCTTTGAACAATTTGTCGGAGGAGTACGAAGCGTTAAATTTTTCCAAGCGCATTCGTTCAACAACCAAAGTACAAAACAAAATACTTTAAAAAAAAACAAAGGTTTTATTAATGTGTATTAATTAGTTTGGATCAGTCATGTTATTAAATTTGTAATAGATCTAGAAAAAACAATAATAAATCTATGCGATTATATATATATATGTATTACCAATTATTTTGGTTTAGCTATATTTTTTACCAATTGTTTTTCATGCTTTTAGTTTCTCAGTACGAGGTATATGGGTGATTGCTTATTAAATGTTGTTTTTTTTAAAGGGAACGACCTAAATTTGAACTTGTGGGCTAAAGCCTCCTTGAGCTTGTGGAGCCAACCACTTTGCTAGCGAAGAGTCTATGAACATAGAAGATTGTTTAGTTATCTACTGTTTCTATTTCATGTTTATGTTTACTAAGCCTCGGACGGCAGCCTAATATAAAGGGGACTAGTTCAGCTTATACCACCACTTCAGTCAGGTACTATTTCTATCCCTTGTTTTAGATACCAAAAAAAAAAAGTAATTTATTACCAAAGTTAATTAACAAATTGATAAAAAAAAATTTATTGATTCTTTTGTTGTCAGGTAAAAGAAATAATTGTTAACATTTTCAGCTTTATATGAGATAGGGTGTCGAAGAAATAATGTGTACAAACTTTAGGCCAGACACAGACAGACAGATAGACAGACAGACAGACTGAGTTGATATAAGCTTTGTAACAAGAGAGGAAACTGAAGGTTTGTGCCATGAAGTCTAAAGACGTAGCAGATCACTTGCGACATAGTCATCGTCAAAAACGAAAAGCGCTTTTGTAATTTAATTTCTCTCTCAGGTTCGCCCGTGTTTAAAAACTAAGACCTGCATTGCTCACATAACATCGGATTCATAAGGGCTGCTTACGAGTTTGTGACAATTCAAACTCCTTTTTTTTTGCTCCATTGAAAAGTGCCATGTGGTAATATTTTGGACAAGTTATGTATCTGGAAGTGTTGAGATGATTTTGTTCTCGATCAGTCTGCTACTGTTTGTTATAAAACATGGTTGCACTAAACTGGGATTTCAAGAATACAAACTGACTCTTTAACATGCTGACTCACTGACACACCCACTCACTGACACACTTACTCACTATCATGCTGACACACTAACTGGTGCGCTGACTCACTGATATAGTGAAACACGTAGTTACCAACAAACCGCTCACTGACACTAACTCACTGACACACCGATTGACTGACATGCTGCCTCACTGAATACACTGACATAGAGTAAGCAATCATTACAAACCATATACTTTAAGAGAGTATAAGGACGACATCACGCGCGTTCCGTCCTCTAGTTCTGCCACACAGCGGTACAGCCCTGAGTCGGCGCATGTAGCTGGAGGGTTGTTGACTAGAATGGAGATGATCAGTTGCTCACTCTTCAGGTATTCTGCACTGTTTGAGCACTCGTGAACATGGCCGCTGTTGTGATACTCTACCTCACACTTCCTGAACCGAAAGTGGAGCTGAAAGGCAAAATAGTATAAATAGTTCAGCTGTAGACCTACCAGTCTCAAGTTTAGCCGCACAGCCAGTAGTGGTCCTAGGGAGTGGCAAGTGGGGCGACCGGCCCAGGCCCCGCGCACGATGGGGGCCCCGCGATCGTAGATTTCCTTATCACCTTCAGCTTCGCAATCCAGATCAGTTCTCATTAAACTAAGACTTGTCCAGATCAGTTCTCATTAAACTAAGACTTGTCCAGATCAGTTCTCATTAAACTAAGACTTGTCCAGATCAGTTCTCATTAAACTAAGACTTGTCCAGATCAGTTCTCATTAAACTAAGACTTGTCCAGATCAGTTCTCATTAAACTAAGACTTGTCCAGATCAGTTCTCATTAAACTAAGACTTGTCCAGATCAGTTCTCATTAAACTAAGACTTGTCCAGATCAGTTCTCATTAAACTAAGACTTGTCCAGGTCAGTTCTCATTAAACTAAGACTTGTCCAGGTCAGTTCTCATTAAACTAAGACTTGTCCAGATCAGTTCTCATTAAACTAAGACTTGTCCAGATCAGTTCTCATTAAACTAAGACTTGTCCAGATCAGTTCTCATTAAACTAAGACTTGTCCAGATCAGTTCTCATTAAACTAAGACTTGTCCAGATCAGTTCTCATTAAACTAAGACTTGTCCAGATCAGTTCTCATTAAACTAAGACTTGTCCAGATCAGTTCTCATTAAACTAAGACTTGTCCAGATCAGTTCTCATTAAACTAAGACTTGTCCAGATCAGTTCTCATTAAACTAAGACTTGTCCAGATCAGTTCTCATTAAACTAAGACTTGTCCAGATCAGTTCTCATTAAACTAAGACTTGTCCAGATCAGTTCTCATTAAACTAAGACTTGTCCAGATCAGTTCTCATTAAACTAAGACTTGTCCAGGTCAGTTCTCATTAAACTAAGACTTGTCCAGGTCAGTTCTCATTAAACTAAGACTTGTCCAGATCAGTTCTCATTAAACTAAGACTTGTCCAGATCAGTTCTCATTAAACTAAGACTTGTCCAGATCAGTTCTCATTAAACTAAGACTTGTCCAGATCAGTTCTCATTAAACTAAGACTTGTCCAGATCAGTTCTCATTAAACTAAGACTTGTCCAGATCAGTTCTCATTAAACTAAGACTTGTCCAGATCAGTTCTCATTAAACTAAGACTTGTCCAGATCAGTTCTCATTAAACTAAGACTTGTCCAGATCAGTTCTCATTAAACTAAGACTTGTCCAGATCAGTTCTCATTAAACTAAGACTTGTCCAGATCAGTTCTCATTAAACTAAGACTTGTCCAGATCAGTTCTCATTAAACTAAGACTTGTCCAGATCAGTTCTCATTAAACTAAGACTTGTCCAGATCAGTTCTCATTAAACTAAGACTTGTCCAGATCAGTTCTTATTAAACTAAGACTTGTCCAGATCAGTTCTCATTAAACTAAGACTTGTCCAGATCAGTTCTCATTAAACTAAGACTTGTCCAGATCAGTTCTCATTAAACTAAGACTTGTCCAGATCAGTTCTCATTAAACTAAGACTTGTCCAGATCAGTTCTCATTAAACTAAGACTTGTCCAGATCCGTTCTCATTAAACTAAGACTTGTCCAGATCAGTTCTCATTAAACTAAGACTTGTCCAGATCAGTTCTCATTAACTAGGGCTTGTTACTCAATAGTTTGGAAGCCTTCCAGGCATCTCTATACCAATTATTAGGCAAGTTCTTAACATGACATTTTAGGTTTCAAATACCGTTCAGTTTTGGTAAAGACAGTATCCTGTGACCTAGGAGGCTATCATTGTTTAACAATTCACCTTGGCATCAATAAAAACTAGTAGCTGGAAGCGACCAATTAGCATCGTTTATTTTGTAAAAAGACGATATCCAATCGGATCAAGGAGTGATCAAGTTTGATGCAGCTACTATGCCGTTGGTTATTTCTACACGAAAGAGTCATAGGTCATTTATATTGTAGTAACATAAATACAACTTTTGAAAAATTGATTTTTTAAAATCAAAATTATTAAAGAAATATGGTGTGTCCTTGACTTTTGAGGGGATACATTCTGAGAAATTAAAATTTCCGCGGTATTTAATTTCATTTTCAACCAGTATCACAAGATATTCCCTAACACTTGAATCTCCTAAATAACAATTTCCCATTCTCTTAATAACCTTTACATGCCATCTGTTTCTGACCTGTGACGGAACAATGACCTATTTGTCTACTCAGGTTGCGACGACGCAGGTCAGTGTTGAGGCCACTGTTACGATTGGTCTCGATTGAACCAGTTAATGTGCTATACGGTTTTTTCATCCAATAAGCATCCAGAAAGTTTGGCGAAGGCGTATTCATTTTTTTTTTCAATATGCTACTGTGCATTTACATCGGATAGCCGTGGGAAAACCCGTGTAAAAAAAAAAAACGCGGGAGTATTTTTTTTTCATTATTTATTTTGAAAACCCACGGTATAGCCCTTTCGCGAAAGTCGGATCTGTGAATGTCAAGGAACAACTTTGTAACTCCTATCGCACACCTTGTTTTTATAGAACATCAATTTGGCTTCAGCATTCGGACGGCGCATCGGGAGATAAGAGACTGTCTATGCAACTATTTGGTTATTGCAAGTGTTCAGGCTCTCCTATTAATAGTTACTTTCTGACTCCAGAGCGCTTAGCAGAAATTACTTTCTGTTTGTTGATTTTTCATGCAAAATAGTTCTGAATCATTAATTAGGTTTATTAACCTTAAAAGGCGACGTCATGACCTGTGACCGGGCAACGAGCTATTGGTCTACTCAGGTTGCGACGCCGCAGGTCAAGGTTGAGGCCACTATAACAATTAGTTATATAAGATAAGGCGAAATCTTTCATATAGAACAATTAAAATACGGTATGTAATTAGTGAAAGAACAATAGTACACGATATGGTACTATGTTTAGTAGCTAAAAAAAAAGGTCTACAGCGGGTTAGAGGCGGATGAGCCCGTTAGCGTGATGTGGTACGTGATGTGGTACGGTATAGGCTCAGGGCCCCACATATGAAACTGGCCCAGGGCCCTGTGGTATATTATTCTTTTTTTTATTATGCGAATGTATATATTTATGTTTATTCACGTCACTAATAAATAACATCACTTCCGGGTCATTCACTGGAAAATGTAGTAAACCAAACATGTCTTCACTTAACCTTCGATGTCCAATAGTATATACAAAAGAACCTTGATAAGTCACGACACCACAGACCCTGCGCTCTAAGGCCGCCTCTGTGCACATCTTTAAACCTACCAGTCTCTAGTTTAGCCGCACAGCTGTAGAAACTGTATCAATTGAATATCTTCTGAGCTCGTTATCAAATAAATTCAAACAAACATGTTAATTCTACAACTGAAAATTATACGACTTGTCTCTTTAAGTTCCATCTGCCAACTGACGCGTCTAGCTCAGCTACAACAAAGCCCCGGACAAAACCACGCCCCCCAATGGCACTTCAGTTAGAACCTACTGGACAAAAGGCGTAGCTAGTTGCTAAGGTTACTGCCGGCAGCTCGTCTGCTACGTGACAGGTATATTTAGTTCACATTTAGAAATAAAAATGAAATTTCACGAGTTTTAAGAAACCTTTGACCAGTGTAACTATTTTAGTGTAAAGGTAGATCTACGTAAATATGCTTGACAACCATGCCAATGTGTTAGTTTCTTGTCTGACCAGACAACAAACAGTATTGCATCATGGTCTTATCATCATGGACTATACACTACAGTACACTGGGCCTACATGTGAACGTTTATCTGACCAGGTTTACTACGGAAGTATGGTGATGTAAATCTGTAGCATTTGTAGACAGTCAGTTTTTGGCTCTTATTTATTTGTTATTAAACTACCTTATTGTTTTGGAACTCTTTGTTGTCAAGTTCTTGAGTTGGTGGTTGTGCTGTGTTTACAGAGAGCCTGATTAGGAGAGTAAATCCTAACAACGTATATTTGTGTGTGTGTGTGAGAGAGAGAGAGAGAAAGGAAAACAATTTTAAAGCCCCCCCCCCCTTTTTTTTTCCAACCCTCTAGCCCTAAAAAAACCAACAACTTAGCTATGCCCATGACAGCACTATATGAAGTTTCTTGCATATTTAAGATATCTTATCAAGATCGCAACAAAAACACACACGCGCGCACGCACAAACTCAGGAGACAATAAGGGCAGCACTAACCACTTCACACGTTTTCTCGTATGGCTTATTAACGGCGATCAGGTCACATGCTTCGTCAGTAGTTGAGTTACATTTCTCCAGGCTCAACCCCTGGATGGAGGCGTACTTTGAGGAGATGTTGAACTGTTGGAGGCTGCATAACAGGACAAAAGGATCACCAAAAAAAGCCTCGCTTTGATTGATCACACTGTGTATCTCCTTGCCGCTAGGATCTAGGAAATAAAGAGAGAGAGAGAACGGCGTTTACGTTTTAAAACAGTTACATTTAGAAATAGCCTAGCCATAAGGAACCAACAGGAATCCAAGAGTTTCTTTAAATTTTAAGACGCGACTAGCTGACAAGAAGTGATAGTGCCTTTTTTGTGTTTGTCCCATTCGATAATTTATGAATCGATTTAAAACAGTATTGTTAGCAATCTTTTAAAAACTGTACATTAACTGACGTCGTTTTATGTTCTAACTAGCGTTCATAATGTTTTTACGAAAGGCCGCAGCAATAAGGTCTAGTCAAAAGTTCTTTTGAAGAAACAATTTCACTACATCTTCGCTACCTCGATTTTACCCGTCTTTCTTGCGTGAGAACGGTCGAATCTAATATATATATATTGTTACAAACTCGGTGGTGACACAGATGGTCGTAGGCTGTGTGTGTTTTTAGCCTACGCAAATCGCACCAGTCCGGCGCTAGACGAGCGGTCAACCGTGACCAGTGACAGTACACGCCAGTTCGACAACGACCTGTGTGTAAATATTACGCACGCAAGTCACGGCGATTGTGATCATTCTGAGTGGTCAAGAACGTTCCATCCGATTCTAGAAGGCCAGTAGAGACACTATATAAGAGCGAGTGTGTCAGAAAGACTGGACTTCACGTTACCTCGCAATGTGACCAGACGAGGCGAAGTTAGAGACAGACGGTGTGTGAAAAAGTCAGGCGGAGCAAGGCTAGGTTTTGGACAGTTAGTGTGATGTTGTTGCCAACTGTACAGTATTTGTAATGTATTTGAAATTAAACTGTTACTGTTACTTTGGAGCCCTGATGAGTTGTGAGGTTCTTTGAGTTCGTTGTGTCGTGTGGTGCAGTTTGAAGGGAGCCTGGATAGTAGAGGAGAGATACGTAACAATATATATATATATATTATTTAGCCTACACACTTCTTTGTAAGAAAAATCATGCTTTGTAAACGCCAGGAGAATGAGTGTCTGAAGATCAGAATGAATGAAAACGTCTTGCCCGAGCCCCCACTGGTAACTTTCTTTAGAAAAACATTTAGCTGCCGAACTGAATGGTTAAGAGCTCTAATTCTGATAAAAAATATTTTTAGCGGCCCCCGAAAGGGGAAAAGACGCTATTAGTTTTGTGTGAAATGTATGTCTGTCTGTCCGTTTAGATCTCGTAAACTAGAAAAGATAGTGAAAATCCGACATCATAATATTTTAGTTCATTCCAAGTTCTGATGCAACGGCTACTTTTTTTCTTTTCTGAACGCGAAAAATCAATTTTTTTTTAAATCACTAATGTAAGCATTTGTTTCATAAAAGTACACCACTTTTACAAATATTCATTATTAATAGTAACAAACAACGGAGGCTCTTTAGTAGGGGGAGATGACAATTTGCCACATTTTTAACACATTTATGCAAATGGTTTTCGATTTTTTTGTCATTTAATAATTAGTTTTACATAGTATCACGTGAACTGTAATACAGCACCATAGCCATAGAAAACTTAACTAAAAAAAACAAGATTACAAAGAGAGTTTGTGTTACACAAACTCAGAGGCGGCCCCCGTCGAAGTCGGATCCCTGTCGGATCTGCATATTCGCAAATAATATTCAAGAGGTGATTTAATTTTGATGTAAAATGTTTTACACGTTTCGGATGTTCCTTCAGAGTTGAAGATAATTACTTCCTAGTCCAAACCTCCCGCAGGACGACGGGGGATGGGACCGGGCAGGGTTTGAACCCTGGGCCATCCATAAATCTGAACGACAGTCCAGCGCGCAAACCGCACGACCAGGCAGCCATCCGATGGTCAAAAGTAATAATGTTTCAAAGATTCATTTGCCGTAAATTTAAATTTAAATTTAATAAAAAAATAGTAGATTAGTTTTAGTATATTAAAACATTACAATATTGATCAAAACGTTTGGAAATGAAAATCTACACTTTTTTTTTTACACTTTAAGTTTAGAAATTGAAATTCTACATCTTAATCTAGTCTATTTTAGTCTAAACTCTAGATCTAGACTCTAAAATAATTTTAATTAGAATATAAATCCAGATCTAGATATACTGTAATAAAAATCTAGATCTAGTTTAAAAAATCTAGATTAGATCTAAATCAAGATATCATTCCTTTTTTAAACGCGAGCCACATAACGAGGCTTAATAAACATTACTATACCAAGTTCTTTTTTCATTTGAAGAATTAATTCCATATAACGTCAGAGGAAAAAAAAACACTACGTCACACGGCCTAGCTAGACTAAAAATCGCCTTCATCAAAACGAGCCATTTATCGAGTGTTCATAGACTTTGGTGCACCGAGTGCGTTCTTTAAGCATTTCATTTAAAGAATTCATTCCATATGACGTCAAAGGAAAAAAAACACTACGTCACACGGCCTAGCTAGACTAAAAATCACCTTTATCAACACGAGCCATTTCTCGAGTGTTCATAGACATTGGTGCACCGAGTGCGTTCTTTTAGCATTTCATTTAAAGAATTCATTCCATGTGACGTCAAAGGAAAAAAACACTACGTCACACGGCTTAGTTAGACTAAAATATGTTTTCATTAATACAAGCAATTTTGTCGAGGGTTAATAGACATTGGTGCACCGAGTGCGTTCTTTTAACATTACATTTAAAGAGCCCATTCATATGACGTCAAAGAAAAAAAAATTCCATTACCTCACAATAGGCTAGTACCGGTACTATAAAAAAAAATGTCTTTATTTACACGAGATATTTAACGAGGGTTCATAGACATTGGTGCACTGAGTTCTAATAGATATTATTTAAAAAGGATCAAAGCCACATTGTTTTTGCGTTTTGTCTGTCAGTCGGTCTGTCCGTTATCTTGATATAAAAAAAAACAACTAAAAGTTATTAAAAATTGATTAACCTTTATTTTACGTTTCAAAACATCGCAATAATTTTTAGGTATGAACACAATTGAAAAGTTTATATAATAGATTGTTCCGGATGTTTGTATAAATAGTAAAAGAAAAAGAGAATTTCAGATAAATGTAATACCGTTAATTAAATTTTTTGGATGGTCTCGTATAAAAATTAGATGTACTACAGCCACGTGGAGAGATTTTCATACCTTACTTTGGTGTTTGGATTCTGTTTTCCTTAAAAATCGGAACATAATATTAACGATAATTAGATTTTTTAATGTTTTAGGTAGAAAGTTAAATGTACTGTAAGAGAGTAGTGAGTTAAAATATTTTTCGTAAAAATTCGTAAAAACATTATTTCGTAAATGAGAAGATTATTTATTTATTAATTAGAAGAGGGAGTTCAAACAATTATTTGGCGTTAGTAGATTTTTAAATAAATTCGGAAATTTCTGGCGACGATTTGTAAGAAACAAAATCCGGAACTTTCTTTATCGATTACAAAACTTCTATGTTATGTTTTACAAGAAAATTAAATGTCTAAAAAGTAATTTTCAGTAATCAATTCTAGTAAATTACTTTTTTTAAAAGCCTTATGCGATTTCAAACAATCATTAGGCATAATTCATGTTTTATAAAACAATATCCGGAACATTTTTACACTTAATGAAATATAAGTCAGTATAGAGATTATGATTTAGCATTAATATGCTATTTACATAAAAAACGGAACAACATATTATTGATAATGTGTTTTTGCAACGTTTAAGCATGGAAATTGAATGTAATATAAGTTAGAAGAGCAAACAAACATTTGTTGGCGTTGATTAGTTTTGCACAAAAAAATCCGGAACAATCAATTTTAGATACTTAAAACTATTGAGATGTTATGGGAGGAACATTAAAGGGTAAATCAGATTTTCAATAGCTTTTAGAGTTCTAGTTTTTTAAATCTAATCGTGACGGACAGACCGACCAACAGACAAAACGCACAAAAATAAGCTTCTTTTATTCGGATGGGAGCACTAAACAAAAAATAAATAAAATCTGATTTTTAAAAAAAGTTTAAGGAATTGGTTTAGCACCTGATCATGTTGCGACGTTACGCTACTGCACGAAAATCGCTGCATAAAAAGTCCATTTAAAAAAATGTGCGTGATATTTACATACAAAGTGCATTATTAGCCTTTATAAACAAACAGAAATGTTTTCTTTTAATTTTAGCAGCTAGTTGACCAGAAAAAACGTCTTTAACTATTATTTGTATTTGTTGTAAACATTTCCTGTACATTTTAAAAATATATTTGACTTAGTGATACTGAAAATACACAAAAATTGTCCATCTTTGTTAGCATATTGTAACATTGCCTCCCTTACATTTACGTAATTGTTTTAGAATTGGTGTATTTTTATGAAAAAATCGCTTGCATAATTAATTTTATAAATTAAACGGTTTGCTTTTAGAAAACCAAAAGTAGCCGTTGCACCTAAACTTTTCAAGCCGGATTTAATGATGAAATAATATTTTTCATATCTCTCCTAGTTTATGAGATCTGAGTGTGACAGACGGACAGACGGACAGACGGACAGACGGACATTTTGCACAAACCTAATAGCGGCTTTTTCCCCTTACGGGGGCCGCTAAAAAAGATTTTTGTTTTCTTTTTTTTTTTTTACAGAATTTTTTTTTTCTTTTTTTTTTTTTTGAGGATTTGAATAAGAGATTGACTCTTTACAAAACAATTTAATTAATTACATATTCATTATAAGACATCAATTACGCTAGGTTCAAAATGAACCTCACATTCACTTTCACCTAACCATTGGTCTGCAGGACCTCTGGGGCACCATACAAGATCTGTCAACCATCTTTCTCCATTCTTCTCTGTCATTTGTCTTTGATAGAATTTAATTCTGATGTTCTTTCTGAAAATATTGATATTTGCCTTTTTACCTTCCTGGGTGGACCACTTCGGGGGCCGATTTTGAGTTGGTGTTTCCACACAAACTGTCTTTGTAATCTTGTTCTTATAGATTTCAATGGATTGAGTTGTATTTCTCGAGTGTCAAATGTAAGCATGGAATAACAAATGTTTATGTAGACAGAGTCAAAAATTACAACTATTGTTCATGTAGACAGGATTCAAGGAATCACAACTTATTGTTTATGTAGACAAAGTAAAGACTCACAACTATTGTTTATGTTGACAAAGTAAAGACTCAACTATAGTTTATGTCGACAAAGTAAAGAGTCACAACTATAGTTTATGTTGACAAAGTAAAGAGTCACAACTATTGTTTATGTTGACAAAGTAAAGAGTCACGACTATTGTTTATGTTGACAAAGTAAAGACCCACAACTATTGTTTATGTTGACAAAGTAAAGACTCACAACTATTGTTTATGTTGACAAAGTAAAGACTCAACTATAGTTTATGTTGACAAAGTAAAGAGTCACAACTATAGTTTATGTTGACAAAGTAAAGAGTCACAACTATTGTTTATGTTGACAAAGTAAAGACCCACAACTATTGTTTATGTTGACAAAGTAAAGAGTCACAACTAGTGTGTATATTGTGTATCTAGATTACCGAGTTCCTTATTCCTGGCGTATATCACGGCGTCATTGAACTGCACCTCGCATGCTGGCCACTGATCAGACTTCCGTCTTCTCGTCGTCACTTGAAGTGTGTGTTCAAATTGGGTGCAGAAGTCTTCGGAGACTGAAATGATTCGCTGCTTGTAGAGCGAGTCTGTCACATTGCCCTGGTATTTCCAGGTGATATTCAAGGTCTTTGACCCCTTTGGGAAACAAAAATTCAAGTTCCTATAACTTGAGTTTCCTATCCATACTTAGAAAATAATTATATTTTTAACCCGCTCTTTAAAAATAAAATTAATTGTGTTCGAATAGAACAGAAGCAAAAACTTTGAAGTTTGTTTAATTATTTTTTTTACAATATCTCCTCAAACACACAAGGCACTAGCAGATCCAGAACTTTTTAAAGGGGGAGGAGCGTTTTTTTTAAACCAGACTCCATGTAATCCCTAACCCACGGGTGGCCGACCTATGGAGAATGCGCCAAAAGTGGCGCATTTCACCCCAAGAAAAAAAAATGTCTGCTCGCAAAAAATGATAATTACCTATTCCTAAAAAAAAAAGTTCTACAGGAATAGAATTTTAATAGTAATATGACACCCTAATTGGCCGAGATGTTCATACAATTAATGAGACCAAAGAAATAACACAGAACAAGTGAGTTTAATGTAAGAATTATAGTTATGGACAGTTGCTGCAGAGACAACATTCTTTCTTTTCGTGGACATTTTGTTACCTATTTAAGCTTTTAGTTACTAGATAAAATGATAATTTCAACATTTTTAAAAAATTGTAAGTCAATGTAAGAAAAAAAACAGATGGTCAGACATATTTGAGGAAACAAAGTCATGTTTTGAATGAAGTGATCTTCGGAACTTTTTTAATGTCTTGTCACGCAGCAAGATTTAGTGGGAAATGTCAGGTCGGCAGAAGAATGAAAGGTTATAGAGACCACAAATGACATTTGAGAGATCTCTAGTTCTACGAAGCCCTAGGTCCATGTCATCCAACAGATACTTGACATATGTCTGCGAACATTATACGCCCAACTGTATTCAGGCTTCGACTATTCTTGCAAGTTCATTAGATGTAATGTAGGTCAGAGTGGACGAAGAATCATAAGTGACTCATTATTTGGAACCACTGACTTCGTTATTAAATAGTTAGGGAGAGCTCTTCGCAATGCTTAAACAATAGTTCTCCACTTCTGGTTGTCAACAGACGTCCGCATTTGTGTAGCAATGTTCTGTCCCATCTTTTACCATTATCAAATGGAAAAGTGGTTTGAGTGCTGGGACAAGTCCCAAAAAGCCAGTGGAGTCTGGGAGCGCATGAGGCGCCCTGACCGCACTTCCCCGTGGTGGAGGCTGTCCAAGCCTGAGCACGCTATTATAGCACAATGAAGGACAGGCCACTGTCCTGTTGGCTCATATTTCTCACGCTATGGACAGACTTTGACTCACGGTGCCCCCGCTGTGGGGAAGAAGAGGGAACCGTGTCTCATAGTCTGTTTGACTGCCCTAGACTTGATGATCTCCGTCTCGACGGGTCTGAGAAACCAAAAATTCCCAACTAAAGTCAGGTACCCATTATAGTTGGCTGGACTCAGTGTGTGTCCTTCAAAACCCGAAATTAAAAATAACAGGCTTCACCTAGATTCAAACCCGGTTCAGATGCCAAGCGATTTACCACTCAGCCACCCCACCCCCTTTTTCCGTCATGAGGATTATCTTTCCAAAATCAATTACGTCTAACAGCCTAACCGTACCGTCGTAGTACTGAAGAGTTCCTCTTGTTTCTGGCAAACTGAACTATCGTAGTATTGAAGAAATCCTCTTGTTTACCTGCAAACTGAACTATCGTAGTAGGCTACTGAAGAGTTCCTCTTGTTTCTGGCAAACTGAACTATCGTAGTATTGAAGAAATCCTCTTGTTTACCTGCAAACTGAACTATCGTAGTAGGCTACTGAAGAGTTCCTCTTGTTTCTGGCAAACTGAACTATCATAGTACTGAAGAGTTCCTCTTGTTTCTGGTAAACTGAACTATCGTAGTACTGAAGAGTTCCTCTTGTTTCTGGCAAACTGAACTATCGTAGTACTGAAGAGTTCCTCTTGTTTCTGGCAAACTGAACTATCGTAGTACTGAAGAGTTTCTCTTGTTTCTGGCAAACTGAACTATCATAGTACTGAAGAGTTCCTCTTGTTTCTGGCAAACTGAACTATCGTAGTACTGAAGAGTTCCTCTTGTTTACCTGCAAACTGAACTATCGTAGTATTGAAGAAATCCTCTTGTTTACCTGCAAACTGAACTATCGTAGTACTGAAGAGCTCCTCTTGTTTCTAGCAAACTGAACTATCGAAGTATTGAAGAGTTCCTCTTGTTTCTGGCAAACTGAACTATCGTAGTATTGAAGAAACCCTCTTGTTTACCTGCAAACTGAACTATCGTAGTATTGAAGAAACCCTCTTGTTTACCTGCAAACTGAACTATCGTAGTATTGAAGAAACCCTCTTGTTTACCTGCAAACTGAACTATCGTAGTACTGAAGAGCTCCTCTTGTTTCTAGCAAACTGAACTATCGAAGTATTGAAGAAACCCTCTTGTTTACCTGCAAACTGAACTATTGTAGTACTGAAGAGTTCCTCTTGTTTCTAGCAAACTGAGCTATCGTAGTACTGAAGAGTTCTTCTTGTTTACCAGCAAACTGAGCTATCGTAGTACTGAAGAGTTCTTCTTGTTTACCAGCAAACTGAGCTATCGTAGTACTGAAGAGTTCTTCTTGTTTACCAGCAAACTGAGCTGTCTACTAGCACAACAAACGTGATTATCTACTCAGAAGTTTACCAGGCAGCGAACTGAGAGAACAAGAGATACGAATTGCTTTCTGCCTTAAAGTTTATGTAGGCTTAGATAATAAACGGCTGGTATTGAATACCCAGATATCTACTTATACAGACTAAACAACAGATGTGTTCTAAAGTTACTTACATGGACAACACAGGTAAAATTTTGAAAAAAGCATTTTTGATTAGACATCCGCCAAGTTTGTACAGTGTACGCCTTCAGCTTTGGTTTCTCTGAACAGAACAGAAAGAGTTTGAACAGTCACAGTACTCAAATATAGTCTTACAGAACTAAAAAAGTAAAGAGTAAAATTTCCCTTTCAGACCTTGCGATTTATAGGACAGATGATGTAAAGGTCATCTCTGGCTATGGCCGATGATTAACGAACGTGTCATCTGACCCACTCAACGACCAACCGCCTTAATTCTCCCCAACTAATACAAGGTATCCACTGGAGTTTGGTGGATTCATGGGAATCTTAATAATTCCGAAATTCAAACTTCGATTCTTCATTAAGATTCGAACCCGAAATCCCAGGCGCTTTTCACTCAAACACTTCGTCCCTTCGAGAACTATGATTAAATGTTATAATTATCAAATGCTAATAAGTACTTTCTCTCTCTCTCTCTCTCTCTCTCTCTCTCTCCAAAACCAAAATCAGACTCTTGTTGGACCTTCAACCTAACTCAGTGAAATATTTCGTATCAATATAGCTTAACCAATGTGAACCATAGATACACTATTACTAGTGATTGAGCCCTTCAAACTATAGTTGCACGGTTCACCAAGCTTAGTGATGGCGTCCATTTGACCTAAAAGAATAAAGGCTAAATCTGTAAGTCTCCCAGTTATAGCGAATATAAGAAAAAAGAACATCATAGAAATCCATCGAGTTCCGAAAAAAATTAAAAGTTTAAATACATAAAGGAATTTTAAAGCATTGTATTTTTTAAAAAATGCACTTAGGATTTTTTAAACCCAGAATCTAGGTTTTCTGATACTCGTATGAATCCAGATTTTTATTTTGTCCCGAAAGTTTTTGTTAAGGAACCAACGGCCCTCGACACGACTTTTCAAAGTCCGATCCCTCGACACGGTACTGTCCGATCCCTCGACACGGTACTGTCCTATCCCTCGACACGACTGTCCAATCCCTCGACACGACTGTCCAATCCCTCGACACGACTGTCCAATCCCTCGACACGACTGTCCAATCCCTCGACACGACTGTCCAATCCCTCGACACGACTGTCCGATCCCTCGACACGACTGTCCGATCCCTCGACACGACTGTCCAATCCCTCGACACGGTACTGTCCTATCCCTCGACACGACTGTCCAATCCCTCGACACGGCACTGTCCGATCCCTCGACACGACTGTCCGATCCCTCGACACGACTATCCGATCCCTCGACACGGTACTGTCCGATCCCTCGACACGGCACTGTCCAATCCCTCGACACGGTACTGTCCAATCCCTCGATACGACTGTCCAATCCCTCGACACGACTGTCCAATCCCTCGACACGGTACTGTCCAATCCCTCGACACGACTGTCCAATCCCTCGACACGACTGTCCAATCCCTCGACACGACTGTCCAATCCCTCGACACGACTGTCCAATCCCTCGACACGGTACTGTCCAATCCCTCGACACGGTACTGTCCAATCCCTCGACACGACTGTCCAATCCCTCGACACGACTGTCCAATCCCTCGACACGACTGTCCGATCCCTCGACACGGTACTGTCCGATCCCTCGACACGGTACTGTCCTATCCCTCGACACGACTGTCCAATCCCTGGACACGACTGTCCAATCCCTCGACACGACTGTCCAATCCCTCGACACGACTGTCCGATCCCTCGACACGACTGTCCAATCCCTCGACACGGCACTGTCCGATCCCTCGACACGACTGTCCGATCCCTCGACACGGTACTGTCCGATCCCTCGACACGACTGTCCGATCCCTCGACACGACTGTCCTATCCCTCGACACGACTGTCCAATCCCTCGACACGGTACTGTCCGATCCCTCGACACGACTGTCCAATCCCTCGACACGGTACTGTCCAATCCCTCGACACGGTACTGTCCGATCCCTCGACAGGGTACTGTCCGATCCCTCGACACGGTACTGTCCGATCCCTCGACAAGGTACTGTCCGATCCCTCGACACGACTGTCCAATCTCTCGACACGGTACTGTCCGATCCCTCGACACGGTACTGTCCAATCCCTCGACACGGTACTGTCCGATCCCTCGACACGGTACTGTCCGATTCCTCGACACGACTGTCCAATCCCTCGACACGACTGTCCAATCCCTCGACACGACTGTCCAATCCCTCGACACGACTGTCCAATCCCTCGACACGACTGTCCAATCCCTCGACACGACTGTCCAATCCCTCGACACGACTGTCCGATCCCTCGACACGACTGTCCAATCCCTCGACACGACTGTCCAATCCCTCGACACGGCACTGTCCGATCCCTCGACACGACTGTCCGATCCCTCGACACGGCACTGTCCGATCCCTCGACACGACTGTCCGATCCCTCGACACGGTACTGTCCGATCCCTCGACACGACTGTCCAATCCCTCGACACGGCACTGTCCAATCCCTCGACACGACTGTCCAATCCCTCGACACGACTGTCCAATCCCTCGACACGACTGTCCAATCCCTCGACACGACTGTCCAATCCCTCGACACGACTGTCCGATCCCTCGACACGACTGTCCGATCCCTCGACACGACTGTCCAATCCCTCGACACGGTACTGTCCTATCCCTCGACACGACTGTCCGATCCCTCGACACGACTGTCCAATCCCTCGACACGGCACTGTCCGATCCCTCGACACGACTGTCCGATCCCTCGACACGGTACTGTCCGATCCCTCGACACGGCACTGTCCAATCCCTCGACACGGTACTGTCCAATCCCTCGATACGACTGTCCAATCCCTCGACACGACTGTCCAATCCCTCGACACGGTACTGTCCAATCCCTCGACACGACTGTCCGATCCCTCGACACGACTGTCCGATCCCTCGACACGACTGTCCAATCCCTCGACACGGTACTGTCCTATCCCTCGACACGACTGTCCGATCCCTCGACACGACTGTCCAATCCCTCGACACGGCACTGTCCGATCCCTCGACACGACTGTCCGATCCCTCGACACGGTACTGTCCGATCCCTCGACACGGCACTGTCCAATCCCTCGACACGGTACTGTCCAATCCCTCGATACGACTGTCCAATCCCTCGACACGACTGTCCAATCCCTCGACACGGTACTGTCCAATCCCTCGACACGACTGTCCAATCCCTCGACACGACTGTCCAATCCCTCGACACGACTGTCCAATCCCTCGACACGACTGTCCAATCCCTCGACACGGTACTGTCCAATCCCTCGACACGATACTGTCCAATCCCTCGACACGACTGTCCAATCCCTCGACACGACTGTCCAATCCCTCGACACGACTGTCCGATCCCTCGACACGGTACTGTCCGATCCCTCGACACGGTACTGTCCTATCCCTCGACACGACTGTCCAATCCCTGGACACGACTGTCCAATCCCTCGACACGACTGTCCAATCCCTCGACACGACTGTCCAATCCCTCGACACGACTGTCCAATCCCTCGACACGACTGTCCGATCCCTCGACACGACTGTCCAATCCCTCGACACGACTGTCCGATCCCTCGACACGACTGTCCAATCCCTCGACACGGCACTGTCCGATCCCTCGACAAGGTACTGTCCGATCCCTCGACACGACTGTCCAATCCCTCGACACGGTACTGTCCGATCCCTCGACACGGTACTGTCCGATCCCTCGACACGGTACTGTCCGATCCCTCGACACGACTGTCCAATCCCTCGACACGACTGTCCAATCCCTCGACACGACTGTCCAATCCCTCGACACGACTGTCCAATCCCTCGACACGACTGTCCGATCCCTCGACACGGTACTGTCCGATCCCTCGACACGACTGTCCGATCCCTCGACACGACTGTCCTATCCCTCGACACGACTGTCCAATCCCTCGATACGGTACTGTCCGATCCCTCGACACGACTGTCCAATCCCTCGACACGGTACTGTCCGATCCCTCGACACGACTGTCAAATCCCTCGACACGGTACTGTCCA
Source organism: Biomphalaria glabrata (assembly GCF_947242115.1). Lineage (NCBI taxonomy): Eukaryota > Metazoa > Mollusca > Gastropoda > Planorbidae > Biomphalaria > Biomphalaria glabrata. The sequence goes on from NC_074717.1 coordinate 21,211,499, forward strand.
ATCCCTCGACACGGTACTGTCCGATCCCTCGACACGGTACTGTCCGATCCCTCGACACGGTACTGTCCGATCCCTCGACACGGTACTGTCCGATCCCTCGACACGACTGTCCAATCCCTCGACACGGTACTGTCCGATCCCTCGACACGGTACTGTCCAATCCCTCGACACGGTACTGTCCGATCCCTCGACACGGTACTGTCCGATCCCTCGACACGACTGTCCAATCAATCGACACGACTGTCCAATCCCTCGACACGGTACTGTCCAATCCCTCGACACGGTACTGTCCGATCCCTCGACACGGTACTGTCCGATCCCTCGACACGGTACTGTCCGATCCCTCGACACGACTGTCCAATCCCTCGACACGGTACTGTCCGATCCCTCGACACGGTACTGTCCAATCCCTCGACACGGTACTGTCCAATCCCTCGACACGACTGTCCAATCCCTCGACACGGTACTGTCCAATCCCTCGACACGGTACTGTCCGATCCCTCGACACGGTACTGTCCGATCCCTCGACACGGTACTGTCCAATCCCTCGACACGGTACTGTCCAATCCCTCGACATGGTACTGTCCAATCCCTCGACACGGTACTGTCCGATCCCTCGACACGACTGTCCAATCCCTCGACACGACTGTCCAATCCCTCGACACGACTGTCCAATCCCTCGACACGACTGTCCAATCCCTCGACACGACTGTCCAATCCCTCGACACTTTCACTCCCAATACGAGAAGTTCCACTGGACACGACGATGAGATGCGGTTCGTATGAGTGATGGAAATGTACATCGTCTCTAGGTCAATAAACTCAATGGCACAGGCAGAGGCGGACTGGGGGTTAAGATAGGTCCGGGCATTTCTATACAATCCGACTCACAAACTGTATATCATAGGATAGACCAATTCTAGGTCTATCTGTCCTCAAAATCATTCTGTTAAGTTTAATGATGTATCGATAACTGAACGCATGCATACAATGAACTCTGTATCTTAATGAGAACCATAGTCCTTATGATGTTTTATATCGCTAAGTGTGTAGGTCCTAAAAGGATGTACTCGGATGTAGGCTATTACATTATTTCGGAAAATGTGTTCGATTAAATTAGCATTACACTGTAGAGTCTGTATAAGATTTTTTTGTTTAAACACGACTCTCAGAGAGAATATAATCAAACCTTTAACAATTTAATACGTTCTATAGTGGCATTCATGAGGCCAGTGGCATACCGAGGGGGGGGGCATCCGCCCCGGGCGCCGGAGAGTAGGGGGCGCCAAAATGGGTATTACCAGTGGCGTCACTAGGCAGGTGCGGGGGGTGTGGTCCGCACCGGGTGACACCCATAAGGGGGTGACACCCAAGTGAAAAAAAACAACTTTTCAAAAGCAGACAACAACTTTAAATCTGGCACATATTGCGAACTTATTTACGCAAGTAGAATCTCCTCTCTCTTTTTTCTGTTCTCTGATTCTCTCTCTCAATATGTTTCTATAAATAATTTTGGTTCCATCAAATTAACCAAAACGTTACACCATACTAATTTTACTAGCAAAACATTACACCATACTTTTAGCGGCATGGATCGGAAAACTTCTTTGATGTATGGAACTGTGTCATCGAGGCTATTGTGATTGTTGCAAGCTCTTGTCGCATTGTGCGATGGTGTAGAAGTTTGCTGTCATTTTTTTATTCCCCCTGTATTAAAAAAATCCGCCTATCGTGTTAACGAGAAAGAGTGCGGTAGGTTAATAAAACATTGATGTGTTGTAGAGTAAAATAAGGGGTGACAATTGGATACTCTTGAAATAATATATAAAAATGAACTCACATGGCACAGTTGCCAATAACAAATTATTTACAGATAAATCCGGGTAAATTTTTGTATTAATTAAAGGAAAAGTAAGTTGTTTTTGTTGTTTATTTTGGATAACGTAGAACTATAAATACTAAGTTTTAAGCATGCAGATAAAATTAATTCTCAATTAGAATGTATTTAACGTGTGCAATCATTGTAATGTTGAATATTTGTAAATATGTGTTGAGCAGCTTATGAAAGAAAGTATATTTGAGGATTATGATAACAAATATCAAATAAGAGTTATCACATTACAATGTACATTGAAATTGTCATTTTAAAACACTTTAAATTAACTAGTAAATACAGATTTAGATCTGGGTATTACACGCTCTATATAGGGGAGAGCACCCATGAATAGGCTATCAGTCTCGTAAATGTTTTGCTAGATTTGTACGGTAAAATATGTCAAATTCCCTATGCATTTTAAAGTAAGCGATAATAGGCAGCGATTACGCTGCAGATTAAAGCAGACGCGTTTTTGGAAGTGTAACTAATTAGAAAATTTCACATTTATTTAATTTAATATTGTTTAAAGGTGAACTCTTCTTGCATCTACTGTCAGAAAGCAGATACTCTGTGATATTCGACGAAACAAATATTATGGACTAATGCTAGATTCAACACCTGATCTAGCACACCGGGAACAGTTATCAGAAGTTATTAGGTTTGTTGATGTTAATTTCAAAACCAAAAAAGTGACCATCAAAGAATCTTTTCTTGGTTTTATTCAGCTTCATGCAAAAGATGCAGCAACACTAGAAAATGTTATTGTTGAACAGTTGCAAGCAGACAACCTTCCTATAGCTGACTGTCGATCTCAGTGTTATGATAACGCAGCTGTAATGGCAGGAGAACTGTCCGGGCTCCAACAAAGAATTGCCATTCGAAATCCTCAAGCATCGTTTGTTAATTGTAACAACCATAGCTTGAATTTAGATGGATTACATGCTGCAAACAGGATCCAGTTGTTGTTACATTTTTTGGTACAGTTGAGAAAATGTACGTTTTTTTCAATGCTTCAACTGTTCGATGGGAGAAAATGAAAGAATTGCTTGGAATTACATTGAAGAGAGAATGTCCAACACGCTGGAGTGCAAGACAAGTTGCGGTGAATGCAATCCACGAACAGTTTGATGGATTTTTACAGCTGTTAGAAAACCTGTATGAAGATGGTACTCAAACTAGTGAGACTCAGAATGATGCATACAGTTTGCTTCAAAATTTGATGAATTTCCATTTCATCACTCTACTTGATTTCTGGCATGTAGTTTTGTCAAAAATTGACCGGATTCAAAAACGACTGCAAGATCCATCAATGAATTTCCATGACGCAGCACTGGATTTAGAAGGACTGCAGCAACGGCTAAGTAGCATTCGAGAAGATGTTTGCATCACTGCAGTCAATGCAGCTAAAGTTCTGTGTGAAAAATTGGGAATTAGGATAGAAGGAAGAATTAAACGTCGAAAACAGATGCCTGGTGAAAATGCTGGTGATGCAGGACTCGCTGCGGTTGAAGAAATAACTCGCATTATGAAATCAGTTATTGATAGACTAATCCAGGAGATGACAACACGATTTGGTCGTCTGAAGACGTTAGATGAAAAGTTTGGATTTCTATTCAACATCAGCATATTGTTTGCTAATGATACCTCTAATGATATTCAACAGCACTGTGCTACGCTGGCTGACTTTTATAAAACTGATATCGATGGAACTGAACTGTTCGTAGAAATCAGTGACTGCAGTATGTTGCTGAAAACCCGGCCAGATGCTACCCCAAGCAGACCATTAGAATTACTTTCATTTATTATTTCATATGGCAATGACATATTTCCAAACTTGCGAATTGCTTTGCAAATTATGCTGACAATCTCTGTGTCACTTGCTAGCTGTGAGCGTTCTTTTAGTAAACTAAAAATCATTTTAACTTATTTAAGAGCTTCAATGGGTCAGGAGCGTCTGTCAGACTTGGCATTGCTAAGCATAGAAAAGGAGCTGGTCGAAACAATTAATTTTGATGATGTCATTGACAACTTTGCTAGTGCAAGATCACGAAAAGTAGTTCTATAAGAAATGGCTAATGTTGCTTCAGATTGTTCATTAACTTTTTTTTACAATAAAAAAATTGAATATATTGATTGGTGATTGTTTTAATGCAAATATAGATTACGCATACTAATAGGGGGGGGGCGCCAACAGACTATGCCGCCCCGGGCGCCTGGCACCCTCGGTACGCCACTGCATGAGGCCCTTTAGGTGGCCCTGCCGGCCCATTTAGCCAGTCCGCCCCTGGGACAGGTCTAGACTTTGATGCAAGTAAAACTTGACTGTTTAAGAAAAATGAAGAACTGTGTTTCCTACTATGCCTGAAAAGTATGGAATGCCTGGAGTGCACACATTGCGTGTGACATTTTGTTCAAACTGGAGGGCCACGCGAGTATGCGTAAACGTGTGTTAAGTTATAACAACAGAAGCTACATCCAATCAACAAGACAGACATCGACAACGCCCAATCGTCAAGGTTAACCTTTGTAAACCTCCAGGAAGTATGCCGGGGTTAGAATCAGTCTTCCATCGTCCACAGCTCGGCACCTGTAGTAGCCCCTGTCACTGCACAGACCCACTGGGTGCAATGCTTGAAAAAACATCCTGTCCTTGCCCAAGGGTTGTTCCGTTGAACAAGATTCTTTCGGATGTTCCACGCTCTCAGAAAATAAATCTACGGCCACTTGCCATTTAACCTGAAGAAAAGTAAACAGGAAAAAAAAGTAAGAAATAAGCAAAGAAAGAAAGAAGGAACTAAGAAAGGAATAAAGAAAATACGAAAGTAAGAGAAAAAAGGAAAGAAAGAAAAGAAAGATTATTAATAGACTTTCTTAACCTATAATCATATCCTAGGTAGACTTTCTTAACCTATAATCATAACCTAGATAGACTTTCTTAACCTATAATTATGTTCTAGATAGACTTTATCAACCTATAATCATTTCCTATATAGACTTTCTTAACCTATATAATCATATCCAATCTACGCTTGCTAGCCAAGCGATACAGTTTTATAGTGAATCAATTAATATTTGTTAAAAATGACAAATACTTAAACCTTCAGAAGGATTCCTCTTCCGTTTGAATGTTTCCTTAAAAATCATTTCCAACTACATGTATTATCGTACATGTATTTTGAATCGTATGGTTGTTATTATGTTTACTATTTCAAAGTCTAAATGTTTATATGTCCGTGGTGTCAGTAAGCTCTTCTGATCTTAGACGTAATGATTACTTCAATAAATCGGTTCATAAATACCCAGAAAACACCAACACTTAGACACGTAGTACTTGTGAAAGAAATGAAATCCGAAAACAAGTTGTTGTTGATTTTGATGGGGGAGGTGGTGTTATTGTTAACTTTTTTTGTGCTGTTGTTGTTGATTTCGTTGGTGGTGGTATCGATGCTATTGTTGTTGCTGCTGTTTCTGTTGTTTTCGTTGTTGTTGCTGTTGTTTTTGTTGCTAATGCTGTTGTTGATTACAATTTGGTGTTGGTGGTGGTGTCATTGTTAATGGGGAGTTTTTTGGTGTTGCTGCTGCTGTTCTTACAGTGGCTGTTGTTCTTGCTGCTTATGTTGCTTTTGTTCTAATCATGAAGCAAAGCTATACCCAACCAAACTTACGTGTGTGCAGCTTTTATTAGCAGTGTCGTAAACAAGTAGAGAGTAGAGCTTTTCACCAAACTTACGTGTGTGCTGCTTTTATTAGCAGTGTCGTAAACAAGTAGAGAGTAGAGCTTTTCACCAAACTTACGTGTGTGCAGCTTTTATTAGCAGTGTCGTAAACAAGTAGAGAGTAGAGCTTTTCACCAAACTTACGTGTGTGCAGCTTTTATTAGCAGTGTCGTAAACAAGTAGAGAGTAGAGCTTTTCACCAAACTTACGTGTGTGCTGCTTTTATTAGCAGTGTCGTAAACAAGTAGAGAGTAGAGCTTTTCACCAAACTTACGTGTGTGCAGCTTTTATTAGCAGTGTCGTAAACAAGTAGAGAGTAGAGCTTTTCACCAAACTTACGTGTGTGCAGCTTTTATTAGCAGTGTCGTAAACAAGTAGAGAGTAGAGCTTTTCACCAAACTTACGTGTGTGCAGCTTTTATTAGCAGTGTCGTAAACAAGTAGAGAGTAGAGCTTTTCACCAAACTTACGTGTGTGCTGTTTTTTTTAGCAGTGTCGTAAACAAGTAGAGAGTAGAGCTTTTCACCAAACTTACGTGTGTGCAGCTTTTATTAGCAGTGTCGTAAACAAGTAGAGAGTAGAGCTTTTCACCAAACTTACGTGTGTGCAGCTTTTATTAGCAGTGTCGTAAACAAGTAGAGAGTAGAGCTTTTCACCAAACTTACGTGTGTGCAGCTTTTATTAGCAGTGTCGTAAACAAGTAGAGAGTAGAGCTTTTCACCAAACTTACGTGTGTGCAGCTTTTATTAGCAGTGTCGTAAACAAGTAGAGAGTAGAGCTTTTCACCAAACTTACGTGTGTGCAGCTTTTATTAGCAGTGTCGTAAACAAGTAGAGAGTAGAGCTTTTCACCAAACTTACGTGTGTGCTGCTTTTATTAGCAGTGTCGTAAACAAGTAGAGAGTAGAGCTTTTCACCAAACTTACGTGTGTGCAGCTTTTATTAGCAGTGTCGTAAACAAGTAGAGAGTAGAGCTTTTCACCAAACTTACGTGTGTGCAGCTTTTATTAGCAGTGTCGTAAACAAGTAGAGAGTAGAGCTTTTCACCAAACTTACGTGTGTGCAGCTTTTATTAGCAGTGTCGTAAACAAGTAGAGAGTAGAGCTTTTCACCAAACTTACGTGTGTGCTGCTTTTATTAGCAGTGTCGTAAACAAGTAGAGAGTAGAGCTTTTCACCAAACTTACGTGTGTGCAGCTTTTATTAGCAGTGTCGTAAACAAGTAGAGAGTAGAGCTTTTCACCAAACTTACGTGTGTGCAGCTTTTATTAGCAGTGTCGTAAACAAGTAGAGAGTAGAGCTTTTCACCAAACTTACGTGTGTGCTGTTTTTTTTAGCAGTGTCGTAAACAAGTAGAGAGTAGAGCTTTTCACCAAACTTACGTGTGTGCAGCTTTTATTAGCAGTGTCGTAAACAAGTAGAGAGTAGAGCTTTTCACCAAACTTACGTGTGTGCAGCTTTTATTAGCAGTGTCGTAAACAAGTAGAGAGTAGAGCTTTTCACCAAACTTACGTGTGTGCAGCTTTTATTAGCAGTGTCGTAAACAAGTAGAGAGTAGAGCTTTTCACCAAACTTACGTGTGTGCAGCTTTTATTAGCAGTGTCGTAAACAAGTAGAGAGTAGAGCTTTTCACCAAACTTACGTGTGTGCAACTTTTATTAGCAGTGTCGTAAACAAGTAGAGAGTAGAATTTGTCACTTCCATTCTCGCTCCTCTCTATCACCAGCTCTTTGACATTTCTCAACGTGAGGTTCAGCTTCTCCTCAAAGTGTTCTAGACTGCAGGACAGCGTCACAATGTCTCCCAGCAACGCTTCAGTTTGGCTTACAACCGGAAGTAGTAGGACTCCTGTATGGGTTAGATAGGAAAATTAGGGTTCCCCTACAAAATATCGCGGACTAAAATGTGCCGATTCAACATTGCCAAAAACAAAAAAAAATAGCGCAGTCGAAATAGCGTGACATTTCCAGACAATATGGTGCTGAAACATATAACATGCCTCCCTGTTTCGCCATAGACTATAGATAGAGGTACACATTATTTACATGGAGAGTGTATCAGCTTTTACATTTCCTTTCCAATTACTACTTTTAAAATTTAGTTCGTAAGAAAATGTGATTATCTCCCCTAAATTAATCTTATTTCTTGCTGCTTTGAACGCTTGTTGTAGTCTATGTTTTTAATGTATTTTTATTATTAGTTAACGACTAATTAGATATAGACCTATGTCTCTAAATAGAATCTCTACACTATTCTTGCTATGTGATTTTTTTTAATATGGAAAACTGCATTTATTCTTTTTTTTAATATAACAGTTCGATGAAAAACTCTACAAAAAACTAACCTGTCAAATCTGTATAACTAATTTGTCACAATATTGTACGACAGACGACTATCTACACTAGAAGCACCTGTTGGAACCATTCCCCTCGGACTCACCTGTCACAATGGGTAGACAGATAAAAACTAATCCCAAGTATCCCAGCATTGCGTCACTTGGTGAACGTTGTCCTGTGCACACGTCATCTAGTCAGTTTTGGATTTATGTTCTTCCTGAGAAGTGGACATGGCACTCACTTGTAGACCTAATCAACACTAACATTCAGTTTCAGATGTGTATATATATAAGTTATAATTTTAAAAAACTAATAAAATAAATAAAGGATAAAGGTATTTGAGTTATGATGCCAAACTACTACACGCGGGCCACTTGCGGCCTGTGACGCAGTGCGATCCCACCCGAAACGTTTGCCCACATCACGAAATGAAGTCACAGAGAATCGGCTCCCTCGGACTCAATTTTTTGCGATGACAGGCCCCTAAGCTATATCAGTATACTGTACAATGCAAGCTGGTGAACAGCTACAATCATGGCTTCCTCTGAGCTTTACCTCGTACATGGAAAGTTGGTGAACAGAGAAAGTAATAATGGCTTCCTCTGAGCTACACCTCGTACATGGAAAGTTGGTAAACAGATAAAGTAATAATGGCTTATTCTGAGCTACACCTTGTACATGGCAAGAAGGTGAACAAAGAAAGTAATAATGGCTTCTTCTGAGCTTTACCTCGTACATGACAAATTGGTGAACAGAGAAAGTAATAATGGCTTCCTCTGAGCTTTACCTCGTACATGGAAAGTTGGTAAACAGAGATAACAATCATGGGTTCCTCTGAGCTTTACCTCGTACATGGAAAGTTGGTGAACAGAGAAAGTAATAATGGCTTATTCATTTTTGTCACTATCAGTATCCTTTATTTGGACAGATTAGTATTCTCCTTTGACGTTAAAAGTCAAGTTTCCCTTTCAAACATTGCGATCTATAGGGCAGAGGATGTAAAGGTCATCTGTTGGTGTGGCCACGGTTAACGAGGGTGTCATGTGGCCAGCACAACGACCAACCGCCTTTACTTTTCCTCAACAAATGTCAGGTACCCATTAGAGCTGGGTGGACTCAGAGGTGCACTAAAGATTACGGAATTAAAAATCCCAGTCTTCACCAGGGCTCGATACCCAGTTCAGCAGCAGAGCGCTTTACCAATCAGCCACCGCGTTTTATTGAATTTTGATTTATTACTAAGCATAAGTAATATCCTGTTGCATACGGCCTACCCAAGCGGCTCTTTTTTTGAAAAACAAATGCATTGCCTTCTATAACCGGTAGATCTACCATACTTAGTACAAGCATAGACAGCCTTCGCCACTATGAGACACGAGATTTAGTAATTAGATCCTACCTACATTGACTTCACGGGACAGATATTATAGATTTTTTAAATATTGTAGAGACGGTAAATCCCTGGGCCCTGGTCCTATCTCGATTGGTCAAGATCTAGAACTATAGGCCTATATTAATATTGTAGAGTAGATGGCTTCATAACACGACTATAGGAACAACTATACGGAGAGCTGTCTAATTTGGAAACCACTTATTTGTTACGTAGAAATTTAACGGTTGCTCTTAATTTAGTTGGTTTCACTTTTTATAATATTGTGGGTTATATAATGTATTATATCAGGCCTAGATCTATATTATAATATATAGGCCTATGATTACTATTACAGACGTTACCCAAAAAAAAAGAAGATTGTAACAGAATGTTACTTACAGTAGGTTAATTTTTAAAGAGTTGTACTACTGTAGAAGAAAGATGATTGATAAACAAAATGATAATAGGCCTACTATACAACAATTATATGCCAGAAAGAAAATCAATTAGAATCTTGATCTAGATACACCATTAGGTACATTCCACATTTTTATTTTAAGCACATTTCCGTTCAGTGAAAGTATACAAATGTTGCCAACACGGGCCTATATAAAAATATGTGTAACATATTGGTATTATATGTACATTTGCACACTAGCGCGTCAGTGCAACTCTGCTTGTGTTTACGCAATAAATGAAGTTCCTAATATGTCTTCCCCATAGACATATATCTATTATATAAAGCAGAATGTTTGGCGTATGTATGTATGTATGTATGCATGGGCGTAGCCAGGATTTTTTTTTGGGGGGGGGGGGGGCGTTTGGGGGGAATTCCCCCACCCCCGATCCGCCCCCACCCCCGTCGGAAAAAAAATTATATATTTATATATGTGTGTGTATGTGTACATAATTAATCTTTATTACATTCTGACCCTTTCGGAAGACGTTTATTGTTTATTGTAGACTCCTTGCCCTTGTTAGCAAGAGGGTCTGGGGGAGCTCGCAGCGCTCCCCCAGCGCGGGGCGAAGCCCCGCCGCCAAGCACTATTTCTGGTATTTAAAACCAACAAAATGCATATTCTGAGGTATCTACAGTGCATTATCTTGCTATTAAATAGTTTTATTTCAAAAACCTAATGTGCTATTCTTACTGACTTAGACCTTCTCGCACCGTTCGGCGCATTTTCCGGCGAGCTGTTTCCGCAACTCTTATTTTGCGTAATTCATTTTGTCGGAGAACAAAACCTCATGCGACGCTCTGTCACAACCTTACTAAGGATTCGACTCCCAGTTCGGCATATGCTTTCTATGATTTAGACCCGATCTCTATAACTGACTCCTAAAATCTGTCTTAGCCATCTTTGTTGAGCCACATTTAGTGTTTTTCAATTTCGGTAGAAGACTATTCACACTTTATTAATGGAGCCCAAGCCACTGGCGGATCCAGGGGGGGGCGGTAGGGGCGATCGCCCCCCCCCCACTCGGCCGACCCCCCCGACGAATTTTAGTATAGAAGTCACACAATTTGTATACGAATTTATTACTTATGTTAATAATATATACTAATTATTTATATTTCAAACTATTTTTAGATTATTTCGCCCCCCCCTCTAGTATGTTGGCCGATTTGGTGGGGTCGGGAGGGGGCGATAGCATCAATCCGCCCCCCCCCAACCATAAACTTTTGAGTGGGGGGGCGGTCCAATTTATCTGTAAAAATCACAGCTTGCTAAAAGAATCAATTAAATATCTATATGATTAAAACTTATTGATATTTTAACCGATCTCTATATTATGTCGTTCCCCTGTTGTCCGATTGGTGGGGGGGGGCGAAACCTCTACTGCCCTTCCCACCTAAACCCTTTGAGTGGGGGGGGCGGTCCTACTTTTATGGAGAAATCATAGTTTGTGAGCAAGATTAGTTGAATTGATATATACATTTGATATTATGTCGCTCCCCTTCTGGTATCTTGGCTGATTCCGTGGGGTAAAGGGGGGGGGCGATTGCATGTACTGCCCTCCCCGCTCTAGCCCTCTGAGTGGGGAGTGGTCCTATTTTTATGGAGGAATCATAGTTTGTGAACAAAAATAGTTGAATATCTATATAATTGATATGTGAAACCATTTGTATATTATGTCGCACCACACTCTAATCTCAAATTTTATGATTAGTAAATATAAAAGGAAAAAGGTGGGAGGGGCGATACATGCCATCTCCTTTCCCTTATCGGACAAAGCAATAATTTTTCTTTTTGTATTATAGTTAAGAAATTACAAAATGTAAAAAAAAATGAAAATGCAAGAAAACGCTTTTAGCGTCGCTGCTTCGCCCCGAAAATCACTGATGAATAGTGAGCTGTAGTTGTCAGGAGCAGGCATTTCTGCAGTAAAAAAAATGCAAGAAAACGCTTTTGGCGTCGGGGCTTCGCCCCGAACTCCACTGATTAATAATGAGCTGTAAACGTCAGGAGAATGCGTTTCTTCAGTAAAAAATGCATGAAAACGCTTTAAGCGTCGGGGCTTCGCCCCGAAACTCACTGATGAATAGTGAGCTGTAGATGTCAGGAGCTGGCGTTTCTGCAGTGAAAAATGCAAGAAAACGCTTTTTGGCGTCTGGGCTTCGCCCCGAACTCCACTGATGGATAAAGAGCTTTAGATGTCAGGAGAATGCGTTTCTGCAGTGAAGAATGCAAGAAAATACTGAGAAATACTGCTTATTATTATTATTATTATTATTATTATATATATAATATATATATATATATATATATATATATATATATATATATATATATATATATATATGCTGTACGCACGTTTATGTATAGGGTTAGGGTTTACTGGGCGTTAGGGTTAGGGTTTGGAAAAAAATCGCCCCCCCCCCCCACTCCAAAGTTCTGGATCCGCTAGTGGCCCAAGCCACTGGTAGAAATTTGTAACCTTTCTTGACTACGCTCTTGGAATTACATGCTTGTATTTCGCTTTAGATTATATTTCGAAAAGGAAAGTTTTTTCGTCAAATCATCTGTTGAAGGGTTTTAAACTAAAAAATCTCTGGAGTTTTTTTGTTTGTTTTTTTAATTCAAAACCCCATTTGGCTACGATCATAGAATTTGGTGACTGTAGTTTGCTTTAAAATAATATTGAAGAGAGATATTTTCAACTCTAAACGCTCTGTAGGGGAATTTTAAACTCAAAACCATCTGGAGGGGTTTTAAACTTTAAAGAAAAAGCCATCTGGAGGAGGGGGAAAACTTAAACTTTTTAAGCTTAAAACCCCTTTGGCTACGCTCATAGATTTTATAGTGTGTAATTTGCTTTTTTTTTATATTGAAGAGGTACTTTTTACCTTGAAAGCCCAACTGGAGGGGGGGGGGTTTAAACTCAAAACCCCTTTGGATACCCATAGAATTTTGAGTGTGTGATTTGCTTTTTTTATATTAAAGAGGGGGTTTATCGTAAATTTTGGAGGGGGTTTGAAAATCAAAAACTTCCTTAACTGTGCAGTTGGAATTTGGGGATTGTTGTTTGCATTTTTTTGTTTCGTTTTATAGAAGAGAGGGGTTTAACTGCAAAAACCTCTGGTAGGGCGTTTAAAACTCAAAAACCTCTGGTAGGGGGTTTAAAACTCAAAGCCCCTGGTAGCCCTGGTAGAGGGATTTGTATCTCAAAACCCCCTGATAGGGGTTTTTTAAATCTCAAAACCCCCTGGTAGAGGGTTTTAAATCAAAACCCCCTCGGCTGTGCTGTGGTAAGTGATGATTTAGTAAAATCTCACCTAATATAAACAAAATGAAAGCAAAAATCAGTCACTTAATTCCGTCTCCCCCCCCCTGCGGGGGGGATTTCATTTCGGGGGGGGGGGGTTGAACCCCCCCCCCCCGGCTACGCCCATGTATGTATGTATGTCCCCGTATAGAAATAAAAACCACTTGACCAATCTTGATCAACCTTGGTAGAAATGTACCTTGGGTACCAACTTAGACCGTAGTGTATGTATTGTAGCCCTAAAACAAACTTAAGACCCTCAAAAAAAAATATTAATTGTAATAATAATTAAAACAAAAACAGGAAAACGTGTTCGGGCCTTTGTGTCTTGCTGCTGTCCCTTTTTGTTTTTAAGTTGGCTGCATTGATTTTTTTTTCTTTGGTCGCGACCTGACCGGCCCATTTGGTACCGGCCCACCGGGCATTTGCCCTTTTGCCCATATAGCCAGTCCGCCCCTGTATGTTAAGCATTAACGGCTGTTATTTTGCTTCAATATTGAGTTAGTCATCTTTAGATAATTCTGACTTTTTTTTTTTTGTTTTGCTTTGTTTTTAGAAGGACCCTCTCAGTACATTTTGAACTAACTGCCATGCTTTCGAAAAAGTAAAAAAAAAAAAAAACAATTCTAGCTTGGCCGCCACTTTGTAAATAACTAACTCTTTAGATTCAATGAAGTTTTTTGGATTGATAATAGAAAGTAAAGCAAAGATTGGTAAAATTAAAGACATCTGGCCATGGTCTGTTGGCTTTATTTTTGGAGAGTACACACTATTTCAAATGTACCAAAAATATAACATTAAGGCATTTTCTGTTTAAAAAACATGTTGACGACATCAACAGAAAGAATGGTCTACACGTCCATTAAAAATAACTTTTACGATGATTCAAAAAAATGGCTTGTTCTCTACCTGACGCTATAACTCCAGAGTGTCATGTCCCTGTGTCCGACACATCATAAAGTTAAGCTCATCCCTTTCTAGGAATATTAAGATTTAGAACCGATATTATCAGTTTGTTCCCTTTTTAAATCTTATTAATTTTAAATTCGGACATCTGATCAGTGTGTGCTAAGGCACATGTGATATAGTACCAGTTAACAAAGTATCATGTATATCCTTTCCGTGGTTTGCTAAATGATTATTTATGAAATCATTCTGAGTTTTTTGAAAATCGCTGCTTTTCAGTCTCTTTTTTTTTTAAAGGATAATCGACATATTTAATATTTCGATTCATCTGAGCTATGGCTTTCTGTTGTTTTTTTTTTTAATCAGTAAAATATTACATCTCCAAAAACATACAAAACAGTAAGTTTCATGTTCTCACTACGATTAAGGCTTACATTGTTCACTCATTTTTTACACTTCATATTCAGTATTTTATTTTATTTTTTTAAATCTATTTTTATATAGTTCATGATCATTTACACTGTTCATTGTAATATACCCACTAAAAATAAATTCGTAGTCGCAGATATAGGAGCATAAGCAAATGGTCAAAACAAGAAACAATGTGATAGCAAGCAAACTTTTCAGAATGTCGCTGCATTTTATAAATCAAAGCCGAGTTCATATTCATGCAGCTGGTCTAGAGCTGAAACTACGGTTTCACTTTTGGCGGGAAATATGAAGTATAATATAAAGTTTTGGTGAGACTTCAACCAGCGTGCGGGTGGTGTGTGCCGCACGGGCATCAAGTTGTGGGAAGCATCAAACTTTCCACCCAGTAAGTAGTAAGTTACTATTCTTTTACCTTTTCTGTATAAAAAAAATTAGAAAAAGATAATATACTCTAGACTGAACGAAATTCGAGATTTTCCTGAAGACATTACAGATGATGTTCGAATCGAATACAACATGTCACTGAAATATTTGAAACAGTTTAGCATATGAATAGTCCATTCAGAGAAGTCTATAGGCATCAAGAATCAACAAAAGTAAAGACGATGGAGCTTTCAAAGGTTTGGTTCTTCCGGCGAATGCCAAATGGCGAGAAAGTTCTATAAAAGTTTTTAAAAATCCTTATTTTGCTTCCCTCCTACCTCTTTCTAACAAGATCGAGTACTACATCGGCATTTCAATCCAATGATTAGCAATGAGTGATGAAGGTTATAAGGCTGTCCAGGCCTGAGTAGGACAGGCCACTGTCCTGTTGGCTCATATTTCTCACGGCTATGGCCAAATTTTGATTCACGGTGCCCCCGCTGCAGGGAAGAAGAGGAAACCGTGTTTCATATTTTGTTTGACTGCCCCAGATGTGCTAATCTCCGTTTCGACTGGTCTGGGAAATCAAACATTTCTCGACCTGTATAGTGACATGTATGCACTACGCAAGACAGCGGGGTTTCTGTCCAGGGCTTTTGCAAGAGGGGATTTGAGCCTCTCAAGCCCTCACTCAAATGGAGTTTGATGATGTTGATGATAAAGGTTATTGCCGAAAGTTGAAAACTAAGAGACTGGAAATCAGTGCATAACCACACGAACAAGTTTCCAGGCAAAACAGAGCTTCCTATGGAAACTCTTTGGACAGGGTTGTTCAAGAAATAATCATCCGATTTTTTTTTATACTTTAGGATGTGGTAGATAAATATAAATAATATTTTGTCGCCTTCACAAATATTAAATCGAAGTCAATCAGATTGTGTTCCTATTGACATGGATAAAAACGAATTTCGACTGGAGGGGAAAATACTTTCAAATGATCTTTCATTTTTTCAGTAGTCCCCGAACTTCCTAAACAAGAACCGGCTTTTTTTTTAAATCTAATTGGTAAGATAATTTAGTCCCAAACATCTTCATCTTGGTTCGCATCTTTTGACAACGAGGTGGGTCAGTGGCACTAGCGGATCCAGAACTTTGGAGGGGGGGGGGCATTTTTTTCCAAACCCTAATCCTAACGCCCAGTAAACTATGCATATTTATATATAAGAATTTTAAAAAGCAGTGTTTCTCAACTTTCTGCGAAAAACAAAAACAAAAAACAGTCATATTGAGCCTTTTCTCTTGATAGCTTAGGGGTCTGTGGGGGGAGGGCGCTGTAAGACTCTTCAACGGGGTTCGGGGCGAAGCCCCGACGCCAAAAGCTTTTTCTTGCATTCTTCACTGCAGAAATGCATTCTCCTGACATTTATAGCTCATTATTCATCAGTGGGCCGCGACGCCAAAAGCGTATTTTTGCATTCTTCACCGCAGAAACGCATTCTCTTGATATCTACAGTTCATCCTATTAAAAACTGACCTTTTCAATGTTTTACTTTTAAAAAATATTCTAATATGAATTTATACCCCTTACTACATTGCAAATAAAACGATTTGAAGATACCCCACATATTTAGATTGAGGCTTTGAGGATCGCCACCGAAAAAAAAATTATTCGAAAAATAATACTTTTTTAAAAAGCTCATTTGTAAGTGATACATTTTGTTCAATAGGTATGTTTGTAACTTTGTTTTGTTTTAAAACTATAATTCAAAGCTCTAACAAAAAATTTCGGAAGTGGTAGGAGAAATTTATGTCTACCAATTAGATTCCACTCTAAATTTTTTTTTTTGTATTTTTAGGATTCAAGAATAAATTGTGAGCTATAGTCCCAAATTTATTTAACTAGAAAAATAGCAAATTGAGTAAAGGTTGGAAAAGGCGACTAGGAAAAGAATATCTGGGTTCAGAACTCTTCTCAATACTGAAAGATTTCGTATGAATTCTAAATTTTCCAAAGCAAGTCTTTCTTTAAAAAATTATGATAAATTCATGTGAAATTACATAAACTCTGTCGCCATATTTGACAATTCTGTTTTAGAACATCATGTTTTCGTCTGGAAAGGGGAGGGGCGGTAGAATCAAAACGCCTAATCCTCGCTCCTTTTTATAATTTCTGCTAATGATTACATTTGGCATTAAAGAATATGGGTGGGGAGACTCGATATAAGAATTTAAATTATAGCAAATCTAAATTAAATTAGTGACAGATTTTTCTTTTAATTTTGTAACTTTTTAACTATAATTCAAACAAAACAAGATTACAAAGAGAGTTTGTGTTACACAAACTCAGAGGCGGCCCCCGTCGAAGTCGGATCCCTGTCGGATCTGCATATTCGCAAATAATATTCTAGAGGTGATTTAATTTTGATGGTTAAAAGTAATAATGTTTCAAAGATTCATTTGCCGTAAATTTAAATTAAATACAAAATAGTAGATTAGTTTTAGTATATTAAAACATTACAATATTGATCAAAAAGTTTGGAAATGAAAATCTACACTTTTTTTTTTTACACTTTAAGTTTAGAAATTGAAATTCTACATCTTAATCTAGTCTATTTTAGTCTAAACTAGATCTAGAAATTCTAGATCTAGACTCTAAAATAATTTTAATTAGAATATAAATCCAGATCTAGATATACTGTAATAAAAATCTAGATCTAGTTTTAAAAAATCTAGATTAGATCTAAATCAAGATATCATTCCTTTTTTAAACGCGAGTCACATAACGAGGCTTAATAAACATTACTATACCGAGTTCTTTTTTCATTTCATTTGAAGAATTAATTCCATATAACGTCAAAGGGGAAAAAAACACTACGTCACACGGCCTAGCTAGACTAAAAATCGCCTTCATCATTACGAGCCATTTATCGAGTGTTCATAGACTTTGGTGCACCGAATGCGTTCTTTTAGCATTTCATTTAAAGAATTCATTCCATATGACGTCAAAGGTAAAAAAAAAAAAACACTAGGTCACACGGCCTAGCTAGACTAAAAATCACCTTCATACGAGCCATTTATCGAGTGTTCAAAGCCATTGGTGCACCGAGTGCGTTCTTATAGCATTTCATTTAAAGAATTCATTCCATATGACGTCAAAGGAAAAAAAAACACTACGTCACACGGCCTAGCTAGAATAAAAATCGCCTTCTTCATTATGAGCCATTTATCGAGTGTTCATAGACATTGGTGCACCGAGTGCGTTCTTTTAGCATTTCATTTAAAGAATTCATTCCATATGACGTCAAAGGAAAAAAAAAACACTACGTCACACGGCCTAGCTAGAATAAAAATCGCCTTCTTCATTACGAGCCATTTATCGAGTATTAAAAATTGATTAACCTTTATTTTACGTTTCAAAACATCGCAATAATTTTTAGGTATGAACACAATTGAAAAGTGTATATAATAGATTGTTCCGGATGTTTGTATAAATAGTAAAAGAAAAAGAGAATTTCAGATAAATGTAATACCGTTAATTAAATTTTTTGGATGGTCTCGTATAAAAGTTAGATGTACCACAGCCATGTGGAGAGATTTTCATACCTTACTTTGGAGTTTGGATTCTGTTTTCCTTAAAAATCGGAACATAATATTAACGATAATTAGATTTTTACATGTTTTAGGTAGAAAGTTAAATGTACTGTAAGAGAGTAGTGAGTTAAAATATTTTTCATAAAAATCCGTAAAAACATTATTTCGTAAATGAGAAGATTATTTGTTTATTAATTAGAAGAGGGAGTTCAAACAATTATTTGGCGTTAGTAGATTTTTAAATAAATTCGGAAATTTCTGGCGACGATTTGTAAGAAACAAAACCCGGAACTTTCTTTATCGATTACAAACCTTCTATGTTATGTTTTAGCAAGAAAATTAAATGTCTAAAAAGTAATTTTCAGTAATCAATTCTAGTAAATTACTTTTTTTTAAAGCCCCGAACAACCTATTGTCGATATTTTTAAAATTTGTTTAAAGATGAAAATACGGAACAATTTGATATTGATAACCAAATTATAGTGACGCATTGTCAAATAATATAAGTGTAATATTAGTAAATTATGCGATTTCAAACAATCATTAGGCATAATTCATGTTTTATAAAACAATATACGGAACATTTTTACACTTAATGAAATATAAGTCAGTATAGAGATTTTGATTTAGTATTAATATGCTATTTACATAAAAAACGGAACAACATATTATTGATAATGTGTTTTTGCAACGTTTAAGCATGGAAATTGAATGTAATATAAATTAGAAGAGCAAACAAACATTTGTTGGGGTTGATTAGTTTTGCACAAAAAAATCGGAACAATCAATTTTTAGATACTTAAAACTATTGAGATGTTACGGGAGGAACATTAAAGTGTAAATCAGATTTTTCAATAGCTTTTAGAGTTCTAGTTTTTTTAATCTAATCGTGACGGACAGACCGACCAACAGACAAAACGCACAAAAATAATCTTCTTTTATTAGGATGGGGGCACTAAACAAAAAATAAATAAAATCTGATTTTTTTAAAAAGTTTAAGGAATTGGTTTAGTACCCGATCATGTAGCGACATTGCGCTACTGCACGAAAATCGCTGCATAAAAAGTCCATTAAAAAAATGTGCGTGATATTTACATACCAAATGCATTATTAGCCTTTATTAACAAACAGAAATGTTTTCTTTTAATTTTAGCAGCTAGTTGACCAGAAAAAACATCTTTAACTATTATTTATATTTGTTGTAAACATTTCCTGTACATTTTAAAAATATATTTGACTTAGTTATACTGAAAATACACAAAAATTGTCCATCTTTGTTAGCATATTGTAACATTGCCTCCCTTACATTTACGTAATTGTTTTAGAATTGGTGTATTTTTATGAAAAAATCGCTTGCATAATTAATTTTATAAATTAAACGGTTTGCTTTTAGAAAACCAAAAGTAGCCGTTGCACCTAAACTTTTGAAGCCGCATTTAATGATGAAATAATATTTTTCATATCTCTTCTAGTTTTCGAGATCTGAGTGTGACAGACGGACATTTTGCACAAACCTAATAGCGGCTTTTTCCCCTTACGCGGGCCGCTAAAAATTATTGGTTTGTCCTATGGGCGGAAAGCGATTGCATGTATCGCCCCTCCCACCTGGTACAACCCTTTTTCATTTTATATTTACTAATGATAAAATTTGAGATTAGAGTGTGTGTGCGACATAATATACAAATGTGTTCACATATCAATACGTAGCTTATATTATATAGATATATAACTAATTTTGTTCACAAACTATGATTTCTCCATAAAAATAGGACCGCCCTCCCGACTAAGAGGGCTAGAGGGGGGGAAGGCAGTAGATGCAACCCCCCCCCCTTACCCCACCGAATCGCCAAAGATATCAGAAGGTTTGCGACATAATATAAAAATTATATTTTAATTCAACTAATTTTGTTCACAAACTATAATTTCCCCATAAAATAAAGGACCCCCCCCCCCTCAAAGGGTTTAGGTGGGAAGGGCAGTAGAGGTTCCCCCTCCCCCAATCGGCCAACAGGGGAACAACATAATAAATATAAAGATCGGTTAAAACACCAATACCAACTTTTAATCATATAGATATTTAATTGATTCTGTTAACAAGATGTGATTTCTACAAACAAATTGGACGGCTCCCCCCCTCTAGAAAGCTTATAGGGGAGGCGGGATGGACGCAATCGCCCCCTCCCGACCCCACCAAATCGGCCAACATACTAGAGGGTGGGGCGAAATAATCTAAAAATAGGTTAAAATATAAATAATTAGTATATACTAGTCGACCGTCGGCGTAGCATACGCCTCTATTTCGCAGGGCCAACCTTAGGCCACTGCAACCTATGCGACCGCAGTGGGCCCAGCACTTTTATAGGACCCGCGATAGCTTTAGGTGTATAAATTATTAAATTAAACCATTTTATAACTTATAACAGATTTCCCGCGGCCTCCTGAAATCGACAGGAGGTCCTGGAAATCTCCTGAAATTGCAAAATATACGAAAAAGTCCTGGAAATATCCGGAAATTATTTTAAAAATTTTGAAAACTTATACCAATCTCCTGAAATATACAGACGAAAATTGTCTTTTTTTTTCATTCTTAAATTACCTAGGATAACTCCCTCCGTCCGAGTTGCAAAAATAAAAGAGTGATCTTTCCATTGTGTCCAAACTCTTGAACGTGCTCTGTCGCTTCGATAGTTACTACAGAGTAGATTACTCCCCCTCCCCTTTTTTTTTTAAACGTGAGGTAGAAAAAAAAAAGAGTGATATTGCAACGGTCCTGCCCTGCTATTTTGTGACTACGTGTCCTCCCCCCCCCCCCCCTCTTGTTTTCTCCCTTCGGGAGTAGCCGTTGCACCTAAACTTTTCAAGTCGCATTATAGGTGAAATAATATTTTTCATATCTCTTCTAGTTTTCCAGATCTGAGTGTAACAGACGGACAGACGGACATTTTGCACAAACCTAATAGCCACCCTCTCTCAAAGCAGACAATAGTTTCATCTAAATTCGATATGGCTACATTTCTAGATTTAGGACACATCTCTACAATCATACCTTGTTAACATTGTGCCCTTTAAGAATCTCTGGATTTGAAATATGTCGTCAAAATATTTATATAATTTAAAAATCATTTTAATGGAGAAGGATCTATTTAAATTTATCTTATCTTATATAATACAGACGTTACTTCAAAAAGGAAGATGATTACGTCCTATGCGTCATGCATCTAGTCATGCA
Organism: Biomphalaria glabrata; assembly: GCF_947242115.1. NCBI lineage: Eukaryota > Metazoa > Mollusca > Gastropoda > Planorbidae > Biomphalaria > Biomphalaria glabrata. The sequence goes on from NC_074717.1 coordinate 21,233,085, forward strand.
TGTTAACCAATGACTTAAATTCTGCCTAGTCACTGGTTTTCCTGGCTAGCTCAGGCAATCCATTCCATGCTCTAATTAGTCTAATAGCACTAGGGAAGAAGGAGCATTTGTACAAATTTGTCCTAGCATATGAAACGAGGAGTGTGCCTTTATCTTTGTGTCTTTCTGAGTATTTTGTTAGCGGCCCCCGAAAGGGGAAAAGACGCTATTAGTTTTGTGTGGAACGTCTGTCTGTCCGTCCGTCCGTCCCGTTTAGATCTCGTAAACTAGAAAAGATAGTGAAAATCCGACATCATAATATTTTAGATCATTCAAAGTTCTGATGCAAGGGCTACGTTTTTCTTTTCTGAACGCGAAAAATCAAATTTTTTAAATCACTTATGCAAGCAGTTTTTTTTCCAAAAAAAAAAATACACCACTATTACAACTATTCACTATTAATAGTAACAAACACAGAATGCTCTTTAGTAGAGGAGATGACTATTCAAAATATTCTAAACTAAACACAATTTATGCAAATGGTTTTAGATTTTTTGTCAAAAAAAAGTGAGTTTTTTTTTTACATTTGTATTGCTAAGTTTAGTAAGTTCTGTCATACTAACTACTACATTTACACACACAAAAAAATGTTTACTTTTTTCAAAGAGAAAAAATCTATTTAGTATGCATATAAGTTGGACATAATTTAAAACAACAATTAATAAGTAATTTTTCATATCGCGTGAACTGCAGTGTCTAGATACAGCCACATGAGACCCAACTAAAGGAAATTGGGCGGCAAGCTGTCTCCACAAAGATCTGTAACTGGCAATGTCTGAAGCCTCCTCCCACCTGGTGTCCACTGTAGGTCCTCCATGAAAGTGGCACCAAGTTATACGAGGACGGCCCTGCTTACGCTTTCCTCGTATTGGCCTTCATGTCATAGCAACTCTTGGTATGCGTAGTTCATTTTGTCGGAGAACAAACCTCATGCGACGCTCTGTCACAACCTCACTAAGTGTTCGACTACCAGTTCGGCCTAGGACACGATACGGAACACATTGGTGGTGTAGGCATCATCATGTCTAAAATTGCAGCTCCAGCGCTAATTGCTTGGAAGCCAGTCAGCGACCACATCATTACAGCTCGACTACAGGCAAACCAAATCAAAATCACTACCATCAAAGTATATGCCCCTACAGAGGATGCAGAAGATACCATCAAAGATAAAATCTATAATCAACTTCAAACCACACTTGATGAAACACCCAGTCATGACCTAATTCTACCGATGGGAAACTTTAACGCCAAAATCAATCCAAACGGATCTGTCTTTGATAACGTAATGGGATCATATGGCTCTGCAGAAAACATCATTTATAATGGCGAGCGCTTGATTTCTCTCTGCGCATACAAAAAAATACATGGCGATCACCAAATGGAGAAGCCGTCAACGAGATAGATTACATTTGCATCTCCAAACAATGGAGGTAATCTCTATTAGACGTGCGGACCCGCAGAGGAGCTGATATTAGCTCAGACCACTACGTTGTAAGTGGCAAATGTAAGCTCCGATTGAAACGCCAACCAAAACGAGCCACACGACCCCGCCCATTTAATGTAGACAAGCTCAAAGACTGCAATGTTGCAGCACAGTTCCAAAAGAACCGCTTCGAGGCTCTTGCAGATATGCTGACCCTTGAAGAAGAGTGGACCAACTTCAGAGATACCACTACTGTTTGCGCGAAAGAAGTCATCGGAAGGGGGCGAGATTCATACAAGGAACAGTAGATACAAGACAGAACATGGAAATTGATCGATGAGAGGAAAGATGCCAAACGTAGACGAGACCAGAAAAATGAAACACAGGATCGCAGCATAGCGAAAGAAGCCTATAGGGAAGCAGATCTGAAAGTAAAGAGAAGCTGTCGGCAAAGATAAACGGGACTGGATTGAATAGAAGGGTCAAAAGGCACAAGCAGCTGCATGCAGAAATGACACAAAGACACAAGACATCGTATTGTCCGAGATCTCACTGGAGCAAAGAGTGGACATTTTGCACCAATAAAAGACAAGCAAGGCAAAACTTTACTAACGAAAGAAGAACAGGATGCAAAATTGGTAGTGCACTTTAAAGAGACTCTTAACCAATCGTCTCCAGACCTGATTTACACATTCTAGGTCCCCTCTCCTACATCATACAATCGTCTGCAAATAATCTGACTTTTGTTCCTGAACAAATGCTATTTGGTAAATCATTTATGTAAATTAAAAATAGTAGGGGACCTAAAACTGTTCCTTGAGATACACTTGAGTTTACTGTTATTGGTGTTGATTTAGAGCCATTTATTATTACAGTTTATTCTCTCCCTATCAAAAAATCTTTAATCCACTGATGCAATGGTCCATCAATACAAGATATTTTATTTTTTTAAGCAAACTATGATGGTGAACTTTGTCAAAAGCCTTGGAAAAATCTAAGATAGCATCTATTTGCTCACTATTATCTAAACCTTTTGAAAAATCATCAGTCATATTAGTTGCTTGTGGTTTTATATGTTTAATATCTACTACGAGTTATTAAAAAAAACATTTGGAGAAGCTATTAAAGATTAAATTTAAGAACTTCAACAATCTTACAACCATAGATATTTAGATTCTAGATCTGGTTATACTAACCCTACACTACTACAGATAGAAATGTCGTAGTTCTAACCTACTGCTCTTACAAAGGGTCAACGCCCATTTCACTCGGATGGTATCGTAAGAAACCCGTGACGCATTCCATACTCACGGACATTTCCGAACCTATATATCTCGATTTTTATTGGTTGGCTGTGACGTCAGCTGACTTGATCGTTCATCGTCATCCAGAATTTACAAACAAACAAGATGGAGGGAGGCTCGGACTCGTCGATACAGGTGCTCAGAGAATCGACAGCTGACAAAGAAAATGTGTCATTTGAGCCTCCAGCTAAGAAATTTAAAGTGACAGAAGTTCACTCAGATTGTAAACATAAGTTGGAAGACAGGCTTAGTGGCATACTGTGCTGTGCAGTTTGTTTAGATCTACCCAAAACATGTTATCAGGTGAGTCTGGGGTTGAGCTGGGACGTTCAAATAAATGATTTAAATGAGGTAGGTGGGGCCCAGGGGGAAAAGAGTGCTGTGATGTGGCAATGGCCCTGAAGGTCACTATTATCCATATTACCAAATACTCTTTATTTTTATTCTTCAATATTTTCTTGGTTATCATTAACTTTAATTTATTGACCCAACTTGATGACTAGTCTACTGTCTCTACCAAATCTGAAATTAGAGCTTAAATAAATGAAAAATAAATAAATAAGGTAATCTAGATCTGGATATCTATCTTAGAATCTTATTCTTAGTACCTAGATTTAGATCTAGAGTAGTTTATGCTATTCTAACACCTATAGGCCACAATTTAAAAGTTTGACAGCCCATAATTTGCAATGGATTAATGGTTCTGGGAGTTCTGGCTGACAGAAAAGAAAATGAAGTATCAAAATCTTCTTTAGTTTAAAGAGAATAAGGATGACTACTTTACTTATATTTGTACCCCTAACCTATATTTGTCATTATATTTAAGATCAAAGAGGCCATGTGTTTTCATTTAATTCAGACAAATTTGACCCAGATTATTTGATTCCGGACACCATAATTTATTTCAGACTGTCTCTATATTTAGGCATCAATAAACTCAGATTTTAATTCTATATTAACATTAACTAAATTTTAAGATCCCCAGGCATATCTCCTCACATGAAATCATTAAGATGTTTTCAAATTATGCATAAATACGGACACAAAAAAATAAAAATATGAACACACTTATTCTAGCAAAATTAGGTCACTGGGATAGTGACTTCTACACAGACTTTTAGACTTATTTTATGTTTGCATGATTAGATGTGTGTTGAATGTTTGTGTTTTTTGTTTATTCATTTAATAAATTTCTAATACAGATGATCTTTTATAGTATAGTCAAGGTTAGGATAGCCATTTTTGCCTAAATAGCTGGATCCTCTCTATATCTATATTGTCTCTATATATCTAGATCTATCTAGTAGGTCTAGATCTAGGCATTCAACTTCATTCAATGTACCAAGCACACTCCAAACATTTGCCCATTAATTCTCTCTTAAAAAAAAAATATAATATAAGATCATTAACATTGATGTCCAAAACTGGGCTGTTTGAAATAAATTTTGGTAAGAAAATCGTAATTTAATTCAAACACCCTCTTAATTTTTTTTTTATGGAATCAAAAAACTATGAATCAAATAAATCAGCTCCAAAAACAGAATAAATATTGCCGGGCTCATTAGCATAGACTTAGCCTATCAAAAAATATAGTCTTAACCCTAGGAAGAGGTAAAGTCATCCTGGTAACATAGGGAAAAAAAACAACCTTACAGATTTGAAATTCTTTTTTTCTTACATAAAAAGATAGCTAAATGGAAGGAAATTGGGTTAGAACATTGGAAAATGGACAAGCACATTATACAGCGCACTAGTTTCATATTTAATATCAAAATTAAGATGTTATGACCTCAAAAACAGCTAGTGTCCAAATTCATGTAATGTCCGGATTAAATAAACTACTCTAGATCTAGAGTCTATATAAATTTTTAAAAACTAGTCCTGGATCTATAATCCTTATTTAGTTAAGTTAGGCCTAAATCGGCCTAATCCAGTAAGATATTTATTATCTAGATCAATATTAATATTAGTAGAATGTGCGAAATAGCAGTTAGTTTATGACTTGTCTAGATCTGTCCAGGATTCCAGGTCATCCATAAATTGACAATTAAACTTTGGCTTCCCTGAAAATAGAATGTGACATTTATATTTGAGAATGTCAACCTCTGAACTTAAACTAATTTATGTAATTGAAAAAAAATCTTCTTAGTCTCACAGAAGCATTTCAAATTAAATTGGTAAGTAGGTACATTTATATTTAAAAAATATTGAACATTTTTATGAAAGGTCCTTAAATTTAGTTGAGCAAGTTCTGCAAGCACACATTTGAATTTTCAATGCCATTGTTTCTTATGTTTCACAGTGTACAAATGGTCATCTTATGTGTGCTGGCTGCTTCAATCATTTGTTGGCAGATGCACGCATTAAAGATGAAACAGCAACTTGCCCTAATTGCAGGTGTGAAATCAACCGTTGTGTCTGCATTCGCAATTTGGCAGTCGAAAAAGCTGTGTCAGAGCTACCATCTGACTGTGCCTTCTGCAACTCAAAACTTCCAAGATATCAATTGGAATACCACCAGAAGGAGCTATGTCAGGAGAGGTAAGGTCATTCTCGGGTAAGCTATCATGCGTCACCCCTTTTGTTGCTTGACTAACATTGACATGCCTTTTCTCTTTTCAGGACACATTTATTCAGCCGCTCGCTTGGTCTTTGGTAGGTTGTCCATGCTGGAGCACGCGCATGTTTGATGGGGGATTTCCAAACATACGGGTGCTGGCAGCGTGGGACGAAAATACCCAAAAAACCTCTGTGAGGTTTTTTTCTCCCTTTTAAGGCTGGCGAGCAGCTGAACCTAACAATGTTAATCAGATCGACACTTGTTTTGTTTTTCTCTATTGTTCAAGCAGGCAGGTTTTCTTTGCAGCAGTCAGTTTCAGGATTACAGAGCAATTAACCAAAGGTTGTTGAAGGTGAAAATTTTGCACATGGCCAAAAAGGTGGTTGTGTAAGCTGAGACAGGTTGTGTAACCAGTGACGGCTGTTTCTGTTCACACGTGCAACAGTTCTTCTACTGTTGAATATTAAGCGGCAAGTATCTTTCTCTCTTTGTCATGGGGCTGAGTGTCACAGAATATTTAAACAAGAGAAATAAGGGTGGGGCATATGATGAAGGTTAGGATAGTAATAATTAAGATATTAAAGGCTGATGTTATTGTTTTTTTTTTTAATATCTGATAATGGGGTTTATTTATAAATTATGATTTATTTGTTTTATAGTAATTTCATAAGACAGCAAATTAATTTTTAATTTAATTTTTTTTTTTTTTTTGTGGAAAGCAAAACTTTTATAATATTAAGAAAATAAATTATGTAATATATTCATTAAAAAAAACAGTTCTACTTAATTATGTATATAGGTTGACCTTATACTGTAAAAACATTTCTCTTAGTAACCAAGACTTCTAACATGTGTTTACTATTAATTTATATAAATGTTTAGAGCTTGTGATTATAGAAACAAAAATTCTGGTCATTGTCATTCTGTTGGCCTCCGATCAGAAATATGTTTTCTATTTACAGTATACAACCATTCTAAAATCTTTCAATTTTTTTTTTTCAACTTGAAATATGTAAATTGTCTGGCATCTGAAAAAAAATAAAATAAATTTATACAAACGAAAAAAAAAATTGAAATTTTAGATGGTCACTAATTTCACAGTTCCAAAATTTTTTTTAAAGAAATGTTTGTCTTTTTTTTTTTTAAATTATTATATTTATAGTCACCATTGAAACAAAAATGTCTAGTAACTGCCCAGAGGCAGCATGGTGGCTGAGTGTTAAAGCACTTGGCTTCTGAACTGGGGGTCCCGGGTTCAAATCCTGGTGAAGACTGGGATTTTTAATTTTGGGATCTTTGGGCACCTCTGAGTCCACCCAGCTATTATGGGTTCCTGGCATAAGTTGGGGAAAAGTAAATGCGGTTGGTCATTGTGCTGGCCACATGACATCCTCGTTAACTGTAGGCCGCAGAAACAGATGACCTTTACATCATCTGCCCTATAGATCACAAGGTCTGAAGGGGAACTTTACTTTTTTTAACTGCTCAGAGCTTTATAATAGTTGTAATAATAGAAAATGTGAATGCATAATGTATGAGACAATAATCGATTCTTACATGATTACAATTTTTTTTAAATAAATTTTAACACATTTAGAATGAAAGTGTCCCAGAAGTTTATTATTTGTTAGGTAAAAATTTATTAATTTTTTTTTAGGCATTATTACATGACCTGGCAGGGAAAGAGCTCTGATGGACTTGCATTGTTTGCTTTAATTAACATGGTCTCTTGTTATTGTAAAATATTGTTAGTCAATTAAAAAAAAAGGCAAAAAGGAGTTATTGAAATTAAACTTGCCGAAGTAATTGAAAGAAAGATTTGTTCAATTTTTAAATCTAAGATGTTCTTGACCTTTCTCAACAACTACTACTTTTCTTTTCAATATTCTTGTGTTGCATTTCCATTCAGTTATTTTTTCAGGTCATCCTAAGGCTTCACAGGCTGTTAAACTGACCAGTTTCTGACTTAAAAAGATATTTCCTGATCAATATGCTATGATGGGCTTTTTTTTTTCCCAGTAGTTTTTGTCCCTCGCAGCATATTGCTCAGGAAATGATTCAACTGTGTTGGTGTAAGTATGCATTTTTGCTCTTTTATTTTCTCATGTGGGCGTGATGAGGCTAATGGGGCAGAGGTCTTTCTGCTTTCAGGCCCTGCTCATGTCGATACTCCCGGATTGGTTGCCACTGGGAGGGCCCTTATCATGAGGTGGCAGAGCATGAAAGTAACTGTGCTCACCCTAAGAAATCTGGTGAGGAGATCATGAGTGCTCTAGAAGCCATAGATGCTCAAAGGCAGGAAGAACATAAACTGTACAGTGATATCTTCTCCTTGTTGTCTTTTGAGAAGATAACTTTCAATGGTACGAATTATTTTTTTTTACAGCAACAAATCAAATAGGAAACAGAAATATATGAATATTTAAATGATCTATCCTGAAATGAGTAATACGCCTCTCTCTACCTAATCCTAATTCTTATAAACCTAAACCCCCTGAACACTTTCCTAATCTAACCCTCTATCCCAACTATACTCCCCTACTAAACACTTTATTCCTAATGCGCATTCCTAACTAATCTCTAATACATTTCCCTGACCTAACAATAAATTTCTAATGCTCTACCTATACTTAACACTAATCCCGGATAAGCTTCCATAATGTAACTCTAAATCTCAAGTACTCTACCTTGACCTATCCCTAAATTCTCAATACACTCATATTAAATCCAAATAAATTATTTTATATAACACTGTTAAATAAGTGTAGCCTTGCATTTAATCTTAGTTAGCAAAAAAACAATTATACTCAATCTTTGATTTTTAAAAAAAGGGACTTTAGAGTTGAAATTCAAACCACTCAGCAATCTTTATTCAGTTAAAAAAATACCCACTGAACCATGAAGTCTTACATACATTCCAAGTATATCAAATCTGTGTAAAATTCTTTAAAAAAAATATACATCTCCCTGCAATCCTTGAGTGCCACATAACAATGTTCTAGAGTAAACAAATCATTGGTTTTAAGATTCTTCCTTAAATGAAATGGTTTATATCACTTCTGTAGTCAAAACCTACAAAGTTCAAGTGTAAGCATATCTCCTGACTCATTTATCAAAGCAGTATAAAATTATTTTTCAAATCTAAATCATTGCATTCTCATTTCAGATCTTCAATTGAAACCATTCCGCACTGATGATTTTATTACTCGTCTCTACTATGAAACAACACGTTTTACTGCCTTTAACCAACAGTGGGTTATAAGAGCCAAAATCAATTCAGATCACAAGAATCCCACTCACACTATCAATAGGTCTTTGTCATACCAGCTGGTTGCTAAAACAAAATTAACAGCTCCTGTAAGTAAACATATTTGCTTTTTTTTTTTTAACAAAGAGCCTAAAGATGTTGGCTAGTGTAATGGTCATGAATAAGGTATTAGTCGTATCATCACAGATGTTAATGTAGGTTAGATTTTGTTGGTAATCTTAATGTTAATATCAGCACACTATTTAATTACAGTAAAAATGCAGAAAATAATTTTTATATGTTAGATGACATATTGTTACATTTCTTAAATTCTAAATTTAAAAAATAAATGGGTTTCAATAATACATAGAATAATCTGTAGTGAAAATGAATCATCAATTAATATTACAAATATTAATATAAAGAAATAATTCTTTGTCCATTCTGTCAATTTTTTAAACTCTTACTTCTAGGTCCTTTCTCATAGACAATGTTTTTTTTAACGCTAAATCATAATATTGTATTGTGTTCTTTATCAATTGCTGGTGTGTGTCTGTTGTAATAATTACATTGAATCACTGGTGTTTTGGCTCATAATCTTAAAAAAAAAATATTCTGCTACCATGATTTGTGCTTAAAGAGTTAGTGAGTTGGAATCTATTTATCTGGAAACATTTTATCTTGCTATTTTGACTTCAGAGGCTTCATGGCTTTTTTAAAGTATTGAAGGGCACTTGTAGTAATATGATTTATACAGTCTATTTGGTGAACAAGAGTAACTAGAGTTGTTAAGGTATTTAATTAGTACAGTGAGCTCCCTTTTCTCAAAGAATTCTTCTTTATGATGACTCTGAAATGTAGGCTGCAGCAGTGATTAAAGTGGGAGATAGTTTCATTGTTTTTACTGCTTCAAGTGCTTGTTTTTATTGTGCTACTTCTTTTAAGGTTGTGGAGTGAATTCTTCAAGTCAGTTGTTTCATTGATGTCTCTGTGGATGTTCCACTAGGGTCCATTCGCCAACCAACTAGATAACGTCCACTTTATTTTTAAGTTGTTTCTTTCTAAAGTTTCCAGCTTAGTGAATGGAGTGGGGATTTTTTTCTTCTTTCATCCATTTAAAAATATGTCAACTGTTCCTAAATCACTCTCAAGAGAGATTGTAATTTTCCTTTGTATGTTTGTTTTGAGTACTGAAATTCTCTTTCATCTAAACTTAGATAGTTGATAGTGTTAAGATTGTAAATACTGTGTTTTTCATTCCGTTTCATCCATTCTCCTGAGTTTATCAAGAGAATTATGTAGCCAGAATGAATACGCATAGGACGTAATCATCTTTTTTGAAGTAATGTCTGTATTATATAAGATAGATAATCAATTTTATCTGAATAATTATTTTATTTTGCACTTAAAATTTGTAGATCATTAGTTCCTTCTTGATCTTAGAAATCAAAAGAAAATGCTTTATTTTTTATGACTATTAGGAAGCATGTTAGGTAAAGGAGTTCTCTAATTTCTTCTGTAGAGCTTCTTTCCCATAGCATGCAGACAGGGATTGACAGTAGTTTAGATTTCTTTCTAATTCCAATGAAACATTCTGTGTGATATTTGAGGCTTCATAAATCTTTGTAAGGAATTTTATCCCTAGACCTTATCAAATGTTTTTTTCTATCCAACTTTCAAAAGTGGTTAGTTTTGTTTAAAAAAAAATATCTTTACTTTTGCTGTCATTTGTTGTGATTAGATTACATTATAAATTATTTTAGTGTTTACTCTTTGTTTAAAAAGAAAATCTTGAAAAAAAGAAACAAGTTAAAAATGAATTAACTGGGTTTATTTATAAATGTATTTTAATTATTGACATAGATGGTGATGCACTTTCTTGCCTTGAGCGGACCCTTTGGAGGCATTAAGATGAAGTCCAAAGTCTACAACTTTGAATTCACAGAAGAAGCGTCTGAAACAGAATACCTTGATCTTCCCATTGATTCAGCTGAATGCAACAAACTTCTGGCATCAAAAACCATCAATTTCAGACTGGTTATGTTTCAAGTTACAAAATGAATATTACTGAAATAAACAAACAGATAGATGACAACAAATATTTTTGCTGTCATTTTTTTTGTTAAATTTAAATTATTAAGGAGCTACATACTTCTAAAAATGATGCTGTATCAAGTAAACATGTTAAGTAATTGCAGAAGTTGTCAATTTTTTAAAGTCATGACCCTTTCTTTAAGTGACATGTTTATTTATGATTGACAAATCTCATAAATAGGACCATAGAATTGCTTTGAAGTCTCATTGGGAATCTAGATTGCAAAAACCTGAAACCTCTACTGTAATGACTTGACATTGGAATATTCATCTTAAGTAAGATGTTTGTTTGTTTATACTTTTAATGATCTGCTCGCTATCGACAGACTTTATTTCATCCAATAAGTAGTTTTAAGTGGGGCATTAACTGTTATAGGTAACAGCTGCATTCTTTTTTTTTTCCACTTCATTTGTATGAAATGTCCATGCTTAATTTAAATAGTATATTAATGTATATGTATACATAGAGATAGGTTTGAATAGAATACTAGTCTTTATTCATTTTAATGTTAATATATGATTGATGTCTTTAAAATGAAAAGGAGAAATGATTTGTCTATAAATTTGATTATATATGATCATAGAAATCTTTCCTTCTTAACTTTAAATATATGCCATTGTGAATATTTTAAAGTAAGAAATAATCTTGTTCTGTCTTAATGAAAATAATTTATTGAAATGTCTATACTGTCCATTGTAAATACATCACTGTACAGTATTAGATGACAAATCCTTGTGAACATGATTTCTAGTTTTCCAATGAGATTACTGTAAATAGATGTCTTCTTCAGGGGTGTCAGGAATACTGTTGGCTGATTGTGATTGTCTTAAAACTCAGCTCTTCACCCTTTGTTTCATTTTATTTTTCTCTCACATTTTAACCAATGACTAGTCTTAATAACAAATTTATATAAGATCTTGCAAAAAGTTTTCATTAATTAATGTTTTAATATCAAAATAATTCATTAAACTTTAAAATGCTTTCAGAAATGTATCACAATTGATATTCCAGTTCACACAGAGCCTTATAATTACTTTAAAAAAAATAATTTTAGCTCTTGCAGTTAATAGCTACATTAGCTATTGTAGCTTTTAAAAATAATCTCGGTATCAGCAAAAAGTTATAATATAATGATGGTCTTCTTTGAGCTTCTTTAATGTGTCTATTTAGGAACAAATGTAATTTGTACTAATTAAAAAAAAAACTAAGAGTACAAGACAGAAATAAAATTTACTCTGAGCTTGTGCTAGTGGTTAGTGTTTTATTTCACATTTCTTCATTGTAGTTTCCAATCTAATTCTTTCTTTTACAACCTTCATTTTATTGTATTAGTTAACTTTTAGAAAATGTTTTGGTTTCTTTTTTTTTTTTGTTTATAATATTTTGTTTATCATTAATTTTGAGGTCATTTCATTGGTTCAATTATTTTAGGCACAGTTTTAGAGTTTCTAATCAGCACTTTTTATTGTTTTGTAGTTTTCCATTTTACCTTGCCTTTAAACTTGACAGAAAAATTCATACCTAACGTTTCACACATTAACTAAGAATTCTTTCAGTGCTTGCAATAGTTATTCATGACTAAAGTAAGCGACAACAAAGACATTTGTTTTTAAAAGTATATTCATTTCAGACTTTTTCATTTTGGAAACATGTTTTTTAGGATATAAATGTTCTTTACAAAGAAATAATTTGCACAGCAGGTTTTGTCTTTTTGTTTTCATTGTTTTATTTATTTTATTTTTGTTATAAAATCTCATTGCTTAGTTGTTGGGTTAATTTTATTTTTTTTTACCATAGTTTGTATGTTTAAATGAGCTACTTATGAATTAATTCACTTTAAAAAGCTACTATGTATGCTTCTTCAAAATCCATCTCTTTTTTTAGATTGTGATGATAGCCCACAAAATGTTTTGCAAAGCATATTATTAGCTATGTGAAACTAGTCTTGATTAAGAATCCAAGTGTAGTTTTAAGTTTTAACAAATAATCCAATGCACAATTTTTTTAAAACTATAAATGTTAATTAATTAAAGGTATCTTAGGATGCAGATACCCTATAAAAACCTTAGCCAAAAAAATTTCTACCTGATAGTTTAAAAATAAAAAATGCTGCTACAATTTCTTTTTCAATGATTCTAAAATATAATTTCATTTTTTTTTTATTTCAAATTTCCAATTAGATCTAACAAGGGAGCATGGTGGCTGAGTGTTAAAGCTCTTGGCTAATGAAATGTCTCTGTGAGACTGGGATTTTTAATTTCTGGACTTTTAGGACACCCCTGGGTCCACCCATCTCCAGTGACTTTAGTTGGGAGAAAGTAAAAGCAATTGGTCATTGTGCTGGCCACGACACCCACATTAACTATCAGCCATAGAAACATGACCTTTTAATCATCCCCCTATTGATCCGAAGGCCTGAAAGGTGGACCTACGTTATTATAAGATCAAAAGGTCTGAAAGGGATACTTTACTTACAGCGTCGCACACAAAACTAACATGCAATATCTTAATTTAAGTAATGTATTTATTTTGTAGGCTGTCATCACATTTTGTTTTGTGTAACATTTTCATCTCCTATTTTTGTATAGTTTGATTTTTTCATTCCTTCAGATAATTGAAAAAGTGTAAATGTGTTGTTTATTATCAAACTATTTTGATTTTACTGCTGATGGATTTTTTTGGTTTTACTTTTGTGTCCTCAAAATTTAACTGAGACTATAGGCTTTAAAATAAAACTAGTTTCTTTGTAGGTTAACCCTCAACTTTTTTGTTTCGATAAACACATTTTCAGTAAACACTGTGTGTTTCACAGATATCTCTAGTTTTCATCAAATTTTTTTATGAGTTCTACAACAGAGTAAAAAAAAAAGTTGAGGATTTTTATATCAAAGTGATGTGTCTTTTATATCTATGCACAAAAACATGTGCACAAAAAAATAAATACTCACACACATAAAATATATTTTTAGATGTAAAGCAACTTATCTCTGAAGACATTTACTACTGATAACATGCAATTTTAAAACAGATAGTTGGTATATATATGTTTGAATGTGTTGTGCAATCTATACCATGAATGTTTACATCAGATTTGAATGAATGCGTATTACTTGACATGTTCCTATATTGTGAGTTTCTGTTACTAGATCTCTCATGTGGCTAGAGAGTGCTTTGGATTTTCTTGACTATGCCAGGGGAATGTGTTTACAGGAATTTTGAGGAAAAGAGACTTCAATGGGATCTATATTTTTATAAATGACACATAAACGACATTTTTCACAAAAAAAAATCTAAATATGAAGTCTTGTTCTATTTAATAGTATTAGTACCCTATGGGCCAGTGTTATTATTAGTATTGCTTTTGTAAAGCTTGACTCCTCTAGCATGGTCAGTGTGCTCTGGTTCAATCTCTAATGGGGGAAAGTTTCAGTTTTTTCTTTTAAGGGCACAGCAAATACGAATTTCTAATCAAATATTACCTAGTCCAGACCTGGATTTGAACTCAGGCCTCTCAGTTAGTTAGCCAAGCTCAGTCACATGTCCTAAATGTGTCTGGTTCTTATGATTAAAGATAAGTATTTATGCAAGCAGGTATTTTTGAGAATATGTTTAAAGGATTGAATGAATGAAGACTGCTTTAAATAAATGGTCATGTGATTTTCTTGCTGTAAAAGAAATCTAAATGGTAATATTATCACACCATTTCCCTCAATGTATTATTATTGATTATGTGTCCTGCTAAACCTCTTTTTTCACTAACATCTTACAGGATTTGACTTTCTATTTTTGATTAAATTAAATAATGGTTCCTTATATATAGCTTAATCTAGACACTGATCTTTATTAACTGTAGGCTGCAAATTAAAATAGCAGAAACTGTTTTGGCCCAATATATTACCATTTTCTAACCAAATATTTTACTGTTATATTATACTTAATATACTAGAATAATCTTGTGCAATAATAGGTTATGAAAATAGACCATAATTATATTTTTAAAAAAATGAAATCTTAATAGTTCCTTCAAATGTAAAGATGGCTCTAGAATAGCTAGCTTAATTTTATTTACAAATGATACAGAAAAATGTTTTTGTTGTTTTAATTTTTTTTATAAATGGAAGGGTTTTTAACTTGTATTTAGACATATGCAATTTTCAAATTAAATGTTTAATTTTTCAAAAAAGTTTTTCTAATATCTTGGCTTACCTTTGTGTTAAAGAAAATCTCTTTTTGCATGTGGTATTTAGCAGATTTTTTAAAGATCATTTTAATTGCTTAAAAAAATCTTTAATGTCCTGTACCATAACTGTTGATTGTCTTCTTTGAGTGACTTTAATTTACTATGATATTGCAAAGATGAAATTGTATAACATGCTTATTTTATAGATTGAAAAACATTTTGTCAACCTAATGCCATTACATACAATTATTATTATTGTAATTTGATTTATTAAAACTATTTCTTCAGGACCCAGTAATGTTAATACATATTAGAAGTGTTTGTCTTACTAAGTTGTGTATAGTACTCAGTACTCATGTGTTAACTTTGAATTTCTTTGTAGCCTTCCCTAATATTAAACGACTGTATGGATTCGTCTTTTAATCATCTTATGACTAACCATTTAAATTGTATCATAATTACTAAAAATGTGTTAGCAATAAAAGAATTTACATATTCAGAGAAACTACAATTTGAAACAAATAAATTTTAATACATACAAATAAAATAAATGTTTAGTTTTTTTGTTCTTGCAATGTTTAATGAATTTAGTCTAAATGTTTAGGGTTGGGTAAACTTGTTCTACAGCAAGCACATTGACAATCTTTTGTTTACATCATACAGTTATTATGTATGCATTCATATTTGGCAAAGAGTGATTATTTAGGACTTCTAGAACCTCAAGTAACACAGAAAGTTGAACTCATTTTAGGGATCAGAAGTTAAAAAAATTGATTTAAAACATTCAAGACCTCATCAAATAATAATTCCTATCAAAGTGTATATGTACCACTACAGCAATGCAAGATTATTAAAATAAGACTATAAAACTTTTTTGGCAATCAGAAATCATTTTGAATGAATCCTATGTGCTTACAAAATGCTTCTCAAATTATAGGCTTTTACTACCTTCCATTTAAGAATTTAAAAAAGCACTACGATCTATGTCAGTGTAAAATAGCAGTACATTTTTGGAGGCATCAAACTCATTACAGCGCTTGAAAGAACATCAACTTTTTTTATACTCGATTTCACAAAATGGAAAGCACTATACATCATTGTTTTTTTTTTTGTTCTTTTTTTTTTAAATTACTTCTTGTAATTCTTGGGGAAATAAGATTTGTCAATGAATTTAACACACTACTTTTGGTGACTCATTTTGTACTAAAACTTGAAATCAAGACCAACATCCAAGCAAACTTGGAGCACTATCTTTCCAGACACTACAAATATTTTCCAAAGAGATTTTATACTTTTCCAGAAATGAACACATTTTGTCAAATACATTAGGTGCTGTAGTAGTCCTAGTAGTTTCGAAATGTCTGCTAAAGAAACTAGTTTGTTTTTTTTAAATCACCTGTCCTTGTAAGCAAAGCTCAAATGTTTGATATAAAAATGAAGTTTCAGTTTGTTCGACTTTATAGATTTTGATAATAGAACTTCGTTACAAATGACGTAGGCCTGCACATGCTGTGATTTTCCAATTTCTTCTTTAACTATTGAAGTTAAAACAAATCGTTAACAAATTTTCAGTATATTTTCTTTTCTTAACTTTGTTTTGTTTGATGGACAGTTATTTAAACTGTTTCAAATATTGATATAATATGCTTTGACAATTAAAATGGTTCTTTCAGTTCTTTGCAACACCTATCTTCAAAAGACAGTTATTCAAAAAAAAAAAATTATAACCCATGAAAATTTGTCAAGTTGTCTTAGGCGGCCCATGGAAACTCACCATTCGACCCCCAAAATCCAAAGGCGGTCGCATTCCATAGGCTGAGCACCCCTATAGTATCAATTTTCACTGACCTAGATCATTACGTAGATCTAGGCATATCTAGGTAAGTGACACATAAGTTGTCAAATGTCCCAAACAATACAAATTCATCTTAGTCTTATCACTCTTATCTAGACTAGATCTCTATACTATACTCTATAGATCTAGATCTAAATCTGGATCTAGAGTTCTACTAGAATATCTAGATCTAGTAGTACTATTCATTGTTAGATCTAGATCTGCATACTAAGACTTTAGTCTAGCTCTAGAGTAGCATAGATCTAGTACTACTAGTACTAGATCTACTAGCTAGGCCTCGATCTAGACCTAGCGACCTGGCATAGCTAGAATTAGATTATTGAATTATTGTCCTAGATTCTAGAATCTAGATCTAGTTAGATCAGTAGATGTCTAGATACTCTAGATTTTTTTTTTTAGATTAGATTAGATATAATATATAACTTATAGATCTAGATCTATTTTATTATAACCCTAACTAGATCTAGTGATCTAGGCCTCAGTAACTGAGTCTCCTGAGTAACACTACAGTTCACTACACTAACACTACTAACAGTACTAACAGTAACACTGACTACACACTGTCTTTACACTATTTACACAGTCACAATCAGTTGAGTCAGTAAGTTAAAGTAACACTAGATTTAGTCTATCATCTAGATCAGTGTTTCTCAAACTTTTTTGTCTGCCGGCACAGTAAAAAAAACTACTAAAATTTTGTGACTTTTTTAAAAGTATTACATTCAATGTGAAAGGTGTGCCTGTTTTTTGAGAGGAAATGCAATCTAATAGAGGCTCCAAAGTCGACAAACTCGCATTTCATCGTCTATTGTAAGAAGTCTCTCTCTTTTCTTAGACTTGATTTCAGTCAGTACACAAAACTATGAAGATATAAACTGATTGCAGGATATAACTTGTTGATTGAAATCCAAAACAATAAGACAGCATATGTGCACAAAATTTGACTTAATAACTGCATCATTTTTTAAATCAATGAGCTGCTCTTCTTTTTCAGTTGTAAGATTTGTGGCTTCATTGTTTCCAAATGGATAGCTGACCCATCCATATTCAAGACTTTTAACTGTTGGGAAGTAATGCTGCAATGCTGATTGCAGGTGTGTCAAAGTGTACAGAATTTCGGGGGTGATTTCTTTATTTGAAGCACATTCATTGTAAGTAGGAAAACAGTTGAAGACTCCTTTCGAGATTTTACTTTGTCACAAAGACAATTTTTCACCAAGTGATTTGAATTTGAGGATGCAGTGATGATGGTTTCCGATGGTCCTTGAAGAATTAAATTCAATTAATTTAATTTCTCAAATAAATCAGAGAGAAATGTCACTTAACCCACCAGATCTTATCATGAATAAGAAATCCAAAGTATTTTTTTTTTCAGCCTGCAAGAATGAAATTAGCTCAGCCTTGAGTTGGACGACACGCTTTTACACTTTTCCCCCTGGAGAGCCAACGAACGTTGGTGTGATACAGGAGGCATCTGTAGTCTGAATCCATTGCATCACAGAGCTGAGAGAAAAGTCGGGATGCAAGGGGTCGAAATTTGATGAAGTTTATAACTTCAATCACTTGATCCAGAAGAGACATCAAATCTTTCGGCAAAGACTTTAAGGCAAGAGCTTCTCTATGGATCATTCAGTGAACAACTAATACATTTTGAGTTTCTTGACGCACAAGAGTGACGAATCCCTTTCTATTTCCCTGCATGGAAGGACAGCCATTGGTGCAAAAGCTGACACAGTATTGCCACTGTAGTTTGAAGAGCAAAATGTTTTCGTTCACCACATTGAAAATCTCTATTACCCTTGGTCGTAGTTTGTAAGTCTTTGCAAAATAAGAATTCGTCGACACATTTTTCATCCTTTATGCACCGAATAAAAGCTAGCAGCTGGGCTTTGCCCCTAACGTCAGTGTGGAATTATCAACTTGAAGAGACCACAACAGAGACACTTCATCGTCAGTCATGTCGAAGTGTTCACAGATTTGATCTTGTAAATCTGATGATAAGTCTGCTCGAGAGTATCATTTGACAAAGGAACTTTCTTAACCTTTTCGGTGGCATCGAGTCCTAGAATAGTTTCAACAACTATTGCTAAAGCTGGTGCAATGACTGATTCAGTCTCTGTGTGTGCGTTCTTGCGCTTTGCTAATAACTGAGCTACCTTATAACTTGCAATCAATCCCTTTTCTGGCAGTTTTAGGTGGTTCGTCAGATTCTTAGTTGTTTATTTTATTGAGCCCTGATTTTTCAAAGTATTCTTTCAGTTGGGTTTTTACAGCTGGATGTTTTGTTTCGAAGTGTCTCTTCATGCTTGAAACAAGCGCCTCATTCCAAACAGAATGGCAATGGAGCATCTTCAGGTCCAGAAGATATGAAACCATATCTGATGTAATCTTCTTTGTACCTTCGTTTGGTTCCTTGCTTTTCATTGAACGCTTTCTCAGTTTCATTCTTGCTAACGTATTTCTCCATGGATAACAATAATTGACGCTTTATTGATAATTTGTTATTATTAGCATACACATACAAAATTTACATTAAACGCATCGCTTAATATTATCGTTACCAATTCAAAAATTGCTGTGCGTCTGCTTAGGCGGCCTACAGTTTAGTCATTATAATAATATAAGTATAGTGGAAAATTTAAATAACCTAAATGGCTAACACCCCTTTTCGTCAAAATGGAGCAATCCGATTTAGCAGGGCAGAGAAAATGGGAGAGCGCGGACTACTATTACTGGTTGTTACAAGTGGGGATGTCGTCACAACGTAATTTAAAAATTTAATATTAGGCAGACCTGTGTAACGCTGCACGTATGGCGTTCTGAAAACTCCTGTGGCACATCTGCAAATCTTCGGCGGCACACTAGTGTGCCGCGGCACACAGTTTGAGAAACACTGATCTAGATCAATCATTCAATGATATGATATCATGATATTGAAAATAAAATGGAAAATAAAATATGATTATGATATCACAATCATATTGTTATTAATTGTATTGAATCATTGATAGATCTAGAATCTTAGATCTATCTATATTATATAGATTCTAATTCTAGATCTAGCAGAATCTAATTTAGATCTAGCTTTATCTATTGTATTGACTCTAGAATATATCTATATATATAAGTACTATACTCCATCCAGATATTGATATGATAGTATGATATTGATAATGAAAATAAAATATGATTATGATATCACAATCATATTGTATTGAATCATTGATAGATCTAGAATCTTAGATCTATCTATATTATATAGATATTATTTAATATTATTTATATATTATTTTGATATTATTTATTTAGATATGTTATTTAACCTTGGTTAGGCCAATAATAGAATATGCATACTCCGTTTGGGACCCCTCAACTCAAGAAAACATTAAGAAACTGGAACATACACAAAATTGAGCAGTGAGATTCATAACAAATGAATATTCACATTTGACTAGAGTAACACCCTTAGTAAAATCACTAAATTTAGAAAGCCTTCAGGACAGAAGACTCAAAAGTAAAGTAGCAATTATACATAAAACACTGAACCATAATCTTCAAATACAAAAACAAAATTTAATAAAATACTCTGAAAGACACAAAGATAAAGGCACATTCCTCATCCCATTTGCTAGGACAAAATTGTACAAATACTCCTTCTTCCCTAGTGCTATTGAGCATGGAATGGGTTGCCTGAGCTGGCCAGGAAAACCAGTGAGTTGGTAGAATTTAAGTCATTGGTTAATATGCATGACTAAATGCATGACGCGTAGGACGTAATCATCTTCTTTTTTGAAGTAACGTCTGTTTTATATAAGATAAGAAGATAAGATTGATATATATATATAGTTTAATCTTCTTACAATGGTGTTTTAAAATGTATAGATCTATATACTAGAATAGATCTATGTCTATACTAGATCTGTTAATAGTGTTAAGGGTGTCTGCAACAATATTGACTCAAAAATCTTTGAAGAAGACATTTCAAAAAGTCTCTGCCGACTCTGCTAATCTGATTCTTAGCAGATTTGCCAGACTTCTCCTAACATTTTTATCCAATATTTTTTAATATATAATTTTGCTTATTTCTTGCTAAACATTGTGGGAAAAAAAAAGCAGCATATCTAGGCATTCTGACTGAATGACGGGCTGGCTGTGTGAGTTAATGAGCTGACCAGTGACGCGTCTACACCGCCTTTCACCGTTAGTGACCAAGTGGGCCTTGACTCAAGCCAGCATTTCACCTGGCATTATTTTTTTGCAGGCAGTGAAGAAATGGTTGCTTCCTCTCATTGTTACAACTGATGACAGGCTAGATCTTATCTATAGTCTATACTTACAGTAATTACCAGCCTTAAATGTAGATATGTATGCTATACTCCCCCCCCCCCCCCCCCCGAGCCCTCTATCACCTAAAATCTACTTGTTGTAACATTAAGAGTGACTTCTCATATAACCATGAAAAGTCAGTAAATTTTAGTCACAGATCCAGCTTGTGACAGTGTCTAGATTTAGTTCTAAATTAGATCTAGTTTATAAAGATAATTGGCACATAACTTGAAAACTTCGTGAATTTTAGTCAATTTAATTATCTCGATCAGTGTTTCCCCAACTTTTTCTATAACTGAATACTTCGCACATTTGGAGTATTTTGTGGATATCAGGCATGATATCAGCAATCTGAATTCTAAATCTGATCTGGTGTGGTGTGAAGCCTTTTTCTATACTTTGTTGCAACATAAAAAGAAAAACCTGCTGCACACAAATAGGCTGTAAAACCCTGGAATGTAACTCTAGGAACTGAAGTAAAATAACAAGCAGCTTGTTCTCAAATATTTTGATACTCTTCTGACAAACTCAACCAGAAATCATTGAAAGGTTGATGTATGTATCTTTGTTACAATTTAGATTAGTTCAAAGTTCATAGTGATGTTATAGAATTTATTTTTTTACTAAGAAATAATAAAAATCTTTTTTTTTTTCTGCATTTACTTAGAGATTAATTCACGTGTAAGTCTACTAGTTAATCATTCCAGTAGTTCGTGGAACACCAAATCAGGCCTAGCGGAACACTGTTTGAGAAACGCTGATCTAGATATATTTTAAGCCAAGTGCGTTACCACTCAACTACTAAGCCCCGAATATAACAAAATACCAAAATATCATAAAATAAAATATTTATTGTGAAAAGACATTTTTTAAACCATTCTATGCTTTTTTTTAAATCTTTTTTTAATTTGTCAGTTCTTCTATTAAAGCAACATGGAAAAACTAATCTTTGATGTTCCACAATTAATATACCTTACATTTTTCTTCCCGAAAAGGCTGATCCGTTGAAGCATGTTTCAAATGACACAACTGATAAGAAATGTACCTACCATCACCAGCAAAAAGAAAGTATTTGTGTTAGGGGTTGTCTTCTTTGTGTTCATCTACTTATTAATTCACGTAAAAAGTTTTCAGAAAATAGCCAACAACTTTATTATCAGACCTTGTGATAATGAGCACTCAAGAAATATCATCACTCAAATAGTAAGTACATGAAACGTTCTTGTTTCCCCAGGCTTTGTGAAGACTAGTCATGCAACCATTTACCTAATGCTTCATTTGTTTTGGTTGTTGTTGTTTTTTGAACTACCTGCCTTTTTTTCCCTTAAGAATTTTTTTTGTTTTTTTTAATTCAAGAGATGGTCACAAATTACTTTTGATTCCCTTAATTGACAGGGATTTAATTAAGTGACTGCTAAATGGATACTGTCACTATGTGTATTTTCTGTTGGGGGACATTGGGTTCAAGTTTATGTATTTGTTGTAGGTGTTGTCAGGTTATCTATTACTTGCTGCTTATTGCTTGCATAGTGAACATTCAGGCATCTAGCATAAATGAAGGCAAAAACCAGTGGAAATATGTTTATTACAATAAAATATGGATGTTTGTAAACACCACTTGAAGAATAGTTCAATGCAATTTATTATAATCCAATAATACAATTCCTGTGACATAATAACAGTGTCCTTCAAGAAATAGATAACATCACAATGAAGAGAGTAACAAAAATACTTACAGAACGACTGACTCTCTTAACACTTGAGTATAACTTCTAACTTATACAATGACTGACTCTCTTAACACTGGAGTATAACTTCTAACTTATACAATGACTGACTCTCTTAACACTGGAGTATAACTTCTAACTTATACAATGACTGACTCTCTTAACACTTGAGTATAACTTCTAACTTATACAATGACTGACTCTCTTAACACTGGAGTATAACTTCTAACTTATACAACGACTGACTCTGTTAATACTTAACTTCAAACTTATAGATAAAGTGACTGGCCTCAACTTGCCAATAAAGTGACTGACAAGTGTTGAAGGTTCCTTCTCACTAAATGTGAATATAGGGTATTCTACTTTGGGGAACCAACTTTGAGGTGGTGACAGATACTTAAAATTTTTTTAAATTATCGTCATTTTGCATTAATAATCATTTCTCAATTATAAAAAAAAATATGTACGATTAAAGTAAAATTTTCTCTTTTTTTTTTTAAGTTGTATAAGACATTGAAATATTTCTAAATAATATTGACCAGGTAAAATACAAAAAAAAATTAAATAAAACAAACAATGAGTCCAGTGAATTTTCATTTGGGTGTATTGGTAGTAATGGCTCTCTATTTAGCAAGTGATCCTATGTTAGGGAACAACCTTGTCAGGTCTAGGAATTATATGTGTTGTTAAATAGCTGTACACAATTAAGGTCCAGAGGTTCAGCCTGATAAGAATATCATTCACACACAGTCGTACATAGAGTAACAAACTAGGTGGATGGATTAAATAACAAAAAAATGAATTTAATTGTTTGAAACTGATATATGTATATGTACAATGAGGATGATAAATAGACAATATATATATTAGATATATATATATAATATATATATAAAGATATTATTCAATAATTAATTTAAGCATCTTTGCTACTGCTATCAACTTGTCACCCTGGTTTCATAGTCCACCAGACTCTGACCGACTGGGGTTACAAAACTGCCAACCTCGGTAATAGTAAAGTTGGACTTCAGATGATCGCCAATTTGACAATGACACTGAAAACTGTAATATATATTTCTGAGACGGCAAGCAACGCCCACACTAGCATAGACTCGAGCTCAATATATACAACTCCAACACTGGCACCCTATAAATGAAATAAACACAAAACTTAACTTCTACTCTAAAACTAGAAATAGTGACAACCTCATACAACATACAATAAGAGATATCCCAAACGAATAACTCACCCTAAACAGGGTCCAAAAATCCTACTGAAAAATAAGTCAGAGAAACTAGTACAGACTATAGATATAATAACCTTTTATGGACCAACACACCGTCCCTTTAAACCAAATTCAATTCAAAACAAAAATACAAGGCACTCTCGCCCCATACAAGTACTACGAGTAGAGGAAATAAAAAACAGAGTTAGGATAACTACTCGACAAACCTTATGTACTAGAAGTGGGATGTGTGGCTGACAGCCAAAAAACCATTTGACTGCCTATCAAGGTGGCTCGAGTTTCAAACCTGACTCAAGCAGAGTTGTGTTTGCTAAGTGCCTAAAGCCAGCACAGAAATCTTCTCCCCCCAAACTGATCCACAAAGGGGATTGGAATACAGCACACTGAGCTGTAAGCATGATAGATGTGCCTACAAAAGCAATTTAAAAAAAAAGTGACTTAAATAAGAATTACTTATTTTCTTAACTTTGAACTTAGAATCTCATTTTAAAACTTTTTTGTCCTTTGGATTTCAGTGTTCTCTCTACAAGTCTGGTGAAATCAATGGAACTTTATGTGAACCATTATGTAACACTTACCAAGTTACATTTACAAAGTGCCTGAACTACAGAAGTGGTAAGTTTGTTATCCAAGCTGAATGCAATGACATGTGTGTCCCAAGGGTCACAGTCTCTGCTGTATTGAAAATGAGCAGAATCAAGGAGGCCAGCGTAAAGGACTACATAGAATCCATTGGCCTAGAGCTGTTGCGTCTGGTGAACAGCAACATTCAAACTATACTTGGGCAGATGAACCTACATAACTACTCTGTTAGCTCTGAAAGCCTCTCAGTCATCACCGCTGACCTGCTGAAGTCTGAGTATGGATTTCTGAGCAGAGACAATCAGAACGTTCTTAACAACCTATGGGGCAATGACTACTACACAAGGTTCACAGGGACAGTCACCTCGTTTATTTATGCTAGGTCCTACTGGTCTGTTGTGAAACAAAATGAGTTCAGAGTCTCACAATTTTTTAACAACTGGGATGTTTTTCCAAAAATTTATGCCTTTTGTGGGCCATTGTACATTACTGAAAACATTCCATCCCTGAAGTCTATTGATAAACTTATCCCCATTTTAAGCAGTGAGTTCCCTTCCTGGAACAAAAGAGCTACCCTGGCTAAGCAAATACTCAACTTTGTAAAAAGAACTGATGAAATGGAGCACCCTATACACTTCTGTGACATCAAGTCCCCACATTTTGGGTTCACTTATGATGACAATGTGCGATTCATTGATGCTGATTTAGTCATAGCTGATGAGGCTCTGAGCTCAAGCCTTGGCTCACTCAAGTGTGTGAAACATGAAGATTGTGCTATATACGACTGCCAGGGTTGGTGTGACCTTAAGGCAGGCTACTGCACCAAGATTAGGACAAACAACAATTTACAGGTAAGAAAATATGTAGCATACTTTTAGTATAACCCAATGATCATGTAGTCCCCTGCTGGAAAGGGTCAACTGGAATTCCTTAAGAGGGGGGGTTTTAGGGTTGTTGTGTTGTCAAGATTGGATATGTCTGCAACAAGGAAAGGATTGTTGACAACATTGCAGTGTTGGCAAGAATGGATGTTAGTTTGTCTCACAATTAAAGGATGGTTGTTTGTCTCACAATTAAAGGATGGTTGTTTGTCTCACAATTAAAGGATGGTTGTTTTGACAAGAATGAATGTTTGTCTGTCTCACAATTAAAGGATGGTTGTTTTGACAAGAATGGATGTTTGTTTGTCTCACAATTAAAGGATGGTTGTTTGTCTCACAATTAAAGGATGGTTGTTTGTCTCACAATTAAAGGATGGTTGTTTTGACAAGAATGGATGTTTGTTTGTCTCACAATTAAAGGATGGTTGTTTTGACAAGAATGGATGTTTGTCTCACAATTAAAGGATGGTTGTTTTGACAAGAATGGATGTTTGTTTGTCTCACAATTAAAGGATGGTTGTTTTGACAAGAATGGATGTTTGTTTGTCTCACAATTAAAGGATGGTTGTTTTGACAAGAATGGATGTTTGTTTGTCTCACAATTAAAGGATGGTTGTTTTGACAAGAATGGATGTTTGTTTGTCTCACAATTAAAGGATGGTTGTTTTGACAAGAATGGATGTTTGTTTGTCTCACAATTAAAGGATGGTTGTTTTGACAAGAATGGATGTTTGTTTGTCTCACAATTAAAGGATGGTTGTTTCGACAAGAATGGATGTTTGTTTGTCTCACAATTAAAGGATGGTTGTTTCGACAAGAATGGATGTTTGTTTGTCTCACAATTAAAGGATAGTTGTTTTGACAAGAATGGATGTTTGTTTGTCTCACAATTAAAGGATGGTTGTTTCGACAAGAATGGATGTTTGTTTGTCTCACAATTAAAGGATGGTTGTTTTGACAAGAATGGATGTTTGTTTGTCTCACAATTAAAGGATGGTTGTATGGTTGTTTTGACAAGAATGGATGTTTGTTTGTCTCACAATTAAAGGATGGTTGTTTTGACAAGAATGGATGTTTGTTTGTCTCACAATTAAAGGATGGTTGTTTCGACAAGAATGGATGTTTGTTTGTCTCACAATTAAAGGATGGTTGTTTCGACAAGAATGGATGTTTGTTTGTCTCACAATTAAAGGATGGTTGTTTTGACAAGAATGGATGTTTGTTTGTCTCACAATTAAAGGATGGTTGTTTTGACAAGAATGGATGTTTGTTTGTCTCACAATTAAAGGATGGTTGTTTTGACAAGAATGGATGTTTGTTTGTCTCACATTTAAAGGATGGTTGTTTTGACAAGAATGGATGTTTGTTTGTCTCACAATTAAAGGATGGTTGTTTTGACAAGAATGGATGTTTGTTTGTCTCACAATTAAAGGATGGTTGTTTTGACAAGAATGGATGTTTGTTTGTCTCACAATTAAAGGATGGTTGTTTTGACAAGAATGGATGTTTGTGTCACCAACCAGTGAAATCTGCCCATGTGGATTGTGTCACCAGAGAATGCTGACCCTGTCCTTCAAAACTGCTTTCTTTACAAGAAGCCTGAACAAGACACTGGTCCCAAAATACCCCTATAGAAAGAAAACTATATGTAGAGCTTGGAAACCACTGCGCAGTTCATTTCATATATTGGTCTTGTCATCTGAACGCTCCAACATAATAATGAGAACGAGGAAGAAGAAAGGATGGTTGTGCTGACAAGAATGGATGTTTGTATCACAGTTAAAGGGTGGTTGTGTTGACAAGAGTGGATGTTTGCTTGTGTCACAGTTAAAGGGTGGTTGTGTTGACTAGAGTGGTTGATTGTTTGTGTCACAATTCTAGGCTGGTTGTGTTGGCAAGAATTGATGTTTGTCTGTGTCACAGTTAAAGAGTGGTTGTGTTGACTTGACTGGTTGTTGTGTAGACTGATTGTCTGTTTATATTTCATGACTGTAAATGATGTTAAATGGTGTAATCTCGAAGAATGCGAATGTCATGAAATGCTGGGTTCTTGCTTCCTGGAGTACTCTTAACACGTGACAATTATGTACACTACAAACTGTCCGTTTCAGCAGACAAATATAAAGTTTATTTTACAACATAATAATAATACTGCACTCCTTGTTAGTGCTACAAGTCAAGAGATAATAAACAATCCTATCTGCACAACAGCTGTATCAAATATGTATCCAATTCGTTAAAGTCTCTAGATTACAAATCACGTCCGCATCTAAGCGGGTAACACTGTGCAGAAATATAGATTAACTAATACGTCTCAAAAAGACCACTGGCAACAACTGCCCACAAGTTACTTTCTAACTGAAATTACTATAGACTTTTCTAAGTCGCTACTGTCCGTTGCGGACTAAAATATACTAGACTGCCTCCTACAGAGGATAACACTTTACTTGACCGCCCGGTCCAAAGTATACCAATTTACTTGACTGAACTCAAAGTCAACTTTATTCATTCTACTTCCTGTTTTCTACATCAGGAATTCCATGTGTCTTTTAACCTCTTAACATGACGTGAACTTTAGATCATGCAATGTCAACTAAGACTGTGACAATGACATTGCAATGACATTTGACTAAGCTGAAGGACTAGGTGATTATGTGGCAGTTAAAAAAAGAAAAGTGGGAAAAGCTACTTATCTTGGAAACTAAAAGAAATCAAATTTATCTTTGCTTCTCCCTTCTAGTCTGTGTGTGCCAAGATTTTCCGCAGTGAAATTATCTCAGCCTATGGAGGACTGCTGAGTTCACCTCCTAAACATATTGCTGATAAGTTGACAGCTCTAGTCAACAAGTGTGCAGATGAGGTGACCACAAATGACCAAGGAGTATCTATGCAGAGGCCAGATATACAGGTTTTAACAACTCTACAGAAATATCTCAATGAAAGCTTGAGCTGAAACCTGGAACAAGTTTTTTTCTTTGTTTTAGTTAAGTGAACAATCTTTCTTTCAAATTATTTAGTATGTGATGCATATAAATAGTGAGCTCATTATATGTTATTTTAATGCACTGAGCTAATTATTTGGTGAGTTCAAATTAAGATTTGATCATGCAGTCAGTTCAAACCATGATAATTTTAGCATAATATTGTATATTATATAATATTTATAACAGTATGATATTGATACAGTATTGATACTTGTCTATTACTAACGGACAATTATGGAAATGGACTTAAAAGAACAAATAAACACAGTCTGCCTTGAGAAGTGGTTAACAAATGTATTTACTCTGCAAATAGACATGTCAGAGGGGTACAAGATTTAAGTGTATTCTTCTGTTACTAAGGGTTGTATCATAACTAATAGATTAGCCAAGGTATTTCTACACTGTCAATCAGTTATATTATATTAATATATACTATGCATATTATGTTTCTAAAGTTTGATCTTGTAAAATCTTTCTCTTGAGAACTTATAAAATATTTCTCTTATGACCATGTAATACATGCTGATGTTAGCAACCAATAGAAAAACTTGCCAGATAATATATGATAGTAATTAAATGAACACCCTTTAGAAGATCTTGCTGTTAAATATTGTTAAGTATTTCTGTTTCCGTGCCAGCAATAGACAAGGTTATCATGAGACCAGTACAATCCATTTGCCTTTTTCCCAGCTTAAAGTCAAGTCCTTTGACAGGTTTAAGAATTTAAATCATGAAAAAAATATATGGTCCTCCTGTCTCCACCTGGACTTGACCATGCAGTCTTCAGATTGACAACTGTCAAATTAATCTTTTTTTTTTCTTCATTGTATGGAGGGGCGGTGGCTGGGCCGTAAAGAGCTTCTAAACTGGGGGTCCTGGGTACGAATCCTGGTGGAGACTGGGGTTTTTAATTTCAGGATCTTTGGGCGCCTCTGAATCCACCCAGCTCTAACGGGTACCTGACATTAGTTGGGGAAAAGTAAAGGTGGTTGGTCGTTGTGCTGGCCACATGACACCCTGTGTTAACCGTAGACCAGAGAAACAGATACCTTTATAAGGTCTGAAAGGGGGATTTTTTTTTTTCATTTTAACAATCAACACATACCAATTATATACAAGGGCAGACAATGCATGCATGCAGATCTTTGTTTAACTGTACTCTAATAATATTAGAAAAAAAAATCTCAATAGTATGAACCTTCCAGCATAAGGTTTGATTGACCTTGTTGTTTTTTTTAGAATAAGCTTGTAGTGCTTTTTAGCTCATTGCATTACTGCTGTAGTAAGATGACTTGATATTAGCTACTATTCCAAGTGGTATAGAAGTAGTTTTTTTTATATATATATAATATTTTAATTGAATTTTATCAATAGGAGCTTTTATCTTGTATTTGTGTTTGTGTATATAGAAATTATATAATTTCATAAGGCTTAAACAGTTTCTGAATTTACTCTGCTGCTATATAAAACATTTACTAGGGGTGTAAGAGCCCTTTCTTTTTGTGTTGTGAAACTAGTGGATATCAATAGATATATGAGGAGTGACTTAAAAGGAAATCTTACTTTCTAGATATCTTAGAATGGGTAACATTTCATTGCTTTTTACTAGATATTTTTCAGCTGTAAAGTTGCTGTTTGTTAAGATAAATGGTTCTCCTGATGACCTGTGGGTATGCTGCAGCCAACACAATGATCTGCAATGCTTATTATTTCATGTATCACTTTTTCTTTAAATCTTGTAAGTTTGCTAAATTTAAAATATGTTTTCGCTTGACTGTCATCCCACTAATGAATTTGATATATTGATGCTGGTGTTATATTTGTATCTCTACATTGGTCATATTAACATATTATTTTTTAATCAAAGTATTTTGTACATATGTTTTGGTGGGTTGCTTGTTTTCTAACTAAATCTTATATTTTGTATAAGTTGATCATAATCAATTTTTTGGGGTGAAATGTGATATGTATATATTATATTGTATATAAAATGATAGATAAGGTGGACATCTTTGCTGGCGAGGATGAGCATGACTTTGTTTCTTGTTTTATTTTGGTCTGGGCTCAAAGAGCTCTTCCTTTATGTTGCAGCACATATCAGAATAAAACATAGACTAGTGCAAACTATGACCAGTGGACCAACTCTGAACCAGTAAAATTGAGAATTATACTTCCATCAAAATAAAAGTTGTTGTTTTTTTGTATATGAGTTGATGCTGTCTGTCACCTGAACAAAATAAATGTTAAGATACAAGAAGAAAATCAGTTTATTTACAATATTTGGGTCCTTCTTTAAATTTCAAACAATACTTTGTTCTCTAAGAGGAACTCCAAGGCTAATTTGAAAGATTTCAAAAACATAATTGCAGTTTTAAAAAATTGTTATTTTCAGGAAGTCTTTTAAAGTGGATTTCACATTAATAGAACTGAGTAATATTCTTCTCAATTATAGATATTATAAAAGTTTAATTTTTTCTAGGGCTTTTCAAAATCCACTTTTCCAAATTCAATATCTCATGATCAGAGAATTTGTGAATGAATTGATATTTGAACCAACTACTGGTGAACTGTTATCAAAACTCATGCATATACCATTTTACAGTATTTTTTTAAATAAATATTATGGCCCATCAAAATCTTTGCTTTTAGATTTTAACACCGCTCCTTAAGTTTGCTCATCACTTGTCTAGCTGATGTTGTGATTATTTGAAGTTACTCCCATCAAATTAGAATAGAAGAGAAATATAAAAAATTGCAGGTTTTAAGGTCAACATTCCATGTAATTTTAAAATAGTTGAAAGGGGAGACTGTAGATAAATGCTTGTTTGTTGTGTTTGGATATTTCAGTGAAGACAGAACTGTTGTTGTGTTTGGATATTTCATTTTTATTTTTTTTTTTAGTATAGCCATGGCTCCTTGATTATTTGTGTTATAACCATTTATGTTAACAAATATTTTGTACTCTCTTTATTTTCACTGTTTTAGTCCCAGAAAACATTTTTGAGTTGAAGCATTTCTGTTACTATTTACTCTGTGCATGCTTTGTATATTTGTATAGTCGTGTTCTCTCACATGATATATATCTATGGCCTCCTTCAGTCGCAAGCAACTATGGATCATCTCATGGAAATGGGATGATTGCCTGGGCATTGGCTGTGGTTGGAATGATGTCGCCCACGCATCAGTTCCCCCCCTCTCCACGCAGCTGATGTATCCAAAGGAACGGCAGTGCCGATACAGTTTGTGGTCATCGGCGTCACAGGTTCTGCCAGGGTGTAGCACTGGGTGCTGCAAACTTAGGATCGCCAGCTCCTGATTTTTCCTCGGGGTTGACTCCCGTAGTCTTTCCCATGATTGGGTATAGCTGCAAGGCAACAGAGGTTTGAATTTAGAGTTTTCCTTCTAGGTGGGTAGCCAGCCATGGCTAACGAGCCCCTCCTGCCCGAAGCTAACTGGTTTCAATGATTTTCCCAAGTTATAGTGCATGACATTATGCATGCTCTCTTCCAAGAAGATTTATTCAGTTACTAAATCATGACTAGACCAAGGGAGCTAAACAAGGTTCAGCCTTAGTAGATCATTCTCTTCTGTTTGAAAGTGACTGACTAGCTTGTACTCAAGTGTTATGAAATTAAATTAAAACAGAACTGAAAATACTATGCTCAGCTTGCTGTACACAGATTTGACTTTAAAACCACAACATACTTTTACCTTCATCAGTGTGGGAATCTACATTTTATCTTTGGAATGTTTTCATATCCATACTTCATACAAACTTTTTCTAAGTTAATGAAAAGGCTCATTGAAAAACTTGTTAGCTTTATTGGTAATATCAGTTTTGGACTAATGTTGGATCCTAGTTTTAAAAAAGCAAAGTATTTCTAACATTTTTGTACATGTACTTACTGTTATCATGTGTACAAAGTATTACCTTCTGCTTGGCTTATTTGAAGTTATTACAACTTTTACTATTCTGACTTTCATGTATTTGCTTGGGTTCAGTTTAGGTGGCTAGTAACTATTACATTTTCACTCATTACCGATTATATTTATTTTTATCACACTGTTGAGTTCAAGTTTATTACTTTTTTCCCCAATTTAGCTGCAAGTTGTTATGCCTATACTGCTTAAGTAATTAAACCTTCAATATTTTTTTTCCCATCACTGATACAACATTCCAGTCCAATAGTCTGCTTGACTTGTAGCATTACTCCTATACTATTGTTGTTCACATGTACTTATGTTAAGCATATGACTACCACTTGTGGATGTCTATAGTATATATTTATACTATTTTAAAAATATAGATCAAATACTACAAACCATTTTATTGTATTAAACTTTCACTGCTGGAGTATTATTTTTATTTCAGAAAAGTAAAAGTATTATCTATGAAACTGAAAATGACATTTTTTTTTATTCCTTTGTGTAGCATTCTTTGATTTTATAGTAGTTTGTTTTAAATTTGTATTCAATGTAGGATGTTAGTTTAGCAGCAGTTTTTTTTTTTAATTTATTTTCTCCTAGTTTAGCTTTGTTTGTTATCTTATGTTGCAGATGGCTAATAAAAATTAACAATTTTTCACCAACACCTTTTCAGACTGCTTGTTACTAAAAATTCTCAACACAAAACCATTATTAGACAAAAGAGTTTATTCCAACTGACATGATAGTCTGCCACTCTCTCACACACACAGAAACTTGAATGAAACAGTGAACTATTCAACTAACACATACACTTACAATAAATAGCTAAGGAGTACAGATATGAAGAAAAAAGTGGATTCAATATCACATCATGTTCTTAAAAACTAAAAAATTTGTTAAGTCTTGAGAATTTAAAGAGTTTACAATTGGGTTTAATTTTGCAAAATTTCATTACTGTACCTAAATTGCCAAGGAAGGTATTGTTCATTAAATAAATGTACCCAGTATCTGTATAGAACTCTAGAACTAGTTTAAGAGAACCAATAACATCTTGAGAACAGTAAATGAAGACAATGATTCATATAGGTTCAGATAAAAGAGTCTAGGCAGGACTCGTGATTTTGAAAAACCAAAGGGAGAGAATATATTGTTATTGTTTCACATTTGTCACACATCAGCAAAGTTTTTCTTTTCCTCAAAATTATGCAAGGAATTTAAGTTACCAAGGAAAGCTTTGGATCAGGAACACTATTTTTAAAGAAATAAAATAAAACAGTTCTTTCATTCTTATCTTCAGGATTGCAATGTGTTCATTTGATTGAAGGCTAATTACAAAAATACTATGGGTTGTTTATTTTAAATCTCCTTTCATTAAATTGACAAAACAAAACTAATGGGGAGAAGAGCCCTCTTTTCAGCCATTCATATGCATTCATCATTGAATGAAAAAAAAAATCTGGACTACATGTTTAACCAAGCTTAAATGACAAGACAGAGTGCCAAATTACACAAGTGAACCTCAAACCAAAGTATAAACCAAGTGTCATGACAAATGATCTGTTCACCCCACAATCAAATATTGCACATTGAAAATAAAATAAAACACTCATCACTACATGCTGATCCATGTAATAGTCAGTTTGGTTTTGGGTTTGACTAAGTTCTAGGATGAACCAAATGAAAAGAAAAAAAATATTCTCTCAATATTTAATGGGAAAAGATTAGGGAGGGGGGGGTCTCAAACGTTTTACATTATTTCCTTAAAATGTCCCAATGGAATAATAACCATGCCCAAGACCTCCCTAAACATTAAATGGAGCAGATATCAAACATTCACCCCAACAATAGATGAGCACAACACAGTAGGATTAATTATGTTTAGATCATGTCCAAAAAAAAAAAAGAACAAAAATTATGATTGAAAAACAAAAAAAAAACTGAACAAATCACAGGAATAAACAGAAATAGCTGATCCATTGAAAATGTATGACTCAATTTTAAATGTATGCTTAACATTGCTAGGAATGACTTGATAAATATGAAAAGAATACATGTATCATTACAATGCTTTGTCATAAAAGTAGTTTCCTCACAAAGGGACAGAAATTTTTATTCAACAAAAATTACATCAGATTGGGGATTGTATTAAAGTACACTTAAAGGAGCAATCTTTTCTTATATTAAAAAATCGTTTCTGTTGATTAAGGGATAAATATTTGTGCATCTTTTCTGAAAAATATGTCCAACATTAATTTTCTGGCAGGTATGTTTCCTGAAAAAAAAAAAAAAAATTCTACTATTAACTGTTTCTTGTATTGGCAAAGTCAAAAAGAAACAGTTAAACTCTACATGCATCCCCTGTCTTTGCAGATTATTTTTTTTAATTGAATGTTCTTTTAAAATCTAAGTAAATATTTTTAAAGCAAAGTTTAACAGCTGGTATCTATTTTATATTTTTTGATACTTTTTATGTGAAGGTGATAATAGCTTAGCAGCAAACATATACATACATAGAAGACACATAAGGGAACTGGAAAGGAACTCAATGGCACCACTTCCCAAAACTGTGTAAGCTATTTTTATTGGAACAAATGATTATATTTCATACATTAGAGAGCAAAATATCTTATCAATATGAACAATGACTCTAATGGGGGAAAAAATTATGTAACTATTCTAGAAATTCAGAAAGATAGGCCATAACAAATCTTCATGTGGAATTGATCTCAATGTCATTAAAATAAACCAAGAAATTATTTCATGTTTGTTAAAGAAACAATATAAATTTCTACATAAAAATGTGTCACATTTTTTTTTTTTACAATTTCTAAAAATGTGAACAATATTAACAAAATGATCTGCACATTTCTTTTTCATTAAGTTTAAAAAAAAACAAAACATACATGACCAGCATGACCCTCTAGCCTACAAACTGGTGCAAAGCAAATCATTTTTGAGCTAGCAGTGCAGAATGATTTATTTATATTTCTACTTTTATGTGTATAGATATCTAAATGTCTATAGCTACACAGATCGACAAAGAAACTGATGTAGATAGAGTTTATGTTTGATTTAAAATTACTGACAGGAATAACAAAAATATATGTTGTTATAAATTGTGGTTTCATTATAAACATTAGTTCCATGAAGGAGTGAGACCAAGAAGTACACAGACATATTGAGTCATTAGTAAACAATATGCAAGTCTAAAAGAAATCAATGCTTACCCCTTATTTCAATTTGTCTTAGAAAATGTACACAAATCTGACCAGATGCACAGCTTTGTCTGAACTCGTCTAGGTTTTTCCCCTTATTTTATTTAATCTTGTGTGGAGACAGCATTGAATTTAAAAAGAAAATCATGCTTAAAATATAATAACACCAGCAGTTTTCTGGTGAAATAAAAACATAATTTGAAAAAAAAAATGAAGCTTTCCCTCACAGCTGAGTAGCTTGGTTGGATTGAAACAACTGGTGCTGGTTAGTGGGTGGATGGAGGAACCATTCTCAGCAACAGTTGCCTCCTTGATTACCTCCACTACCTCCCACATTCAAGCTCTGGCTGGCTGGTGAGTGCTGTGGTCCTATCTTGATTCCGTTTGCCTATAAGACAAATGAGATCAGAAAAGGTATGAAGGTAAGTATTTCAGAGAGAGAGAGTGCAGGATATTTGTATGGCAAAATAAAAAGAAAAGCAACTTCCTAATAAGACTATATATAGGAATGACTAACTGTATGATTTCCTGATGAAAGTTTTTTAACAAAGCCAAAGATATATAGCTGAGGTCCACAGATGGTTACAGATATGTAACAAGACTTTTCAGTTAATTAAAAAGCTAATTAGTCCCCCTTTTTATGAATATGTGTAATAAATCATTCACATAAGGAAACAAGTACAGAGTCAAAGATATTTTGATGACAATTATACTAAAGAAAGATTTTTTTAATTCAATTTTTGATGTCTTCACTACAATAATAGTAAAAATAAATAGCTACTGGTAGGAAAAGACAGCCATGAAAGCCATCCCATAAAATTGTATATCTACTGGCAGAAAAAGACATATGAAAGCCATACTATCAAATTGTATATCTACTGGCAGGAAAAGACCAGGGGTGCCACCCATGAGACCAAGTAAACCCTGAAACCAGAATTTCCAAATTTTACAAACCCTGAAATCATAAACCCCAAACTTTACCAACCCTGAAACACATATACAATTTAAGCACCAAAATTTTACAAAAGAAGAAGAGTAGTATTAGACTACCTAGATCTATATCATAATAGGCCCCCAATGTTTTAAATA
The DNA here is from genome assembly GCF_947242115.1 of Biomphalaria glabrata. Taxonomy (NCBI): domain Eukaryota; kingdom Metazoa; phylum Mollusca; class Gastropoda; family Planorbidae; genus Biomphalaria; species Biomphalaria glabrata. The sequence continues at coordinate 21,269,766 of NC_074717.1, forward strand.
TGTAATTAATAAGCCTATCATTATAATAAATAGAGTTTGTGTGTACCGGTATTTATTGATAAAGCTTGTAATACAAGTTAAGAGGATTTAGTACAATTTTATATTAACAATGTTTGTACCCCCTCCTCTCAGACACACAGTTATTTTAAATGATGTTTCTCTCTTAACATTTATTTCCTCATTATTCCTTTGATGCAGCCTACTTTAATCAACATTGATAAAACTGATTCCATCAATGTACATGCATAGACCAGTAAATCTATTGCAACAAGATAAAATTGATTTGAGATTTAGTCCAGATCTACTCCAAAATGAAAATTTACATTTAGTTTCTAATATTTAAATGTAGACCTAGATGGCTAGAATGTGCTGGACTACTTGTAAATAATTAAAATTTGTATAGAGCTATTGACCAATCGATCTATTTTTTTCTAGCTTTTAGGTATTCAGGCGAACGCAAACTTATTAATTTAATTCTTCAATCAATGATTCTAGATCTGATCTAAATATGATGTAAATATGGTTATCTAGTCCATCCTAAATCTAGATCTTACCTCTATAATACTCTAGACCAATATAGCTCTAGATATAAGCTAAGGCTCTATATGGAACCTATACAAATATTAAAATATAAACACGGAAAGAAAAAAATATATAATTTCGCACTCGTGAATTTTTTCTTTCTATTTCTAGATCTAGGACTAGGTACGCGAGTAGATCTAAACTAGACCTCGCCTTAATCTAGACTATATCTATACTAAATACAAGACTTTACAGTCTAAATTGATCATAGAAATAGATCTAGACTCTAAATCAACTGGATTCAAGGCACGTTCCGTAAATTAAATAAATTCTAGATCTATAACTATAGAATGTTTACACTATTAAAAAAAATTACTGTACCCGTAAAGAAGCTTAGTACGCATTCAAAGTGAAAGTCTCCCGAATCGTGAGATATAAGACTGGTCGATTTTGTTTAAAAATGGCGGCCCGCACGATCGGAACTAGCAAACTAAAATTAACTGGGAAAATGATAACAATTTTCGAAAAAAATCTAAATCAACTAAAATCCCAGATTTTAACAAAAGTGTAGAAGGCCAATTGTATATCTACTGGCAGGAAAAGACAGCCATTAAAGCCATACTATCAAACTGTATATCTACTGGCAGGAAAAGACAGCCATTAAAGCCATACTATCAAACTGTATATCTACTGGCAGGAAAAGACAGCCATTAAAGCCATACTATCAAACTGTATATCTACTGGCAGGAAAAGACAGCCATTAAAGCCATACTATCAAACTGTATATCTACTGGCAGGAAAAGACAGCCATTAAAGCCATACTATCAAACTGTATATCTCTTTCAAAAGTTCAAGTAGAAGCACATTAAATATAAGCTTCTTAAACAAAAGATAATTGAAAAGCTTTTTAATAAAAAAGCTACATCTTTTTAAAAAAAATCAACTTTAAATTATTTCCACAAAATTATAATCTATTGTCTTTTTCAAAAAAAAAAACAACAAGGTTACAAAGAAAGTTTGTGTGGAAGGTTACAAAGACAGTTTGTGTGGAAACACAAACTCAAAATCGACCCCCAAAGTGGTCCAACCAGGAAGGTAAAAAGGCTGGTATCATTATTTTTAGAAAGAACATCATAATTAAATTCTATCAAAGACAAATGACAGAGAAGAGTGGAGAAAGAAGGTTGACAGATCTTGTGTGGTGCCCCAGCGGTCCAGCAGACCAAAGGATGGGTGAAAGTGAATGTGAAATTGAATGTGAACCTGGCCCAACTGATGTCTTATAATAAATATCTAATTGATCTAATTGTTTTGTAAAGTATCTTATTCAAATCCTCAAAAAAAAGAAAAAAAACATATAAATTTCCTTTAGTTAAGTGTCCTTTTGCTGTAGGTAGACACTAGAGTTCACGAGATAATATGAAAATCTACTTATTAATTGTTGTTTTAAATTATGTCCAAACTAATATGTATACTAAATAACTTTTTTTCTCTTTAAAAAAAAGTAAACATTATTTTTGTGTAAACTTAGTAGTTAGTAGGACAGAACTTACATAACGTAGCAATACAAATGTAAAAAAAAAATTTTTAACAAAAAGTCTGAAACCATTTGCATAAATATGTTAAAAATATGGTAAATAGTCACCTCCCCTACTAAAGAGCCTCAGGTATTTGTTACTATTAATAGTGAATAGTTATAAAAGTGGTGTATTTTTTATGAAAAAAAAAATGCTTGCATAAGTGATTTAAAAATTTAGATTTTTGGCTTTTAGAAAAGAAAAAAGTAGCCGTTGCATCAGAACTTTGAATGGACTAAAATGTCATGATGTCAGATTTTCACTATCTTTTTTAGTTTACGAGATCTAAACAGGACGGACGGACAGACATTTCACAGAAAACTAATAGTGTCTTTTCCCCTTTCGGGGGGCGACTAAAAAAGGAAAAGTTTATACTTCATTATTTATGTCAAACACTCCATCTTGAATCTTTTGATAAATTTCTTTGGCTGTGTTAATAAAAGCCTGGTAGAAAAAAAAAATTATAATTAACAAAACTGAGAAATGTATTTAAATAAGACACTGAAAGACAAGAAGTATGAGTAAAAAATAAGTAAAAGTTGTATTTTTTTGAGATTTTCAAATGATTGATACAAATTCTTTTTTATAATTGTGCTAAAAATGCAATACAGTACTAAAGCATTATTGAATGGGAGAAGAAATGTAACACATGTTAAAGCATTGATGAATGGGAGAAGTAATGTAACACATGTTAAAGCATTGATGAATGGGAGAAGTAATGTAACACATGTTAAAGCATTATTGAATGGGAGAAGAAATGTAACACATGTTAAAGCATTGATGAATGGGAGAAGTAATGTAACACATGTTAAAGCATTGCTGAATGGGAGAAGCAATGTAACACATGTTAAAGCATTGATGAATGGGAGAAGTAATGTAACACATGTTAAAGCATTGCTGAATGGGAGAAGTAATGTAACACATGTTAAAGCATTGATGAATGGGAGAAGTAATGTAAAACATGTTAAAGCATTGATGAATGGGAGAAGTAATGTAACACGTTAAAGCATTGATGAATGGAAGAAGAAATGTAACACATGTTAAAGCATTGCTGAATGGGAGAAGTAATGTAACACATGTTAAAGCATTGATGAATGGAAGAAGAAATGTAACACATGTTAAAGCATTGATGAATGGAAGAAGTAATGTAACACATGTTAAAGCATTGCTAAATGGGAGAAGTAATGTAAAACATGTAAAAGCATTGCTGAATGGGAGAAGTAATGTAAAACATGTAAAAGCATTGCTGAATGGGAGAAGTAATGTAAAACATGTTAAAGCATTGATGAATGGGAGAAGTAATGTAACACATGTTAAAGCATTGATGAATGGGAGAAGTAATGTAACACATGTTAAAGCATTGATGAATGGGAGAAGTAATGTAAAACATGTAAAAGCATTGCTGAATGGGAGAAGTAATGTAATGCAGTGTAAACAAAATTGTTGAATGAGACACAGTGTGTAAGCATTGTTGAATGGGCCAAAGGCCCTCTGAAAGTGTTGACATGGATTTTGATATAAATATTTGGGTTGATTTAAATTAATATGTGTTTGTCAAGCTAATCAATTTTGTAAGATTTATGTACCCTTCTTGTTACTGAGATTAATGTTCTAACAATCATAACTCTTTTATTACATTTCTGATTTTGTTATTGAGATTTAGACTGTAATGGTCATGACCGTATTGCTAGATTTCTGATTTCCACAAAAGTTAATCTAAGATGTACTTATTTGTTTATAACTCTAAAAGAACTTCCTATTTTTTCTCCAGTGTTGTTTAACAATCCTAACTTAAAATCTTTCAAAATTTTCTTCTTCCTTTTATAATATAGATAACATTGTTTTACAGCAACTTTTTTTGTAAAGACTAACGGGAAAGAAGGAAAATATCCACACCAAAGGTTCTTAAGGTGTAAGTCATGTCGGACTGTAAAGTATATTTTCAAATTCAATTTGAAAATCTGTAAAACACTGAAGCTAATGCATTCATACCTCTTCAACATTGGCCGCTGTTTTTGCAGAAGTTTCCATAAATATCAAGCCATGTTCTCTAGCAAAGGCTTCGCCTTCTTCCTTCTTGACCTCTCTCCTAGCTTCCAGATCACTGTAATCAATCAAATATAAAGTAAAGCAAACTACACACACTTATAGCATCCACAGGCTATAATATAAAATACAAGAATGTTATTAAACGAGACCATTACCATAGGATTTTTTTTTTTTTCAAATGGTACTGTCCATTTTTTATTCTGATTTAAGTATCACAACAAACATAAAGCCCAAAATGCTATTCTTACTCAAAGCCAAGCTAACAAACAAATATTTTTATAAAGCAATGAAAAATTTGAAAGCAAAGATTAACCTCTTATTGCCGATAAGCATGATAACCATGTTGGAGTTAGAGTGCTGTCTGGCATCTTCCAACCAGGTGGTCAGGTGATTGAATGTGTCACGTCTGTAAAGAAAGAACAAACATTTTATTTATTCATTGTCTCAAGAAGCAAAAAAATATGATGATCCAAAAGTATAATTTGCAAAAGAGCCAACAGCTTAATAGCAAGAAGATGTCCAGAAGAAGATAAGTAAAAGATTTATTTTTAGTCAAAAAAAACATTTTTTGTAAGCAAATTATTTTTTATATAACTTTTTATTGTCAAAAAGTCAAGCCAAAAAATGTCAAGAGGTAAGGAGGATCATGTAATGCCTATGACATAATAATGAAGCAGAGCAGAACTATAAATCTGTGATTTTGCAAAGTTTCAAAATACTGAAATCTAACCAATAGAATAATTTTGTTTAGATGCAAAGCACCAGATTGCTAGATTGCTAGCTAAGTTTCAACTGAACTAGTCAAAGAAATTATACCTGGTTATGTCATAAACTAATAATGCTCCTGCAGCACCTCTGTAGTAGGACCTGGTGATTGATCTGAAGGATTCTTGCCCAGCCTGGAAAATTAAAATTGTTTGTCTTTGTTAAGTCAAACTATTTGAAGACTTAACATTACATTTACACAATTAGAAAGTGAGATACAATCTACATCTAATTAACCTAGTAAGATTTTTTTTTGTAAATGTTAAAATTTAAATTTGTAATAAGTATATAAGCCTACTGTATCCCATATTTGAAGCTTTATCTGCTTGCCATCAATAGTTATCATACGGGCTCCAAACTCAACACCTGAATTGAAAAGAAGCCATTTTAATGGTTAAAAAAAATAATAATACATTTTATAGCAACTGTGACCACAAAAAAAATCCTTCAAAATCAACAAATTATTTACCTATAGTCAGGTCATGAACAGGTTGAAATCTTTTGTCTGTGAACTGTAGCAGTAGACAAGATTTACCAACACCTAGGAATTAAAGACATATATGGCTATTTATTTTTTATATTGAAGTATTAAGTTCCACTCAAGCAAATGAAATGTTTTTTTGGAAGAAACAAATGCAAATTTTTAAAAATGTCCCTCACTTCATTTGAATCTCTGGTGCTTTACCTCTACATAAATCAGTTCATCAGAATATAAATGAGCTTTCTCACTGTTGTGAATTTGTTGATTTGATTGTCGCCACTAGTGTTTGTTTACATTTGTAAGACTGTGTACTGACCATATTTTGTGTCATGTTCTTTACTATGTGTGTAGTTGTTTGTCATTCAGTATAATAAAGCTTTAGATGTAATATGGTTTTTGTTATGCTAAAGTATGACACTCACCTAACAAAGAAACTTATTTCTTTGGGAGGGGGGGGGGAGTGTTTCTTTAATAGTCTTTATTGTAGGTAAGATTTATATTATATATATTTTTTTATTATATATATTATATATTTACTTGGTTGGTTAGAAATGTTCAACAACATGTTTAAAAAAAAAAAAAAGGTATAATTTGAAATTGAAATTTCTATGCTATAAATGTATGTTATGACATCAATTATTTAAGCATTTTTAAAATTTGAAATAGATAAATAATACAAAAAACTTAATTTTCATTTTTAATCAATAAGTTTCTCTTCTGCTTGTAATAAGGGTGGCCATGTGCATACTGATAGGTAGGGAGAAATAAAAAAAAAAAAAAAGATCAGTAAAGATGATTCACTGGTAAGCAAGGGTAACAGCTGCCCCTGTCAGACGTGGGGATAATCATTAATAATACAGTGAGCAACAAATGGGCTGTTTTAGTTTTGTCCTCTTTTGACATGAATACAACAGTTTCAAGTAACAGGTGGAATTTATTTTATACGACATTCACATTACTAGTCACCAATATAGGCATTGAAATTGAACCATGTGTTTTCACTATAAATTTCAATTATTATGAGTAACCAACAAATTAAATATTTATTTATTTATTCTTATTCATGGAACACTCAAAATAGATTTTTATGCATTCTGAGAGGCAATTACAGAAATCCTTCTGTAAAGTAAAATGTAAACAGGTACAGCCTATGTTTGGAATGCCAGATGAGAAGAAATAGAAAGCAACTAACTCCACCATGACCATACAATGGTCAAACTTAACTACCACCAAAGATGTCCTGGTGGGTGCTGGTGTGGTCGACAGTGTAGAGGCCCTGCTTGTTATTTGTCAGCAGTGTTGGGTAGTGCACCTATCCTGTATGGGGGGTCAACAGTCTACAGAAAGCAACCAATGCAATGAAGTATAGACCAGCTCATGTATTGGCTTGCCCTTACTGGTATAGAGGAGAACACTTGGCAAACTCTTACAAATGTCATAGAAAGTTGAACTCTTTAACACTTTGACTCCGAAAAGATACTCCCATTATTGATTTTTTACAGATATAAGGCTGTATCAACGTTGGCAATATTGATGTTCTGATATTTTTGTGTTTTTTTTTTCTTCCATATGTTTTTAATTGCTTAAAATATTATCTTGAATAGTTTCCCTTTGCTAAACATCCGGAATTTCCTTCTTTCAATGTAATTATACAGTGAAAGATTTTTTGAAAGAGTGGGGTCTTAAAAAGGCTCTATTTTATTTAAATTTATGTTCTAGATGATGGAGATAGGTGATAATGAGCTCAGAACATTCATTTAATGTGGAAATATGTATAAATATTGTAAATAAGAATTTTTTTTCTACTTTGGATCATAATATATTTCCTAGATCTAGTATAGAGCCAGAGCTGTTGACTCGTCCAAAGGGGTCAGTTTTCATTTTTCCAATAGTAGTGACATGGATAATTAGCTCTAAATTTCCATTTTACCTATTTTAGCTACAGGTGTTTTCTATATAAAATTTTGTGACAGTATTGATAAATATGATAAAAAATTGTGTTTTTTTTTCAATATTGACCATAAATGTTTTCTAAGATCAGGTCTAGATCTAGATCCCCTGGAGGCTTTTCCACAGTCGTATAGTTTTTATTTTTAATTTTCTTTCATAAATATAAAAATAATTTTTTGTTTCATAATAATTGCTTTGCGCTATATCCAAAGGGCATGCATTCCTTTTAATTCTATACTAAATATATCATTTTCTAATAAAAAAAACAAAAAAGTTATAAAAGTTTAATCAAAGCATTCATTTCACTCTGAACGGCCAAAAAAATTAATTCGGTCCAAACGTGGAAAATAATTCCGGAGTCAAAGAGTTAAATAATACATACATCTATTTACTATGCTTGAGGAAATGTGTCATACAATTGTGTCTTACACATAACAAAACATTATAATGATAATGTAATGTGAATACAAAAGTCATAGAAAGTTGAAATAGCTTTATGTAACACATAAATGCAGTTACTTTACGATACCTAACAACAATGAATAAAATATTTTTAAAAATAATCATTAAAGTGTTTGAATTTAATAACACAATTGATGCATATTTTTTTCACAGTTTAATTTTATTTTAAAATATCTTTGTTCATAGCTGATTTTATTTTAAACCAGATCTAGATAAAACATTAACCAGTCTATTTTTTTTTCTAAATCATGAATTCTACATTAATTTCATTTTTAATCTTGATCTAGACGTCTAAGGAGTAGGCCAATGTAAAATAGTAATAGTTAAAAGAAGTTCAAAATTTGATGTTTTCCTTTTAGTCTTTAAACACATCTATTCCTAAATGGATTTACTTGGTGTCCTTGTAGAACTAATTCACCACAGCTCTCAAATAAACCTAATCTAGCTCTAACACTACATGCTGGTCTAGATCTAGATCTATAAGTCTACATACACTGGCTGCCTGGTCGTGCGGTTTGCGTGCTGGACTGTCATTCGGATTTATCGACGGTCGAGGGTTCAAACCCTGCCCGCTCCCATCCCCCATCGTCCTGCGGGAGGTTTGGACTAGGAAGTAAACTATCTTCAACTCTGAAGAAACATCAGAAACATGCAAAACATTTTACAAACATACACTGTAATATTCCTATTGACAGTCAAGTCTACAGAGCCACTTCATTAATACTAATAATACCACACTGAACTAGACAGCCAACTTTATTGTAAAAGGAAACAAGGAGAACATGGACCCAGCCATAAATATAAAGATTACATCCTATAGAATGCCTGGCTGTGTCGTATTCCCTTCAGTCTGTTGTCATAATGGTCCCGAGTTTGAACACCACTGGATATCATCCCTTGCCAAACTGCAGGAAGTTTGGACTGGGATGTAGTATTAATTTGTGTGTGTGTGGGGGGGGTATTTTTTTGTGTACAAAAAAAGTATGGTGCTTTGCATTATCATTATAGAAGATATTTAAAAGCCAATTTATGCTGCTTGTGAAAAAAAAAAGAAGTTCTCCCAATAGAATGTAGCAGTCACATTTAACAGAAATATGAAAACACTCCTGCAACCTTTGGATGCTTAGACCCAGGAATGAAAACAACCAGATATTGACATCACTAAATATGATCCAACTCGATATCAATTGTTTCATACATTGAAGAATCTTCAGGCAGGAGGAGATCTAAAGGATAAAGAGCTCATACTCAATGCCTTCCTTCATAGTGGTCAATGGGTTGATGGAGACACTCTACCTCCCATCATACCATACGGCCTAATTCTAAGGATTATACTTTTTCAAAGGTAGATCAATAAAATAGATTCTAGATCTAACATTTTTATTTTTTAGATCTAATCTCTAATCATAGATCGGAGATCATGCTAAATAATGAATGTTTTGTATTGATCAAATGATTCAAATAAATTCAATTCAAAGTATTAGATCTAAATATAAAAGTAGATTCTATAGCATAAATTTAACTCTCTAGATATAAATCTACTGCCTTTTAATAGCTAGATCTAGATCTTAAGAATCAAGATCTACTAACTAGCTAGTGCCTAGATCTATATTTATCTATTAGATGAATATTCAAGATCTAAGATCTTTAAAAAAACAACTAATCTAGAATAATGATATAGACTCAAGAAGAGTCAAGATTGTTTAACATGGCATGCCTAACACTAACATGGTGATGGTCTAGAATGAAAATATCAGACATAAATGACATAATCATAATGATCATTCAGATCAGTGATGCCCAAAAATATGGCCCGCGACGTGTTCCATCCGGTCCACCGAAACATCGGCACAAAGTGCAGAAATCTCCTTTCCAAACACAAAAAAAAAAGGTTAAAAAAATGAATCTTTACATATGTTTGGGCCCTCACTTTTTCTCTGATGGATTGATACCATAACCTTTAACATTTGCGTATTTATGAAATGGGACTCTGAATGTACAATCTACCAGAAAAGTGAACATATTTTGACTTTTTTGTTGAATATGGTAATAAGCCAACATATAATAAAACAACCACATAAAATGACAAAATAAATATGGCGGCATTCTTAGTTTGAGTCGCGAATAAAAGATTGTTAAACTACGCCTAGAGATTAGAGGATTGATGGGAATATTTACCAAAAAGAGACCACAAAATGAGTCGTTGGTAAAGCTACCTATTAGTATTACACTGTTGCTCACATTTTAAGAAGCAGAATTAAGCTATTCTTTGAATAGTAAAAAATATAATTGTCAAATAATCTATTAATTAAGTATTAAATCTACAAGTTTCTACCAAAATAGTTTTTAGTTTTTGCAACTTTTCGGTCATGTGGCCAGCGGGACGAGTAATGGAAATTAAAATGGCCCGAGGGTCGAATTAGATTGGGCATTACTGATCTAGATTAATAATAATAATAATTTTATTTATAAAGCGCTGATAACAAACAAAATGTAGGCTCAAGGCGCTGTAACAACATTACAAACAAAAACACGAGAGCTAAAATGACAGTTAATCTAAAAAAGTTTTAAACAGATAGGTCTTAAAGTTCTTCTTAAAAGTGGTGTAGCATGTTGTCTGTCTGAGATCAATGGGGAGTGAGTTCCAAACCTTTGGTCTGTGAACTGAAAAAGCACGCAGACCGTAGCTTTTGAGGGAGAAACGTGGCACTACTAAAAGCGTTGAGTCCAATGAGCGCAGGGCTCTCTGGGGGACATATGGAGTAATCAGTTCGCTAAGGTACAAGGGCATCTCGTTGTTATATATACACTGAGAGACAGTACTGTTCAAGATGAGAAAGAATTTGCGCTAACACGATGCGCTCCAGAAGCTTTGACAGGAAGGGAAGATTTGATACCGGACGATGGTACAATGCCTGAAGTCAGTGAAGAGTTCACAATGTTAGTAATTGTAGGTACAAGCTCATCTAAACATTCAAGGAGCAAGGAAGTTGGAATAGGATCAAGGTCACATGACTTATTTGGCATCTTTAAAATAGTACTTTTGACATAATCTTCAGATACACGCTGAAACTCGCAAAAAGGAGTATTTTGAAAAATTGGAGAGTGGTCAAGCTGTGATGAGAAGGATGGCATGTCATTTCTAATCTGCTCAATCTTCCCAATGAAGAATCTATTGAAGGAATCAGGAAGTTCAGATACTGGGATAGATGACGGCAAACGTTGGTTATTTGCTCCCCCTAACATTTCAGCGGTGATCCTAAATAGCTCCTTTGAAGAATCAGAAGATTAATCAAGAAATCTAGATCTAGTAGACCTACAGTGCCTTACTCCTTAGATTCTAGATGATATTTACTCATTCTAAATCTACTAAAACCTAAATCAATGTTAATAATGTCTAGTAGTCTAGTCTAAATCTAGTACTCGTATAACTAAAAAAAATTAACTTACTCTAACTTCACTTCTACTACTAGATCTAGATTTTAACTATAGTAGATTCTTATATTAGGCACACCGTATTCGGGAACTAGGTCAAATTTTTATTTTATTTTTTTATTTGGTGACGGTTTAACTTACAAAAAAACTGAAAGCAGATTCTTATTCTGCAACTAAAGGACTATAAAAATAGCTGTGTTTCTTTGAATTACCACTCATAGTCAAGATTTTATTTTAAAATAAATCAGGTCACTTCATGCTCCTATAATAAACGCAGTTTTTGTGCTTTCTCCTTTAGCACACATCGAGCACCGTTAAGAAACACCACTATGTTATTGCTAATAAATTATATCTCTGTTAATTAAAAATTATTTAGATTGTATTAAAAGAAGTAGATTCACTTCTGCAATATGTATTTATAGTATATTGCCTCTCTCTCTCTCTCTCTCTAGATATATATATATATATATATATATATGCCTACCTATATAATCTATGTGTAGAAACAGAAAAAAAACTATATAATTTATAGATCTATAAATTAATTATTATAATTTAACAAACATGATATTTTCAACTAGGCTACATGTACTCTCTGTCTCTTTCTTTTAATTCCCATCCAAGGACCCTCTTCTTTTCATAATTTGGATGTTCGTTTTGTTACATCCCCTCCCTCCCATAGATGCTTATAATTCTTTTCATGACTCTCTCCCCCTTCCCTCCACTGCCTGTATGATAGGTTGTGACACTACACGCTTAGTGTATACCTCTCCTCACCACCAGCGCTCGCCTGGCGTGATCACCTGCAGTGGGCATGGTCTCTGGCTTCAAATTAGCAGCCCGCACTTTTTCTTTCATTCATAAATTATATATTCTAGATATCTCGATCTAGGTCACATTTATTTATTGAAAAAAATCATAGATTTATTAATCCCAATAATATTTCTTATTACGATTTTGCTTTGTGTACTATAAGAGAATGTGTTTAATTCATTATTATTCATTGAAAACCTCCTTTTTTAATTTTATTTAACAGCTAACAGTATGAATGTGATTAGAATGTCTTTCTAAAGATGTTTGAAAGCTTATTTTGATAGATCCACCAGCCTACGATCAAACAGGCTCATAATATAGCCTTCATCCCTTATATGGGTATGAATTGCCGGGGGAGGTTAAAACAATAGCTTTACATACTTGGTTACCGAGAATCTAAAAAACTGCCATCTGCTTTGGAAAAGCGGAACAAAAATACAGGAACTTATCTAAAATTGGACATGCACTGTCCCGAAACATCGTTTTTAGCTCCAAACATAAAACAAATTAATTATAAACAAAAAAAGCGACGTGTTTCTTAAAGGAGAATTCGATGACCTGTGCCTAATATAAGAAGCTACTGTAGTAGGCACTTCAACAAAAAAATTTGTTTTGATCATATTGTTTTGTAATTGATATCATTAAATAGAGCTTGGTGTCCCATTTACAAAAATATCAAATTTATGTTTCTATGATAAGTAGAAGCAAAGTTATGATTTTTTTTTGTATTTATTTTTTTTTCCTTCTTTGGCTTTGTATTCAATAAAAAATTTTGGTACCCAAATTTTGACTTTTTGTTATTAAAGCATGCATATCTTTCTTATTATTCAATATTTTTGGTTCAAATTTTCAGAAGACTTTATGCATGTTATTTAAAACGTAATACTACCCCAATCTTTCATCTAAACTGATTTTTCATACTTTTCCAGCCGGGCGAAGCTGAAAATAGAGACAACAAATTTGGTCGAAATTTGACTTAATTAATGCACAACTTTTTTATTTGTCAATATTTCCATTTCAAATTTTCAGGAGACTTTACATGTTCTTTATATCATTTTATAACCCCCAAATCTTTCATCTAAATCTATTTTTTATACTTTTACAGCCGGGCGAAGCTGAAAATAGAGACGACAAATTTGGTCGAAATTTGACTTAATTCATGCACAACTTTTTTATTTGTCAATATTTCCATTTCAAATTTTCAGGAGACTTTAAACATGTTATTTGCTACAAAAATAAATAATAATTTTAAAGAAAAAAAGCAATTCAAAATTGTGACATTAATTTTTAAAAATTGCAATACGGGAACAGCTAGATTTTTTTCAAATATTGACGAGAACTTGTTTTTATTTCTTAATATTTAATCATAAAATTAAAAGGAGACTTTAATTGGATATGGGGGGGAAGGGGGGAAGGAGGAGCAAGGCAAGAGGCAATAGAAATCAATACAATTAGTCAAATTGCCAAGATTAGATATCAGAATGTCTCTTTTATAAAGTTTAAAATATACTGAGTCTATATATATATATATTATATATAGAGACATAATCTAAACAAACTTATAATATAACATCTAGATCTAATTTATAATATATATTGAAAAGCTGTTTTAGTTTTTAGGCTATTTCTCAGATTTTCTCCCATTATATTTCACATAAAAAAATAGATCTAAATTTAGTCCTCAACATTCTAGATCTAGAAACTAGTATTAGTTTATTAAGACAATTAAGTATAGACTAGACTAGTATATATCAAATCAATTAAAGATCTATCTATCTTATGATTCTTATCTAATTCTTATTCTAGATTTAATTCTAAGCATCTCTGTTCCTATTCTAGAAAATAGATCTAAGTCTAAGCCTAAATATAAGTATTAGACCTAGATCTACACTCTAGTGTATGATTAAAACAATAATTTGATTTTTCTACATTATCTGTTGCTTCTCTAGATCTATTACTAACTAAATCTAGATCTACATTAATATGAGTTTTTTTGCTTCATTATCTATATTAATATACAAGGAAACTTCGTTTTTATTATATTTTATAAGTATTTTATTACTACTTCCGGTAGAATTGATAGCAAAATGGCTACTTTCGATTTGGTGGTCATTTTGGCATTCATATACCAATAGTGCCATCCAAAATAGCTTTATAATCACACGTGATTCTTATGTAGATATGGATACTACAAATTACTAACCAATATAAATAATTACAAAACAAAAATAAAAAAGTAATCATATCTGGAACACACCCTAATTTTGGAAACTTAAAAAAAAACGATCTAGTAAACCAATCCCGTCAAATTTGGTATCAAAAGAATCGCCATTTTCTCCCCGACAAAATGATACTCTAATCTAGAAGATCGGTTCAAAAATAATGACGTTTTACGCACTTTTCCGACGGTAACCGGGGACGCGACCGAAACCATGAGGACCAGCTTTTAAACACACTTCCGGCATACAAAAATAGCGATGTTCTAAATGATCTAAATCTAGACTAGCATGTAGGAATGTTACAATTTTTTTCAGAAAAATTATTTTAAGAATCTTCTTGATAGATATGTTGTAGATTTGAATGAGCCTTCTAAATTTATATGAATTATGTCTGTATGATTCCTGGTTGAAAGAAAATAAATTTTTTATGTGTGCTTGTCCTTATCATAGCAACCAATGGGCACGATGTGAGGAGATTTGAATGTGTTGAATAAATATGCTTGCCATTTCTTATATATTAAACAACTAGTCCAAAAACATGTTTCAAAGGAAGGTTTATTGTTTTTAAAATCTCTGAACACTAAGCTGCTTATTATATACCCATTAGATCTAAATCTACATCTATTTCAAAATGCGTAACTGCAGAAATAAATCAATGTCAGCCATTTTGACATCATTTCAGTCTAAGTTTTTTTTAGCTGCTATAATAATTCAACCTATCAGAAAAATATTAGATGTCACATGACCAATCTGACCAATCACTATTATCTTGGCATGTAAACAAGATGGCTAAAATTACAATGGTTAACAATGGCCTCCAGCATTAGATTCAACTGCTAAATATTAAAAAATTAATAGCATCCAAAGTGCTCATTATTATGTGAAAAGTAAAGCACTGAAATTTAGCCAGAAAAATGCTCTACAATACTGGAGAGTCAAAAGGCGTGGGAATGTTGAGCTTCTTAAACTATACACAGGGAAATCGAACCTTTTTTTAAGTCTAATAATTAGAAACCTTCTACTCCACGTGGGAAAGCGTAATTTCATTCCCGGAAGCCATTTTTATTGGTCAATCAAAAACTATAACTCTTTTACAGAGAAGTATTCAATTAATAGGTTAACAAAGCGCGCCTTTAAGGTGCGTCTAAAAAATGTCAGAAAAAAGTCGAAACAGTTTTTTGATTTAAAAAAAGGGGTGTGTCACCGGATATTGTAACATCGCTATGATATGATTAAATATGATAATTATGATACTGTCAAATTCAAGGTGTCAAAACTGTCGATAGATCTACTCAGTTTCTACTGATTTAACTCTAACTGATCTATGAGTATGATCTAGATTCTAGATCTACGTCTAGATCTACATCTAAAGTCTAATCTGATAATCATCTATTCTAGAGTAATCTTAGATCTAGGTCGGAGTTCTCTAGTTCTAGACTTTCTAGTAGAGATATAACATAACTGACGTCTAGATCTGTCTACTATTTAGATATAGAATATAGATCTAGAGTTAGAGTAGATATAGATTCTAGATCTTGCACTTGAGCGCACTCGAGGCTCGACTTTCCTAAGCCTAAATTTTAAACATCGTCGTGAATTTATAATTATTTATTGTAATTGTGTACACTTTGATCCGCCATGATGGATTGTTTGTCGAATATTTACAAAAAGAAGAATGCAGCATATAAGCTAGATTATAAAATAACTAGATCGACAAAAGTTTTAAAAAGTTGAAATACCTACCAGTGTCGCCAATTATTATATATTTGAACAAATATGCGTAAGACATGTTTTAAAATATTGAAATTAACTTTCCGTGATGATGTCAACTAAACGTGACGTCATAAGCTGAACCGGAAATAATATAAATGTGTTACCATTTGGATCCGTCACTGAACTGTATTAATGAAGTCCGAATGAAGTTTTAAAAAAAAAATTATAAGTCATATCTTCTTATCTTATAGAATACAGACGTTACTTCAAAAAAAAAAGATGATTACGTCCTACGCGTCATGCATTCAGGCATGCATATTAACCGATGACCTTAATTCTACCAACTCACTGGTTTTCCTGGATAGCTCAGGCTACCCATTCCATGCTCAATGGCACTAGGGAAGAAGAAGCATTTGTACAAATTTGTCCTAGCATATGGGATGAGAAATGTGCCTTTATCTTTGTGTCTTTCTGAGTATTTTATTAAATTTTGTATTTGAAGATTATAGTTCAGTGTTTTATGTATAAGTGCTACTTTACTTTTAAGTCTTCTATCCTGTAGTTTTCTAAATTTAGTGATTTTATTAAAGGTGTCAAAGTCATATTGTTTTTTTGTTGTTTTTTTTTTTTTTTTTGCTGATCAACAGCAACAAAAAAAAATGCGCTTGCAACTCTTGCATTATGCCCTGGAATGCAAAATAAAAATTAACAGAACTTGAGTAGACGTTATCATACCAAACATCAAATCCAACATGAGTCGTGCTGTCAATCTTTTTTTTATTTGCTATTTATTAGCAAGTTTGTGTGTTTTAAAGAAAATATATAGATCTACACATGGAAATGAATCTATTGATGGATAAGTATAAGTACTATAAGATGCCGATGAAGTAAATAAAAGACAGACATTTTCAGAGAACACGACCCCAAAAAGAGGGTAATCCTTTTCTCGATCGATAACTACATAACATAGGGACCATTTTTTTATATTCTTTGAACAAATAAGTAATCTATCTCTAGATAGATCTAGGTCTAGGCTAGAAACTTTAATTAGTTTCTTAAGATCTAATACTTTCGTTTTTATATTTTTTTTTAATTTACTTTGGAATGTGATTTGGGGGTTACTTCCCTTGTCCATCTAACCAATGAGATTGTCATAAACATATAAAATAAAAATATTCGAGTGGAACACCGCCAGTGTCTACTCTTTTAGAAATTAGACTCTAGATCTAGAGTCTAGAATTAATCTAGAACTGATTATAGAATATTATAGATCTACATATCGGTCATATCTATCTAGATTATTCTAGACTAGTTACTAGTGATAGATCTAATTCTAATCTATATTGACTATATAGTCTAGATTAGATCTGGAGTCTAGTAGACCTTTTTAGAATCTAGATCTAGAATCTATAGACTATAGAGTTAGTTACTTGATAGTCAAAATCTAAATCTACTAGATTTAGATCTACTAGACTTCTAGTCTAGGCTAGCTAGATCTAGATTTCTATATAGATCTAGATCTAATCGCCTTTTTAACTTTAATTAGATATCTAGATCTAGAAGACTAGATCTAGAATCTAGTTTAATGAAAAGTGTGAAGACCAGTAGCAGTACGCAGTAAAGTGTTAATAAAGTCAAAGTATTTGAAAGTAAATAAATAATAATACTAGTTACTAGTCTAGATTGACTAGATCTAGTTAAAATTATAAATATAGCAATCTAGAGTCTAGGTCTTAGTTAGAATGTCTTACTAGTCTTAGTGATTAGTGACTTAGTCTTAGTAAACTTAGATTAGTTATTAGGCGTTGTCACAGTTGTGCATGTTAATTAAAAACTTAGACTTAACTGTCTTAACTTGGTCTTGGTCTTAACTCTGCCAAGTCCAATTCACTGATTGGTTTTCTTGTCCTATTCAAGGCTATTCTGCCAAACTGTTCCAATTCATGATCTGTAAAATGTTTGTAAAATGTTTTATATGTTTCGGATGTTCCTTCAGAGTTGAAGATAGACTGACTAGACCTAATATTTAGTATTATTAGATAACTAGATTTATCTAGATATATCTAATCTAGTTACTAGTAATCTAGTAGATATATTAGTATTACTAATATAATAAAACTAGTCGACTTGCGGCGTAGCATACGCCACTATTTTGCAGGGATGGCCTTAGGCCACTGCAATATATGTGACCGCATAAACCATTTTATAACTTAAAACAGATTTCCCGCAGTTTAGAAGATTTACCATGAGCTCCTGGAAATCTCCTGAAATTGCAAAATATATGAAAAAGTCCTTAAAATATCCAGAAATATATAGACAAAAATTGTCATTTTGGGGTGTCACTCAATATGGAAAACAATCCAACGCGTGATAAATTAAAACGGCTTTATACATAAGCTGTAATTGTGTAATCTGGTGAAAGAAGTGTCACTCGCCTCAAACTAGTGAAGAATTACTTGAGGTCAACAATTCTCAAAGATAGATTGAAACATTTGGTAATTCATGCTATTGAGCGTGATCTATGTAGGAAACAGAATTATTACGATATACTGTATGACTTTGCTACACGCAAGGTAAAGTAATTCTGTACGTAGTAAAGAATGAATAAAATACAGACGAATTTATTTTCTTATACAAACTCTTAAATTTCACTTATTGTCCGCTTTCCTACCCAAACTTGGCCCGCAAAATCCGTTTTGCATAGGGCCCCACAATGCTTAAGTCTGGTCCTGCTATTTAATGACTGGTGAATATACATAGTAGATTACTTGTTCTCTTTCCATGACTTCTTGGTCACAATGTTTAAGTCCGATGCTGCTATTTAATGTTTGTAAAATGTTTTACATGTTTCGGATGTTCCTTCAGAGTTGAAGATAGTTTACTTCTTAGTCCGAACCTCCCGCAGGACGAAGGGGGATGGGAGCAGGCAGGGTATGACAGTCCAGCGTGCAGCCATCCATAGCGACGTGTGAATACCCACTTGTTCTCCCCCCTCCCCCTTTTCTTTTTTTTTTCGCGTGGTTACTATCCGCAGAAATAAGAGAGTGATTCTTCCTTTACTTCTTGCTCGTCCAAACTGTTGAGCGAAGAAGAGAATTATAAATTTAGATTATAATTAGATTAGTATTATAATGATTATATTTATACATCAATTAAATCTATATTATAAAAATTTTATATTATATATTCATAATTTATATTAAATCTATATATAATCTATTCAATAATAATATACTTTAATTTTAATATATACTTGATCTATATTATATTATATATAGTTAATAATAATAGTATTAAAAGAATACAAATTTTTTAATGATTTGTAAATCTGCTGCAGGGGTGAACGACTAGTAGATCTATAAAGATAGTACAATAACTTCAATAACATTCATATTTTATAGATCTAGGAGACCCTGCTAGTCTAGGCCTAGTAACTAGTAAGTTAATTATGAGAACCTAAAAAGAAACAACAAAACAAAAACTGCTTAAACAGCATCTGTATAATTTAGTTATTTAATTATATGGTGAGCCATTTGTTGGGAACAAGTCGTTTAACCTTTTTAACTTTTATCTTATGAAATATTAGCTATTATACATCCATCTATCCCAATGGCGCTACAGCCCATGGCGGGCTCTGTCCTGCTTCAGCACATTCTTCCATTCAGATCTAAGAGCTTTTCATCTCTATGCCCAACCTTTAAGTTATTGTAAATCTGCTTCTACATTCTACATCATCAATCCATCCATGGTCTGCCTTTTTGGTTTTTGACAGTATACAATTTTTGCTCCTCTGTATTAGTTTAGTTATTATACAGGTTTATAAAATCCTATCAGCTCATATAAGTTCAAGGCAAATATATTGTTGAAGCAGTTGTTTTGTCAATGGAGAAAATTAATATATTTTTTTTATAAAGGTTTTGCCATTTTTTTTTAATTTATGATTAGAAAAAAAGCTTTTTGCTAACATCATGACAGTGCAAGCTAGTTTGGCATGAATCGACTTCATGCTTATCTTTTAGAAATGCCATCGAGATGTTTTATTTGAGACAAATCGCTGTACATGACTTTGTCTTTAAGATAACTAGCATATTATATATTTTATACATATATATATATATTTATATATTATATAGTATGTTGCTGGGCATACCCTAGACTTCTTCTCTTTTACAAATTTTGAGGGAAAATCAGAATTTGTGAAACCCTAACCCTTTAATTTTTTCTCTAGAGATTTAGCTTAGAAGTTCTAGAAGTATTAGATTAAGATCTAAATATCTGAAGAACTAAAAACTGAACTGTAATAGATGAGATTCTCCTCTTAGTTTTCTGTAGATGTAACTTAAAGTCTGTTGTCAATATTTAGTTTGGAAACTTCACACAGACACAAAAAAAAACATATTTCAAAAGGAATAAAAAAGTACAGTGTGTCATGGTACTTAGCGCTGATATTCTTAGGCATGTTTATACTGATAATGCAATTATTACATTATATATGGTATTTGAGGATTTTTCTGTTCCTCTTATTTTTCAGATCAGCTTTAGGTCTATGAAAAAAATAAGCTTTTTCTACACAAAATTATGGAAGCCACATCCTATATTCTGAAACCAAACATTGTCTCTATGACTGGTAACTCATCTGCTTCCAAACTACCTCTACGGGTCCCTAGAGATAAAGAAAATAACTCAGCCACAATAGATGTGGCAACTTGTAACAGGGATACAAAAGAGCCTTCCACAACACAGAGGACAGAAACATCTGTTTCAGCGAAGGAGGAGAAAAGAGGAGATAGTGATGTTAAAGGCTCAATGAATGTGTATGTATTAGGAATTAGTCAATTAATTAGATTATTTATTAAATTGCAAATTAAAGGCACTAGATATAGAGGTGTTGTAATAGTAGGCTAGTAGAGACTAACAAACACTTTCTTGTCTGTTTAAATGCTGCTTTATTCAAGCTAGATCGTCTATATATATAGGCCTAAAAGGAATTCAATTATCACCCCTATCTGTTAATTAGCACAT
The DNA here is from genome assembly GCF_947242115.1 of Biomphalaria glabrata. NCBI lineage: Eukaryota > Metazoa > Mollusca > Gastropoda > Planorbidae > Biomphalaria > Biomphalaria glabrata. The sequence goes on from NC_074717.1 coordinate 21,290,774, forward strand.
TCTTTCAACATGCCAGCAATGTGGGTTACTAGGTTACAATAACAGGACGGGGCTGACAAGACAATAACATTTACTATCACATCTCCCTTCTTACAAACATTCAATGATAAAACTATTTCTACATTCTAGTACAAAATATTGACATCTAACATAGATAATCAATAGACATTTCCATGTAACTATTCAAAGTTAAAACATTTACATTATAAAATTCTAACAAGATAATCAATAGACATTTTCATGTAACTATTCAAAGTTAAAACATTTACATTATAAAATTCTAACATTGCTATTATGTTTACAAGTTACAGGTAACGATTTACAGTTGTGTTTAGATGTTTATATAATATAACATTATAATATATAGTGTAAGAAAACATCAAAAGCCTTTTACACAATAGGCTGCATTTGAAATAATGAATGTCTAAATATCTACATTAGGAAAACGTTTTGGTGGTCTTACTGGTCTGCCATAGCGTGTAACCACTGGGGTACAGCGTATTGTGTTTCAACAGGCGCTGTACTAGCAATCGCAGTCTCGGGTTCTGTAACTTGCGTTTCGTAGGATGTATCAGAATCGTCCCATTCAAATACATCTGGAGTTTCGTGTGGTATAGAAAATGTCTTTCTTAACATTTTTCTATTTCTTCTGTATGTGGCCCCTACAGGTGTCTGTACAAAATACGATCTTGGCGTGGAAGCTTCTGAGATGACAGTGGCTGGCTTCCATTGACTTCCAGGATACTTTTGCATAAAGACCTTGTTTCCAGGGTGAAACTGTTGTCTTTCAGTGCGTCTAGCCCTTCTGTCATAATATTTTCTTTGACCATTTTTTCTCTTTCTCCATACATCTGCCATTTCTTTCTGGTCTGGAACTTGTGGTTTGAGATAAGTATTTGTTGTTGGAAAATTAGTTCTCAAACGTCTGCCCATGAGCAGCCTTGCTGGTGAAGGTCCATCTGGACTTGGGGCATTTCTGAACTGTAGCATGGCTCAAGGGTGTCATCGAAAAAGTTGATCATCCCACCGCATGGGTCAACTCACTAGTTCTTGTCGAAAAGAAAGGAGGTGGTTTAAGAATTTGTCTAGATCCTAGAGACCTCAACACAGCCATTCAAAGAGAGCACTACCAGTTACCTACCATTGAAGAAATAGCCAGCCGGCTAAGTGGCAGCCAAGTGTTTACTGTACTAGATTCAACCAGTGCCTTTTGGCAAATCAAACTAGATAAGAACTGTACAGATCTGACAACGCTCAACACACCATTTGGTTTTTACGACTACCCTTTGGACTAAACTCTTCTGCGGAAGTGTTTGCAAAACGATTTCACCAAATTTTTTAAAATATTCAAGGTGTTGAAACCTACATGGACGAAATATTGATAGCTGGTAGAACTACAAAAGAACATGACGAGAAACTTCAGAAAGTCCTTGCCATAGCAAGAAAAGAAGGGATTAAATTGAAACTATCAAAATGCAGCCTTAGAATAAAAGAAGTAAAATTTGTTGGACATGTCATTACAGATAGTGGTATCAAGCCTGACAACTCCAAGATTGAAGCAATACACTCTATGCCATGCCCTTCAAACCGCAAAGAACTAGAAAGATTTCTGGGCATGATAAATTATCTTGGCAAATTCATACAAAATCTGTTTGATGTTACCTCCCCCCATGAGGAAGCTACTTAAACAAGATAATGATTGGATGTGGTTGGAACAACATCAGAATGCCGTTGATTACTTAAAAAGTATGATCACAACTGCCCCTGTTCTAGCTTTTTATGATGTTTCACAACCAGTCAAGTTGTCAGTAGATGCTTCGCAAGAGGAACTTGGAGCTGTGTTAATTCAAAATGAGAGGCCAGTGGCTTACGCATCAAGATCTCTTACAGACTGTGAAAAACGTTATGCACAAATAGAAAAAGAAATGCTTGCAATAGTGTTTGGAGTTGAACATTTCCATTATTATGTGTATGGGCGTCAAATAACAGTTGAAACAGATCACAAACCATTAGAAGTGATCATCAAAAAGCCTTTGTCATCCACACCACCAAGACTTCAGAGAATGCTTCTTCGTCTAATGAAGTATGAAATCCTGCTAAAATATAAGCCAGGAAAAGAAATGTCTATTTCAGATACACTTTCACGAGCATCGCTGCCAGTGAAACATCCATCAAGTGATGACTGAGACGCACAAGTTCATCTTATTGTAGATAGCCTGCCTGTGTCAGATGAAAATCTGAAAAATTTTCAGCACGAGACTACAAACGATGCCATTCTAAGACTGTTAAAAGATCAAATTTTGATAGTATGGCCAAGCACAAGAAATGAAATTTCATCTACAGCTCATTATTAAACAATGGAGTTCGGGGCTAAGCCCCGGCGCCAAAAGCGTTTTCTTGCATTCTTCACTGCAGAAACTCATTCTGCTGACATCTATAGCTCATTACTCATCAGTGGAGTTCGGGGTGAAGCCACGACGACATAAGTGTTTTCTTGCATTCTTCACTGAAGAAATGCATTCTCCTGACCTTAAGCTCCCTATTAAAAAAGGACCTTTTGAATAGTGTTGTTAGCTATTCTAATTTCTTAACTATAATACAAAAAGAAAAAGTATTTGTTTGTCCGATGGGGGGAAGGCGATTGCATGTATCGCCCCTCCCACCTGGTACAACCCTTTTTATTTTTTATTTAATAATCATAAAATTTGAGATTAGAGTGTGGTGCGACATAATATACAATGGATTGACATATCAATTACGTATTATATATTATATATATATTCAACTAATTGTGTTCACAACTATGATTTCTCCATAAAAATAGGACCCCCCCCCCCCCCACTAAGAGGGTTAGAGTGGGAAGAGCAGTACAGGCAATCGCATACTCCCCTACCCCACCAATATCGGCCAAAATACCAGAAGGGGAGCAACATAATATAAAATTTATATATTAATTCAACTAATTTTGTTCACAAACTATGATTTGTCCATAAAAGTAGGACTGCCCCCCCCCCCCCCCCCCCCCCCACTCAAAGGGCTTAGGTGGGAAGGGCAGTAGAGGTATTCGCCCCCCCCCCCCCCCAATCGGTCAACAGGAGAACGACAAAATATAAAGATCGGTTAAAATATCAATAACAAGTTTTAATCATAAAGATGTTTAATTGATTCTGCTAGCAAGCTGTGATTTCTACAAATAAATTGGACCGCCCCCCCCCCCCCCCCCCAACTCAAAAGTTTATGGGGGGGGGGCGGATTGATGCCATCGCCCCCTCCAGACCCCACCTAATTGGCCAACATACTGGGGGGGGGGGGGAAGCGAAATAATCTAAAAATATGTTAAAAATATAAATAATTAGTATATATTATTAACATAAGTAATAAATTCGTATACAAATTGTGTGAATTCTAATCTAAAATTCGTCCGCCCCCCACCCCCGTCCCCCACCCCCCCTGGATCTGCCAGTGGTCTGCAATATAATATAATACCTGGCAACCTGAATGAAAAAGCTGTCAAGCTTTCAACACAAAATAAATAAAAAGATCAAAAACAAAATACCAGATGTTAAAATGTGCTTGTTCTTACATTTTAATGTGACATCTGAGCGAGTTGGAATTTTAAGTTTTATCAAGTTAATTAAATTATTTTTTTTTATAAATATTTGAATGTATATGTATAGTTCTTACTTTTTTAAGTTTTTTTAAAACCTGTATTCCATGATTTTCCTCCTTCGACCATGATTGTTAGATGTGAATGTTTTGTTTGTGACTAAACTGACACAACAAACTTTATCAGTCTGTTCAAGATTTGTATGAAAGCTTCAGGAATTATCAACTACTAAGATAGAAGAGAATTGTTTTTAATATCTTTTACTTTAACCCAATAAAACATCTTAGAGAGCATTCCTTGTCAACCCGTAGCCCCCAAGAAAGTCATTGCAAGGATGAACAATTAACAAAGTATCAAAGTTTTTTTTTCAAGTTGCCTTCTAATGATTTTTTTGTGAATTCCAGGAAATGGTCCTTGAATGATTTTGACATTGGAAGACCATTAGGGAAAGGGAAGTTTGGGAATGTTTACCTTGCAAGGGAGAAAAAAAGCAAATATATAGTTGCTCTAAAGGTAACAATTCATACTTTGTTTTCTTAGCAAACAGTTTTTTCACTGTGTTGGAAAAATAGATTTTGATACTAATATTGTTTCTGTTCTTGAATGATTCAGATGATGTTCAAGCAACAGTTACAGAAAGCTGGAGTGGAACATCAACTTAGGAGAGAAATAGAAATCCAAACTCATCTAAGGTTTACATATTATATTTTATTACTTTCTATTAACCTCATTGTATATTTAAGTCTAACCTTGTGTCAGTGACCTGAATTTTTTAAGTTGGTTTAAGCACATGAGATTAACATTTCATTTAGTCCCAAACGTAGCTGATTTTTTTCCTATTTTTATTTACTGGTACTATTAGAACTATTAAATAGATTAACATACTAAATTTGTTATCCACATTCAAAATTTAATACAAAAATGAATTTTTAAATAATCACCATGACATCATCAGTCAAAGCAGGAAATACTTTTCTTACACTCACATATGGTGGCTGAGTGGTAAAGCACTTGGCTTCAAAACCAAAGAGTTTCGGGTTCGAATCTGAAAAAATGGGATTTTGCATTTTGGGATTTTTAAGATGCCCGAGTCCACCCAACTAGTTGGGATAAAAGCAATTGGTTGTTGAGAAAGCCTCATGATACCCTTGTTAACCATCAGATATAGATGACCTTTACATAATCTGCCCCATACATGGCATAACAGAGAGTAAAGCTTTCGCCATAGTAGAACTAGCTTATGAAATAAAAAAAAATAGTTCTATTAATTCATAAGTTTATTTTATTCCAATTAAATATCTTTCTTAGCATTCCTACTTATTTAACTGCAAAAAAAATATGTTTACACTTATGCAAGACAAATTTAAAACATTTTATTATCTTGAAATTTCATACTGAAATAAACCCCGTCTACGCTATATCCTTTTTTGTACCAGACACTTATCATCCTTAATTTTGATAAGTATAGCAGCACAGACTATGTGCACACGTAGAATAAGTTTGAAAAATATCTGCAAATCAATGTTTCAAAAAAAAAGTATGTTTAGTAAAAGGTATTACCCTTTAGAATCATAGAGTGAGTCTTTTTCTGATGGTTAATATAAAAAAAAAGATAGCATACTATTCCTCACATTAAGTGAGCAAACTGTAATTTTCCAACATAAAAACAGGACACACAACATTTTTCATCTAAATAAAATAAACTACACATCTACCCAAAGTCTGCTAACAGAAACACTAAACTTCACATGACTATTATGCATACAACTTAGAAGAATGAATTATCCATGTGGAAAACCTCCTTAGAATCATGTTTGAAATCTTCCTGGTGTCCTAATGTGGTCAGTAGTTGTTTGTTTTTTTCTGACTTCCTACTACCAACTTGTGCAAACCTGTGAAACTCCCCGTAAAATTTTTTTTTCATTTCAATATACACATTCTATGTGAACTATTAAGATTAAATAGAGAGCATTACATTTGTTTCAGACATCCCAACATACTCAAGCTGTATGGTTATTTCTATGATAGCACAAGGATATATCTGATTCTAGAATATGCGCCTAAAGGTGAACTGTATAAAGTGTTGCAAGCAAACACAAAATTTGATGATGCTAGAACAGCACAAGTGAGTTGATCAGTGATCCATTTATTGTTTAATAGAAAGTTTAATTTAAAATATCTCAGGATTTTTTATTTATGAAGTTACAGTTAATTCTGAGGTACATTTAGTCTTTTATGAGAAATTATATAAGAAAAACAGCAGTTTCTCAGCTTGAACTATCAACTTAATTCAAAATAAATGTTGAATTAGTTTATGCATTGGAGATGCTGTAGCTGAGTGGTTAAGCGCTTCGCTTCTGAATCAGGGTCCCAGCTTCGAAGACTGGGATTTTTAATGTCAGGATCTTTGGGCGCATCTGAGTCCACCCAGCTCATATGGGTACCTGACATTAGTTTGGGGAAAGTAAAGGCGGTTGGTCATCGTACTGGCCAAATGACACCCTCGTTACCTGTGGGCCACAAAAACAGATGAGAACTTTACATCATCTGCCCTATAGATCACAAGGTCTGAAAGGGGAACTAGTTTATTCATTACTATTACAATAATGCGGGGATGTGAAGAAAAGTTGATACAAAACAATAACTGAGACTGACCTCAGTTCAACACGAGGATGTTTGACAGCATTGGTTATGAAATAGCTCAATCTTAATTTAGCTTTATTCAGGGTTATTTTATTTTTAATGTAATGCACTCTCATCATAACTTCCAGTATGTAGCCCAACTGGCCAATGCTTTAATTTACTGCCATGGTAAGAAGGTCATTCACAGAGACATAAAGCCTGAAAATCTTTTACTGGGTTTGAAAGGAGAATTGAAAATTGCAGACTTTGGATGGTCTGTCCATGCACCATCATCTAGGTAAATAAATCATGGTTACATTTTAATTGATCAGATACAATACTTCTGTGTGTTATTGTTATTTATCACATATGTGCATTTCAGACCATGTTGTGCTCCTTGAGGTTAATTCCTATCTTCTCATATACCATACTAAACATTTCATATTTAATCCTAGAAAGTATTGTATTTACAGTACAAATATTTAAAAATGTGTTTTGGCTAGAAAGATAAGACATTCATTTTAAGCTTAGCAATCTCTGAAGTCTCAAAACTCAGAGACTCTTCCCAGTCTTGTCAATACTAATACATGCAGTTAATTTATTATGAAATATTAGTCTATCAGAATTGAAGTTAAAATGAATTGTTCCAACACTACTGATGCTTTAAAAATTTATTTTTTTTTTCAAGTATTATTTTACTATGAAGATAATTTTTTTTTAAACTTCTTAATATTTGATGGCTTCATTTTAAAATTGTAAAAATGTTATATAAAGATTTGACCATGATTTTTATAGAATGTCTGATCATTTATTTCTAGGCGCCACACTATGTGTGGCACATTAGACTACCTGCCTCCTGAGATGGTTGAAGGCAAGTGCCACAATGAGTCGGTAGATATTTGGAGCCTTGGTGTGCTTTGCTATGAGTTTCTGGTTGGCAAACCTCCTTTTGAAACAGAAAGCCATGAGGAAACCTACAAAAAAATCTGTAAAGTTGACTACAAATTTCCTGACTATGTTTCTGAAGGAGCTAGAGATCTCATTTCTAAGGTAATTATATTATTAAATATTATCCAAAAATATTATTATTAAAAATCTATTATTTGTTGAGTTCATTCTCAAAAAAAACACATCCATGTGAGAAGAAAAAAAAAAGCAATGGGAAAAGGCTGAGAATAGAAAGAGGAAGGACATCTCTTGAACTCGGCTATTCCTTTTGTGACACCATCACTGGGTATAGGCTAAAAAAAAAGCTGTAACAAATAATAGATATATTACCATTAACTGCTTTTTCTTGACGATCATCTTTTCAATTTTGCGAAACTGTGTTGAAAGTTGTTATGGTTCTTCCGCAGTGTTGAATTTAATCAATGCAATGATCATGAGATAACCTTTAACTAAATCAGGAACACCTGCGAAATGCCAACCAATCAATTTAAGTAGTTGACGCTAGTATCAAACAATCATAAATACTTAATAAAAAGGAATCCGTCCAATGTCTTTCAGTAAAGCCATATATCTATTATTTGTTATTTCTACTGCTCCACACAAAGTGTCTTCTTTGTAGCATAACTTAGAGCGTTCTTCTTTTTTTTTTTTTTTTTTTTGTCGCTAAGTAAAACTTTCCCCTTATTCCCGAAACAAATACTAAATTCTAATCATGTTAAAACAAGGGGAGGGGGATGGGGTCCTCACAATTTCAGACACTTAAGTCATTAGCCACATCACTGCAAAAAAAGTTATTGATCATCTGCTTCTTTATGTCACGTGGGGAGAAGTTTCAATTTAGCATCATGGGCCACATGCTTAAGTTTAGGTACCTGATAAACTGTTTCATTCTTTTGCTGCATCGTCATAGTGTTAAGAGGGTACGATGGTAGTAAAATGTTGCTTCTCCATTTGTGGTAATTTGTAAAAATCGATCTCTATTACCTATATGAGCTTTTCTTGATCATTTTGGACATAACATATCTGTGCAGTTCATGCTAAACTGTCTCTATGGTAATAAAGATAATGTATGACTAGCAAAATGTTCTGCTCCTTTTATTTTCTCAAACCCTCATTCCACTCATTCTAAACTAAAAAAAAAAAAAAAAAAAACTTGCTCCATACCAAATATCTACAAGATATACCTAAGAGGAGAAAACTAAACATTTTCTTAATCAATTTTTATTCCAGCTCTTGAGACATGATCCAAAAGCTCGACTGCCATTAGAAGAAGTGTTACAGCACCCATGGGTAGTCAAGTATAAAGATGAACTGATAGTTACAGACAAACATTAACAGATTTCCAAGCTTACTATGATTTCATTTAAGTATTTATGGGTGGTTAATTTTTTTTTTATCAATTTTTATTTATCAGTTATCAGTGAAAAGTCTGGATTTGAATTGTAAAAAATTATGACTTGTATTATAAGAATATCTTTTGCTAATGAAACATGAACAATGTCTTTCAGCCTAAGATGAAAATGTATTTGATCACTGCTAAATAACTCATCTGTGTTTATACCCAGCTCTTCATACAATGTTCTCAATGAAGATTTTGATGAGACTTTTTTAATGTCACATCAGTATCCAATCAAAATACTGGTAACTATTGACAGCCTTCATCCAGATTTTAAGTGACACCTTTTTGACTAATTTGTTTCATGTCTTATGTCCATTCCTTCTACTCTGTTATTGGCTCACCTGTTACTCTAGGCATGTACACTCATTAAAGCCATCATCCCATTGTTTAATTTCCTTCCTGTCATCTATTAGATGATGTGCCCAAAAGGAAAGTAGGAGGATTTCTTTGCAAGTCTTGATGATCTTGTGATATGGTCATGGTTTGCATTCTGTTGCAATATCAGGATGTAGACATCCTACTCAAGTTGTTGTTTTTTCTGTAAAAATACAGTTTAAATGTTTAAAGCTTTGTAGATAGAAATGTTCTGCATAGAGAAATGTTTCTTTTGATTCTTAGAGGTAAGTTTTCATTACCAGACACTTGAAACCTATTTTCATATTATTTGATTCTGGCTAGAAATCAGTGTCTGCTATGGTGTCATTTTTGTCAAATGATTTTTTTTTTTTTTAGTGTTACTGCAGTGACAGGGTTTGAGTTTAGGATGGTCTGACCTCATGGTTTGTCCTTCTGGTAGTGCCTGAATGTGTCACATTCACCCTTGTCATTATACCACATTAGCTGCCACAGAAAAATATACATAAAATATTCTGTCATTTCTTAGTTAGGTCTTCCACAAGGCTTCTTTTCAAATAATCTTCAACTGAGGATTCATACTGCAGTTCCTAAAACAAAGACTTTTTAGGTGTTAGAGAATTTTTGTATGTCATGTATATATACATGCATAATTTTAATTAAACAAGAGGACAGTGTAATTTTACTTTTCACAGGTATAGTTGTAGGCCTTTATAAACATTTTTTTCTTCTGTAGTGTAATAAACAACAGGCTCAAACGAACATGTAAAAATAGCCTGTATTTAATGAACCTGTTTATAAAATGAGAACTGTGAAATATTCAATGATTATCTTTTATAAAAGTTACTGGGACTTTCAAATGCAGGTGTCATTTCTCTTTGTTATTGGCACAGTGGACCAAAGAATTTCCTTTGTCCCAGTACTTGCTTCATTAATGTCAATGTTTTGAATAAAATAAATGAATTGCATTGGGTTTTTTTTTTCATTTTTTTTGTTTTTAAGTTAACTAGTAGCTTTTTAAGTTCATACAAATACTATTTCTTAAAATTACATAATTGACAACTATGATCATCATAAATGTATTAGATATTTTGATGCTGTCTGGTGACTTTATCCTTCATTTGATGAACAAATTTAAAAAATGTCTATCTTAAAACTAGAAAGTGATGGCCATTATAAATAACCTTGAGCTGTCAAAAGTTAATTCCTTGCTCAAGAAAAGTCAATATTTTCATTATATTATATGTTTAATTTTAATTCCATATCCATTGTTTGTTTCTTTTTAACAGTACTGATACTTTTTATTTCAATATTCAGGATGCTTTAATGAACTTACACTGTGACTAAAAACCATAATATAAGAGGTTTAAAGTTAGTCACCTACACTACAACAATATACATAGATTCCCTGACTAACATTTTTCAGCTATAGCTTATATCTCCTTTTTTTTTTTTTTTTTTTTCTATCAATTTATTCGTATATGTTCTATCATACTTTACAAAAAGATGTTCAAAACTAATTTGCAAAGATAAGGTCTAAACCACAGTATTTTGCAAATTAGTTTTCTGACTTCCTTGTGGACTTCTATGCATTATTTGACTAGTGAGATACCTGGCTTGTCACTAGTAGGCCTTATTAGAATTCAAGATACTATTTCATTAATAACACATGAATTTTACCACAGAACTGTTCTTTATTTTTTTTTTATTCTTAAAAGCCTCACTCTATAACCTAACTTCAGCCTAATACTGCTAACACTACTTTCTATAATGGGATCACAATCGGGACCAAGACTTCTTCCCGTAATTCTATACCCCTGGCCTACCTTTGATGTCTTCTTTAAGGTCTTTATTGTATCGGCAAATAGTAGTCTCCCTGCTGTCCCCAGGCATCTACTGTACTCCATTGAATGGATGAAACAGCAGTTGACAATAGAAACAACAAAGATTTTTAAAATATATAATATGGGTCTACAAATTACATAAATATCTTATCTGTCCATCGAAAACGTGTAGACACATTAACCCTTTGTATTAGTTCAAAAAAAATTAATAAACCAAGTACTTATTTTTGGCAAAAGGAGGTGGGTGATAACTACCCTGGAAAAGCCTTAAATTGTTTTCCACTTTAAATGCAATATTAAATCAACATAAATTCATAATAGAGAAAATTGAAAGAGAGAACCAAGAAGGAACAAGAACTATCAAGAGATTAATTTTTTTTTTTTTTTTTTGCAAATAAATGTATACCTTCGGAGTTATACACAAAATAGATGGGTACCGGTATCAAATACCATAAACAGGCAGGGCTTGATTAATATTATAAAAGTAGATATTCAGGCAGGACTAATTAAACTGAAGAATGTGCACCCGTAGTCATTTGAATAGTTTGAGTAGTTTTAAGAAGTTTGATGCCAGGGCTCGACTACGTCATTAGGTCTCAGGATGTGACCGGGCGTCGCAGTACACGTGGCTCCTACAGAACGAATCGCGCGCCCCAAAGTAAGACGTTTTGTCACGGTGTTATTTTGGCGTTAAATATTGTAGACATCTATAATATATAGGCTAGGCTACGCGAAATACCACTCATTCATTCTAAATATGTAGGCCTATAGATCTATAAAGCTTTAATAAAACTATTCAAAAGCACATAGTAGATTCCATCTTTGTTTAAAGCATATTTCTTATATTGTTGCATGAATAAGTGTGTTTGTGTGGGCAATTGGGTTAAAGTTAACTCAATTGATATATTCGTTTTCCCTTGAGAACAGGGTAGGCCTATAGGTGCCTATATCTGCACGAAGTCGTGTTTGTGTGTGTGTGTGTGGAGAAAATTGAAAGTGCAAAAAAAAAAGGGTGGGGAGGCAATAGGCCTATATAGCTTGGGAACAAATCGACGGGTAATGCTAGTATATTATCTAATTACGTTTTTCGAAAGATTAATAGCCTACACGTTTTTGTTTTGTGTGTGTATTTCTGCTATTTTTACGATAGCCTACTTCTATACTCATCTCGTACCTTCGTAGAAACTAATACCTACACGGATCTCGAAAAAGGCTCTAACGAATCGATTTATTAAAGAGTTTAATGAATTAATGTTGCAAATAGTCTTCTAAATCTAGATCTAAATGGCTGTCATTAGAATATTGGCCTAGGCGGTATAAATATCAACTCAGGCGCCATTTCGCCCTCACTGCATAGAGGCAAGTAGCTGGAAGCAGATGGCTTCTGAAAGAGACAATAGGTGAGCTCTCATAAAGGCTGCGGGACACACATTAGAGACCAAAACAAAACCCTTATTGAAGACAGGCGCAGAAGACGAATAAAAAACGTAAACGGACAACCGCGGACAGTTAACGGCTTTGTCAGAATGAGATACGGAAAAATGTGCAGGTCGCAACTGGGTTTGCATATCTATATGAAACATTGCACTCAATCTTCGGAATCGAAGACATTGCCATTATTTATTAGATTTATACATTCGCTTTACAGTTAGTTTTTTTTTTTTTTTTTGTTTCTACCAAAAGGGGGAGGGGGGGGGGCAAGGTAAAAAAAAATGTTCCATTATATATAAGTCTATCATTCATTAGCTATTTAGAGCAAAATAATCGCTCTATATGTTGTATAAAGGAGGAAGATCTCGTCTTTTAGCCTATAAATATATTTTTTTTCTCTCTTCTTTTGGTGCGCGTTGATTAGGCCTATTGGCCTTTGCGGAGTAGGCCTATGCAAAATACACTGCTTGAAATGAGCACATTTCATACCTCAACAAAGGATGAGTCTGTCATTAGGAGTTTTTTTTTTAACTAAATTGGCTCCCTAACGCAATAAATTAGTAGATCTAGATCTAAATCTTTGTGACTAATTGCACATTATCGCAAGGAAAAAGGCGAAACGAACGAATAATATTTACAACTATTGTTTAGCAAAATTTTGATTGGTTGGTTGTGAACCTTATAACCCCTCGTACATTTAAATGGGCTAGATAAGAAGGGCTCAAACGATTCAGATCTAGAAATAGATCTACTAGAGATCAATTAATTTAGACATAAAACTCGGCTAGATTTATAATCAAAGGTAAGCTTAAAGTAACGTCTGTATTATATAAGATAAAGAAGGTTAAAGTTAATTGTTATATCATGGGCTATGCAATGATTATGAATTTTAGCCTGGTAATAGTGGATAGCCTCTCAGACTGAGACTCAGTCAGTCTACTCAAAGACTAAGTCACTTCACTAAGACAAGAGTACTAAGACTCTAAGTCCTAAGACTCTTACTCTTAACTTGTCTTAAGTCTAAGTGTCACCTCTACTCTTAGTCTTACTGAACTTACTCTTACTAATACTAGAATGATCTAGTCTAGATCTAGAGTCAGACACTCTATCTAGACTCTAGTCACTAGCTAGTGACTAGTGTCTCTAGTTCTCAGCCTGTTCTAGACTTTAACTAAGTTCACTAGTGAATAAGTGAAGTGTGACAGTGTCTCTAGCTTAGACTTAGAAAGAGATCTATTCCCGATCTAGAGTCTATATCTAGCTAGATCTAGACTAGTAGCTAGTATAGACAGTATATTACTATATAGGCCTACTATATAACTAGATAGATCTAGATCTATATAATAATATATTGATCTAGATCTATATTTATTATAACACTTCAAATTACTTCAACTTCAATGGTTGTCATGTGCTTCTGTCTCTCAGGTGGCTGGGTCAATCAATGCTAAATGTTTTCAGAGAAACTTTGAGGGTGTCCCTACTAAAGCATTTTCTTTGCCCACCTTGTGACTTGTGTCAGTTGTGAATACTTCCCTTTCCAAACTCTAAGAAAAATAATGATAAAGAAGCGTGGGAAGGCAAATTTGATTAAAATTTCATTTATTAATCTTCATGCTGTTAATAACAGATTGTTAATTTTAAAATTATTATGCAAAAATATATCAAATGACTTGCAATGATTACACACAAAAATTAATCACATTGTCAAGAGTTTTTTTCAAATCCTTTGAATAGTTCCTTTTTTAAGTTGCTGAATATTAGGGCTTAGCAGGCCCAATTTTGAAATAATATGTATTAAGTTAAAGGTGTCTTAGTGTATTTATATAATTATTATTGATAGATTCTATATATATAATATAATATATTTTTATTTTATATTTAATGTTTTATTATTTAGATTTAAAATTTAATCAAGACTTTAGGTTACTCAGATCTAGGTCTAGGATCTTGTGTAGTAAACTGTAGTCTTCTACATTTCTACTGTCTAGGACTTGGCTAGATTAGATTGCTAGAGTATCTAGAAAATACAATTTAGACAACTGTTGTTAATTGGCGCTAGTTCCCAATTTCTGTTTTGCAGTTGTGTCTTCTACATCCCTCCATCCCTCATGTTGAAATCGAACATGTCTTTTGATGGTAGTTCAGTCACAGCACTGAATAAGCTGCCTATGAGAGTTCCTGTTGATAAAGAAAATGATCCTTATGCTAATGCTGCCGAGAGTAATCGCGATGACCCTAGATCAGAAGGCCACAAGTGCAAAGAACCTATGATGTAAGTATTTTTTATTTTAAAATAGCATTAAATCAGGTTGAACTCTCATTTTATAAAACCATTAAAATATATTCTATCAAATATATTTTTACAAAGCTTTTATCTGACTGTGTCTGTATGGTACAATGTTTGTACACATTATTTCTCCCACTTCCCATTCTCTGATCAAGTTCAAACTTAGCACAATTATTCGTTGTATTGTTCCTAACAAAATATGAATCAATAAAAAAAAGTAACCAATCAATTAACTAGTTAGTAGTAATTTGTTTAGTTTAATCTTCCAGTACTGATTTATATAAATATACAGTTCTTCCCCTTAGATACATTTTTATTTTACATTATTTTTTATATTTTGCTTGTTAAAATTTTAGCTACTACTTTTTTGCTAAGCTCACTTTATTCCAAATAGAAGTAGGCTGCAGCTTAATTTTTTATATCTTTTGCATACTCTTAGAAAATGGACTCTAAAAGATTTTGATATAGGTCGTCCACTTGGTAAGGGAAAATTTGGAAATGTTTACTTGGCCAGAGAAAAGAAAAGCAAATATATCGTTGCTTTAAAGGTAATCTTTTATTATGTTTCTACATTATTAAACCATGTTTAATATATCTAAGATCTAGTGTTTAATATTTCCCTTTTTAGAATGTAATTTTTATTGAATTTTAAACCTTTTTTCTTTTTCTTAAACTTTTAGATGATGTTTAAATCCCAGTTACTAAAAGCTGGTGTAGAACATCAACTGAGGAGAGAAATTGAAATTCAGACTCACCTTAAGTAAGTCACTGTGTATGTCTCATTTAGATACTGACCAACTGCCTTTACTCCCGCAACATGGCATAAAGCCATTAGGTTTGGGGGGGGGGGGGGGGTGAGAATTCAGACACATTCTTAAAATGATGATGGTTAAAATCCTAGTTTTCACTAGGATTCAACCTTTTGACCTCTTGGTTCATAATTAAGTGCTTTACCATGCAGTGAGGTTAAATAAGTTGTGTATCTTCTTTTAACCATTCTTTTAACCATAGCTATGATTACTGTGCTCTACATAAAACATTCCTAGCTGCTGGACACAAGCATTTGATATAAACATGTCACTTACTCTATAGAGCACTAGTTTTTTAATGAAAGCTTTATTTTTTTAAAGCATTGTTCTATTAGTCCATCTGTTGCATCAGGGAAGTTCATTTTTAAAAGATTTGTTTTGGCTCATGACCGACTAATGCTGTATAATTTGATGAATTGAAAAAAAGTGCTTATTTCCTTTTAACTAATAAAAAAATTCCTTCGTGCTTTAACCTTATGTTTGGCTTAGAACAAAATTTACTTTAAAGAAAATTAGTCTTGATTGGTATGGAAATATTTTTTTTTGTAAAAGAGTTTATGGAAATTTAAAAAGATACAACATAAAAAAACTTTCAATTTTTTTGGATAAAATTGTATTTGAAAATTTTCACATTGAAATGTTATCAGTCAAAATTTTAAAAAATCTGATCACATCATTTAGTGTAGCCAATGGTGAAAAGAGGTGAACATATATTGCTTTCTTACACCCTTGTCAACAAAATCTTTTGTACTTTTACAATTACATACCTACTCAATAAATTTGGTAACTTGTATTTGCATTTGTTAGATATTTTCTACAAAATTAGGAATATTTGCTCATTTTGTTTCTTATACGCATAAGAGATAATGAATTAATAGATTAAATCAAATATTGCCAGTGACTATATTTTTTTTACAGACATCCTAACATTTTGACACTATTGGGCTACTTCTATGATGAGTCTCGAATCTATCTCATATTAGAATATGCTCCAAAGGGAGAACTTTTCAAAGAATTACAGAAGAATAAACGATTTGATGATGCTAGATCTGCCAGAGTAAGTACATTAATATCTGATCTAAAAGGAAGAGGGGAATATATTTTATTGGAAAATTGGAGGCTATGGAGAAGGCAAGTGAAAGGTATTCATCCCTAAAGCTACAAAATAATTTGTGTCTGTATGTCAAGGAGAGTAGACAAAGAAAAGGGGTTTTATCCTTGTCCCTTTATCCTTATGGAGCATAATTGACAGGCTAAAAAATGAGGGAGAGGGTTGTGGAGGATCAAAGCTAATGTATTTGTCTTGATGGGCCCTAGAAGTGTGTGCTGGGGGGCTCAATTGTGAAAGAGGTATTACTATTAGACTGTTCCATTTGAAGATCAAAGCGAATGTATTATATTCTTAAGGGCTTCTATATTTAACAAGCCAGGGTATTTAAGGGAGGGGATGTTACAAATTATGGGCCCTTCCATTGTAAGATGAGTAAAAAATTAAGGTCATCACAATTTCTTTTTGCCTTGCATGATTGCTGAAGTCAAATCATTATAGCAATAATTCAGGTGACATAAACTAACTATTATTTAATTATATCTGATCCTTTAAGTCTGTTATTTTATGTAGTTTTTCTAGTTTTGTCAACTGCAGAGTTCTTCTCCTTTATTTTTCAGTACATCGCTCAACTGACTGATGCTTTAATTTATTGCCACAGCAAGAAAGTCATTCACAGAGATATTAAACCAGAAAATCTTTTGCTAGGATTGAAAGGAGATTTGAAAATAGCAGATTTCGGATGGTCTGTCCATGCGCCGTCCTCTAGGTAATTAATTTTTTAAAATGAAAGATGAGTTTGTATTTTCTTGAAGAAATAGGCTTTAAACTATACAGCTATAACAAATATAGTATAGCTGGTTGTAGTACTGGCTGCCTAATCCCATTCAATTCCATTGAAATAAATAGAATAAATTCTTAAGACTTTGTTTACCTTTATGAAAATTTCATACATCTACTTTAGAATGTCCTGACCTATTCCACCTCAGACAGACCATTGACCTCCACACCCTGACAAAAATTAACTAACTTATTTTTATTTAGAAGATCAGCATTATACTTTTTCAAGGAACACATGATAAAAGAGCCTTCATCTTAAAAGCGAAAATTTGGATAGAATGCTAAATCTATGTTTTTGGAGACTTCCTTTACATATTTTGTAGTCTAAAAGGAAAAGATTTAATCTATTTTTATTACTTTAAATCTTTTTAGTCCTGAATCAACAAACACTAGCTGTTTGTTAATTTTTTTATTTAAAGATAGAATCTTTTTCTAGCCAGTTCTTTGTTCTAGTTGTTCCATGGATGACCCTGCCTTTGATAGTCTATCAGTCTTTTCCTATCATGTCTTGTCTATGTTCCTAGGGATCCATTGTAATGTGTGATATAAATTTTGTCATTATATGATGGGTTATCATGATTAGTGTGGTCATCTCTATGGCTAGATAAGATGTTAAATCAGTTCTTTGCTTCTTATGATTGATTTTACTATTTCTCTGTGTAAATTTATTAGGATAGTCATTCCCCAACGTTGTCTATCTTTCAGTAGCCTATGGTGCTGCTCTGTTATACCTTAAAATTACAGGTTCAATAGTGGAGTCTATTTCACAGGCTGTTCTCAATTCTTAAAAAGTCAGATCCTTTACCTATTTAACATTTTGGTGTCGGATTAATTGTCACATATCACTTGAAATTTGAAATATATCCTTTCCATTTGCAGACGTCACACTATGTGTGGCACACTTGATTATCTTCCCCCAGAGATGGTAGAGGGCAAGTATCACAATGAATGTGTTGACCTCTGGAGTCTTGGTGTGCTGTGCTACGAGTTTCTGGTGGGTAAACCCCCTTTTGAAACAGGCAGCCACACTGAGACCTACAAGAAAATCTGCAAGGTGGACTTGAAGTTTCCAGAGTTTGTGTCGGATGGTGCTAGAGATCTTATATCAAAAGTAATTTTTTTAATCCACACTAACAACTTTAGTGATTATATCTGTTACTTAGATAAACTAAGTTACATTTGTGGTAAATTATGTTTAGAAATAATAGTTTTGTTTTGATTTGAGTCAAATCATTTTTTATACTAAACTTCCAAGGATCATTTCAGTGAATTTTGTATTTCCAAAGTTTTATTCAATCACTGATATGTCTAAACTCAACAAGAAAAAAATTATTATTAAGTTAACAAATACACAAAATACATAACACATTCATTCAACACAATCAAAAATTTCAGTTGCAAGTTAATTTTCATTTCATTATTGAATCACCAGAGTGTGCTTGTTTTAGATTATTTAACTAAAAACTCAAGGATTTCGTCTTTCTTTTTTTTTTTTAATATTTCACTATAATGTTGTTGTTTTTTCTCCAGCTTTTGCGTCATGACCCACAGGATCGTTTGCCATTACAAGAAGTGTTGAAGCATCCATGGATTGTGAAATATAGACCTGCTGCTGATAGTTAGTTTCATTGTTGAAAATCTTAATTTTGTATTTGATAGATTTATTTTTTTTGCAAGCAAACTTTTTCATTGCTTTATTTTTTATTTATAACAATCTTGAGAACAACAATTATCTGTACATATTTGTAATCTGTAAATAGTCTACATAGTGATGTATATAATGTTAACAATATAATAGTGCCTTTTTATTTTGATTTTGTAAGGCTAAAAGTTTAAGACAAGCTGTTACAAACATGTTTAGATGCACATCACTTGGCTACTAAACTTGTCTTTTGTTTAGATGCACATTTTAGTGCGTCATAATTGTGTTTGAAGAGACAGCTGTGTTGTATTTTCTTCACAATCATTTGACATGCAGATTCAAACGGGCTGTTAATATAGTTCAATCACTACTAAAGACACAATATTTAGCCTCTATGCTCTTTAAAATATTACCACACCACGAAAATTCTCTTTCATCATATCCTACTCTCTACTAACCTTTACCTTGAACTACATTTATGCATATGCAAATTACTGTTCTTTTTTCCACCGCTTTTGTCATGGTTCTGAAAGTTTGTTCAGTTGACCTTCCACTGGTCAGTCGACTGCTCTGTCAAGCATGAGGTTAAACCCACTTGTGACCAGCCTGATCTCTCTCCCTTACTGTGACATTACCTCCCCTCTTCTCTTAAAGTTGGTTGCATGATATAATGAGTAATACACATAACTACAAGCACGTAGACCTAGACATTACAATTGAATGTGTCCAATGTCTACATTTTGTATATACACAATTACTCTTGCAGCTACTCTGCCATGTGCAAAACTGAGTCACAATATCAAATTTATATAATAGTGAAAAAAATCTTTTTCTAACAATTACAATATTTTTTTATGGTTGAACAATGTATAAAAAAAAGTACTATTGTAATAAAATGAAAATTATAAAATTTGTATTGAACATTTCTATTCAATGTGATGTTAGTAATAAAGTTCTTATACAATTATTAAGTACTTTTGAATGTATGTCAATCACTAAGTAGTGTATGACTTATAAAGTCATTGTCAAATAAATTATAGTCACTATTAACAAAATAAATTTTATGTAACTGATAAGATGAAGTAACTTTTTGTGCATCTTGATAAGTTGTCTTCTAAGATGTTCATCATTTCTGATACGTTTTTAACTGTAAATTGGTATTCATTTATCAATAAACTCCAGTGAGTTAAGTGTTGTTGTTTTTTAGTGTTAAAATTTTGTAATGGGAAATGATGTATGAGATAATTGAATGATTTGCTAAAAGTATTTTAAAGTTAATCTGCTTTTTGCCATTTTTTTTAGTGTTTAAAAAAGGAAACAGGTAGAAATTGTAAATGTATTTAAACGACATTGACTATGTTATTAATATTTCTAAGGACGAGTAGAAGACATATTTCATGTTTTTCATCAGAAGTATTGCAATGGGTTGTTTGTACATGAAATATTTGTGCTTGTTAAATCTTTTCAAATAAAGCTTTCCAGTTTCTCCAGGCAAGCAAGTGAAGACAGGTTTTGTCATTTTCCTTTGCTGAAAGGAAACTATTTCTAGTGAGATAGTTGAAAAGTATATGAATTATTTGGATTCATTGATTGTGGAATTGGAAAGAAAATGTTAAAATGTCAAGAACTTGGAAGCTGTTTCAACACCCTCAGTTAATCATTTCGTGCTAAAGCTGATTCTGCTCCAGAGAACCTACCTCCAAGCAAATTATGACCTGAAAGAGAAGTTTCAGTCAGTTCTTTCTGAGGGAATTTTATGGCTGCCAGAAGCTGTATTTCCACACTTTAAAAACACTGCTAAACTTTCACATTATTTGAATCCAGATACATATGTGAACAAATATTTTCTTTTTTGAAAATGAACATGTGAGAAGGTCGATGCCGTGTAATAGTTCTGAAACATTGAGAAAGTTAAAACTTCCCATTAAGTAAAACTGTAGGCTACATTTGTGGTGAAATGTAAAGTAAAAAGACATTTAAAAAATTTATTTTAAAAATTGTAAAATTAGTTTCACAAATTGCTTAGTCTTGTAATTCCTCAATTAGGAGAGTAAAAAATTATATGTATATGTATTATACAGTATAAATGTTAATTAATAGACATTACACACAGCTAGGGTATTATTCTAAGTTTAAGTACATTATATATATGTGCCCTCCCCATTCCCAATTTTTTAAAAATGTGGCTGTTGATAGAAAAAGGTTGCCCACCCCTGATGTAGCCTATTGAAGCGATAAACTTTCTTTTTGCTATTGATTTCAATTTTGTAGTCTACATCTCTGATTCTCTTGGTAGTAAAATGTGGGCCTTGCCACTGAATGAATAACTTGTTCTTTCTATCTAGGAAATCTGACTCTCCTGGTTGAAATGTTCTCAATGTTTTGTTTTCATTGACGTGTCTTTGTGTAACTTCATTGGATTTGGCTGTTTTTTGTTTAGCTGTTTGACATGCTTGTAGGACTTGTTGCTGATGTATTCAGTCTTGGTGCCATTAATGGTTCTTTTAGTGCAACCTTAGGACCTCTCAGATTTCTAATCTTATATAATAAAAAAAAACAAAAAAAAGATAATTACAGCCAGGGCCGGTCCTACAGGTTGCGGGGCCCTATGCGAAACGGATTTGCGGGGCCTAATTTGGGTTGTGATCAGGATAAATAAGTGAAAATTAAGATTTTGTATTAGAAAATAAATTCGTCTTTGCATTTTATTTATAGTTTACTAAGTACAAAATCGCTGTCAAAAATTAACTTTACGAGCCATCTACAGTAGGTAGTAGTTTTCCAACAAAAAGCCGATAAATATTCAGATCTGCCTTTTAGATTTACTATCGACTAGCAAAATATCGCTTTTTTTTTTTTCTAAGAGGTCGAAATAGACTATTAAAGTAAATTAAGTATTAGAACTTCTCGTTTTGGTTAAAATTCGGCTTATTATTACATTTTTATTAAATGAAAGCTGACAATGCCGTTTTGTTTTTTAATCGTGAGTAGGATTGGCGTTTTCCATATTGAATGACACCCCGAAATGACAATTTTGTCTGTTTTAAGGAGATTTTCATCAGTTTTTAAAAGATTTTAACAGTTTCAGCAGATTTTCATGACTTTTTCTTACATTTTATAATTTCAGGAGAATTCCAAGAACCCTTTAATATTAGTGGCCTAAGACGCCCTGATTACAACCTATGTATTTCATGTGTCAATCTAGTCATGCATGTTAATCAATGACTTTAACTTAAACTCTGTCCAGTGGCGTAGCTAGGGTGGGGGAGGAGGGGGGAGAATTTGAAAATCCCCCGATCCCTAGTGAGTTTTTTTCTTTTAAAATTTAATATTAGGCAAAATGCAGGGGCCCCCAAAGAAGTCAAGCCCCCCAGGCCCCCAAAACGATGGAAAATTCCTGGCTGATTTGGGCAACCCATTCCATTCTCTAATGGCACTAGGGAAGAAGGAGCACTTGTATGAATTTGTTCTAGTGTATGGAATAAGAAATGTGACTTTATCTTTGTCTTTCTGAGTATTTCATTAGGTTTTCCTTTTTTTGTGTAAATTATGGTTTAGTGTTTTATGTATTATAGCTACTTTACATTTTATTCTTCTGTCCTGAAGTGTCTAAAAGATTCCTACGCTGTGTTGTCCACATAAACTATGAACATTTCCGAAAACAATTGCTGGGTATGATCACAATATTTACACGCACTTAATGGACCTCATTCACCAAAGGTAAATAAACACATTTAGCCATGTCATATTGATCAAACAATGAAAAATATGTATCTCGTGACAGCCACTATGGATTACATAACTTGTATAGAAGATATATAGAATCACAAGGCTAAAAGTTGTTTGCTTACGTGAATGAGGTCCATTAAGTGGAAAAACACGGAATTGTGATAAAACTATTAAAAATGATTTAGTCTATATTTCATATTTTTATCTTTTGTTAATGTGGCCCGCGACACAAGTGTCGGAAATTAAAATGGCCCGCAGGCCGTATAAGGTTGGGCATCACTGTTGTAAGCATAAGACAAAGCAAAATCAGTTACATCTTGATCAATACAATTTGTACTTTTAATAAGATTTATAACTATAATTTTCTCTTTTGACATTTACTGAAAATTTTTTCTAATTAATATTTAATACCTAATTATTTATTTCTTGTTAAAAGATTTTTTAAAACGTATTTTGCCATGTGGATGTCTGCATTTAATCCTTTATTTTTTAAATAGGGCTCCCTTAAATACATAATTCTTTTAAGGTAAAGAAAAGTCTTTCTTTTAGAAAGATGCAAAGCACTTAGGTTTTCCTTGTGTGGTTATTTTAAGTATTACATTTTTGCACATTCACACTATTTTACTGTGACTGACAGAACAAATATCAAATCAATATTAATAACATAATGTAGCATGTAATTAATCACAAAATTTAATGAAATTGTTCCAATGGACAAACAATGGATGCCTGGCTAGGTGCTCTTACGGCAGTTCCGAGTTGAAACCCAGCTTGTTGATTTCCAGGACATCATGCTTATAAATGTATAAAACTTAACTGTAGATGTGTCTGTGACAAAGTCCGACTGTCTGTCTATATTACACCAATGCTAACTTTGACCAAACGTCTAACAATAAACAAAGATGTCAGCATCAAAACTTCAAAAGTTATTTGTAATTATAGTTGGCAATATTTTCACCAGAGAAAAATTTTCTGGCAAATCCAATAAGATTACAAACTTGTTAAATATAAACAATGTCCAAAGATGCACCCAGGTCAAAGGCTTTTTTTTTAAAAGGCTGAGCCTTCCTGGCAAGTATAACATATATTAAAAAAAACATTTTGTCCAAGTTGGGGTAAAGAATGAAAACAGTTTTAGCGACGTGCTTTTTTCTTCTGTGGTGAATGACTTTTCCCCTTGGATTTGTCTTCTCTTCCCTTAGGTCGGCTGTCTTCTCTCCCTCTCTTCTGTCCATGACGACTGTTGCTGCTGCTGCCGCCACCTTTGTGTGACCTGTGTTTGTGAGATGATCTGGATTCAGGAATCTCTTCATCTTTCTCCTTATCAGCTGCAAATAGAAAGCAAAAATTACTTAACACAAATATCCATATCCAATTAAAGATGAAAAATGATAGTGAGCCCAGATGTAGAGAATAAATTATTGTTTTTAAATGATGAAAATTATAATACGCCACAAACACCACTTCAAACTAAGACATCAGATAATGAAGAATCCTGCTAGAAAGGACAATTCATGTGTATATGATTATTTTACCTCTTCTTGCCTCTTCCTCCAACTCATCCCAGTCCTTGCCACTCTCTTCACTTGATCCCAGCTCCTCTTCTGAACCTGAACAATAAATACATTTCATTGGAATATGACAATCATTAGAACACTCCGAATAGCATCTTGTGTGTATACCAAGCCTTCTTTTTTTTTTTTTTTTTTGTTAAGTTGTACATCTTAAAAAGTGTTAAAAAAAAAATGTACAGTAGCTACTGAACTGATCTTCAAATATCAGAAAGAAAATATATTTCCAACTTGCACTCAGCCATAGACTATTGTTAATTTAAGGCACAACCCAGTTAGGTTCAGTTGATAATAACCTCATAATATATGAAGTAGAAGCTTTATTTGAACCTTCTAAGCCCTGTCCCATAACCACAATCATTTTATGTTGTTTTTCTCCCTCGTCCGAAGATTTAGATACAGTTCCAGTTCACTACCTGATTCATCATCTTCCTCTTCCTCCCAGTTACTTTCTTCACTGTCATCCTCACTGCTCTCATCAAAATCTGAGCCCTCTTCAGAGGGCTGGAATGTGTCATCCTCATCTTCGCTGTCTTCTTCCTCTTTTTCATCCTAAACAAAATGGAAGAGAAATATTGCCCAATTTAAAAAATGTAGGAAATAAAAAAGCAAATTTGAAGAAACTTTTCAAGAAACAAAACTATTTTTGTTCACTACTAATTAGCTTGAAAGGTTCTTATTTTTATTTTTTAAGTTATTATTTACATGCAAATCTATTCATGCTATCTAAAATACTTTTAAACTTGTATATCTGTTTGTATTTCAATCTTGTAAGATTAATTTTTCCAGAGAACAATATATACAAAGTATTGATATGTTAAAATGTAAAAATTAGATTTACTGTTACAATGTCAATGACAAAATAGGAATGTGCCAGTGCATGTTTTTTTAAAGTAACCAAATGCAGATTTATAACAGATACTTTAGCTTAAAAAAGGACAATGAAAAAAAAAAAAAGGATATTTAGTGAAAGTAGTGGAAAGGTGTCTGCAACCAAAGATTTAGTTGAAAAGCAAACAAAAACAATGCAATAGAATATTGAAAGAAGTTATTAAGATTTAATCAAATTCAAGAATGGGTAAGAGGAAATTGTATAAGAAATTCAGGTGGTAAATAAAATAGAAATAATAATGAAAGCTACAAATATGTAAAATACATTTTGGAGGAAAAAATCCTTCATTGAAATTGTATTCTCTTTAGGTTGTTTTGCCCTTTTAAACTTTATTTTTTCACAATGTACTCTACTTCCAGTTAGATCTAGTCAAAATTTATATTTATTTTTTTTTTATTGCAAGATCTAGTACTCGTCAAATTTTGTCAAAACTTCTGTTAAAATTTAATCTAATATCCTTAATATAATCAGAATATAATGAATCATTGCAATGTCATCAGAAGGTGCAAAATGTAAATACACATTTTATTATTAGTTGAAAAATGTATGACATAGTTTAAGTAAACCATGACCATAGACAGCAAACTTTCCAGTGATAAACAGCAAATCTAGACGAAAACCAAGTTCCTTAGTTTGGTCATTTTGTTTTTTCACTATACTTATTTTATAGTTATTGTTATATGTAATATGCATTCAACAGTTGGTCCAAAGTTTCTTATCATTTCTAGTTTAGATTAATAATAAGTATTAATTATTTTATTAAATTGCATATTATAACACAAGTTCTTTGCCAGAATTTCTACTTTTTTGAGATCACTACTCAGGAATGTGTACATCTTACATGAACTGCTCAGTTCTAAAAATAATAGCTCAGAAATGTAAGAATTACTAATATAAAGTAGTTTAGAACTTTCTGGTACCACACTAGAGTAGATTATAATATAGAGTAATTAGAATATAGAGTAGATTAGAATATAGAGTAGGTTAGAACTATTTCAAGCAAGGCAAATGAAAATATTCAAAAGCATACATGGTACTAAAAGTTAAAAAAAAAAGGTCCAGAAAGAGTTTTAAGGTTGGGTTTGATAAATGTACTATAGTGAAATGATTATATAAGTACAGTAATAAATTGAATATTGGATTTAGAGAAGCTTGTTCATAATACATAATGTGTTTCAATTATTTAAAGTTCAAGTCATTGTTTTATCACTGGTGTTCTTTTGCTTTATTTCATTATGTTAACAGATAAGTCACTACATGATGACTTCCTTAATGATGTCGATCATATGACAGGTGTAGCATTGATTCACAATCAACTAGTCAAAACTATTGTTATCAAAAATAAGTTTTGAGAAAAATGCATACTCTAAAGTTTGGTGTCAAATAAATATCAGCAAGGAAGCAAAACAATAAAAATAGTTTTTCATTTTACAAGGGAAAAAATGTTCTGAAAGGAAAGCAAGCCAAAAAGAAAAAAAAAAAGTAGCCACATATCACACAAAAAAATATAATAAAAACATTTAACCATTAGACCCAAATATTGAAATCAGTGTATTGTGCTAATCAATCAAAGCCATAGAGTCCAATTGAATGTGTATTGTTCTAAGAAGACAAACTAAAACAATTTTCCTTACTGTGAAAGCACTTCCAACATACCTCAACAGACATTTTATTGCCTTTAACAAAAACTACTGAAGCATTACAACTTTAGCCCATAGCTTTAGCCTGTTACTATATTTTTGTTTATATATTTATAAAATTGTGTTCAGTACTTACATCACCCTATTTATAGACACAAAACAAAAAAAAAATTATCATTAGGGCTATCAATAAGCTAAACAACAACAAAATTCAAATAATTAACTAAAAATAATGGAATTGAAAAGATTAACAATGAAACAGACATGCAATGAACAGTATATATTATATAAACAACATGTACAATTTTTGTACTGAAGATATTTCTTAACATATAGGTAGGAATATAAACACCAGAGACACCATTTATAAGAAAACAAAACTAAAATCCTAAAAAAAAAAAAAAAAAGATAAGACTTAAAGATAAGGATTTTTCAGTTAAGACATCCTTGTAAAATTTAGTTAGAGGCGAAACTATTGAAGGAGTTTATGAAACTATTGAAAGAGTGTTTACATAACTATTGAAAAAGTTATTTAAAGTCCATACATTTAAGTCTGTGAGCCTTAAATAATTGCAGCATTTCTTTTAACTTTATCATTTACTGATCAGCCATTTGTATAAAAATCTTGATTCTTGTTTATGTCAAGGTTATGGTTTAAACCACTCGACCCTATTGCAGTAGGATGCTGTGTTTACGGTACAGCCCTAATGCAAGAAGCAGTTCTTTAAACATTCTTATCAGAAGATCTCATCATGTATCCTTTAGAACAAGAGCAAGGTGACCTTTTTTTAATAGTAAAACCGGATGTGTATCTCATTTAAAATTTAAGATTTTTTTAAAACAAGCATGCCCATTACCCTGTGCATTAAATTGAGTATTTTTAAAACTTTTAAATAAGGGTATTAAAAGTATGTTTTATTTTAAACTAGACATAACGTTCTATTTTTTTAAAGTTTATTAATTTACAATTAGATCTTAAATTTTTGTTTTATTCACAATGATACTCCTCTTTTGCTTAGGGAATGTTCATGATTTTTCAAACTGGAAATAAGGTTGAATGAGTTAATGAAGAGAACAAAGAAATGGTTTAAACTGTAACATTTGAATCAAAAGACACATTTTCAGGAGACTCAAGTACTTACCTCACTGTCTGGATCCAAAAATGTCCATCCTCCATTATCAAAGAAACCTTCTGGATCATCGGTAATAGTTTTCATAATTTTGGCCCAGTTCAAGCTCTGAACTCCCTCTGTGTAACGGATGTCACAGGAGCTAGAGAAATAAAACATTAAGTTGGCTTGAATTATCAGTATTGGATAAGAGTCAAAACTAATTTTCTTATATGTATAAGAATAATGCACAAAACTGACTTTTTAAATTATAAATTTCTTCTTAACCCTAAAGTTTAAGCTTCCTTGTCTGCAATATTCTTTTAGTTCAAAATGTATTTGTAAGTTAATAAACAAAAAAAACAACAACAACATTCAGTTAATATGCCAAATAATCTTAGATAACTATTACATTCACTATATTGCTTTTTTATTCTTCAACATTTAACCTTTTGGCTAGCAGACTATCACGTGTATCAAGTAACCTCCCTTGCTAAAACATTCAGTGATTAAAAATGCCTGGTGAGAGACAATTAGGGTAAAAAAGAATTCAGTACTTGAGCCACTCTTTGACATGATCCAACATATTCATGGCTATAGAGTTGATCATTGCTGTCTTTTTACTGTAGTCTTTGAAAATAAAAACCATGTCAAAGTTCTTTAGCTGGAAGGAGACTCTCTCAAAATGGACCAGTTCAATATCCTCTAAGGTCACTACAAATGGAGGCTGATAAAATGGACAGAAAAAAAAATAATTCAAAAACAAAACTTACAATGACATGAGCATGGCTCCTAAAAGTACATATGCAATAAAGACAGTTATCAATTAGGATGTAAAGAGAAGGTCTAAAATAATTTTTCTTCACTTAGGAAATCTAAAAAGAAAGCAAACTAAAACTCTAGCCATATTACAAGGTCTTAGTGGCTCACAAAGACCTTCCTTCAGGGAACAGGAAAAAGAAGAAGAGGCAGACAGAGAAAGCTATGGGAAGACAACATAAAAAAGAGGAATGGAGGAAGATGGTTGACAGATCTTGCATTGTGCCCCAAGGGATAGGTGAAGGTGAGGAATAGTACAATTGAATCCCATTTCTATACAATAACTTCCTTGAATCTAAATTTATTTCATTAGTCATGTTGGCGTTGATTACCCATTCAGAGAGATTCACAAGACAACCACTAGTTGGCTGCAGTAAAACTGTACTTCTGAAAGGTGCACCATAGAATCCAAGTTCTCTAAACGGTGAGTCAAACTCTACTTCCTGCTTGGTTATGGCTTCTACTTTCTCACAGAAACTTTTGAAGGCAGATTTAAGTTTCTGTCTCAATTCACGCTCAGCCTATAATGAGAAGACACAAACAATAGTAAACCTAAAGCTATTACAGACAATATAAGGAAACAGTACAAGCAGAAAGAAAGCTACTGATTGTAAAGGAAATGGAAAGCCAGTCAGTGATGGTAATAACTAATTATAGTGATTATGCCCTAATTAAAAATCTTCAGAAAGCATCATGCCAATAGTTTAAACATTATGACATCATTAAAAACTGTAGTTTCAGGGAAAAAAAACAACATAATTACATAAACAATAGATTTATATAATACATATATTTTGTTTTAAAGTATCACAAAATATATTATTTTTGTGTCACATATACCAGTAGTACTGCATTAAATTCAACATCAAGATTTACAAATTCCAAAATAACAGGTTCATACATCAAAAAGAAAAAAATATTGAAAAGCAACAAGAGTAATGTATATTTCATAATGGATTTTAAACCTAAAGTTTTGTTTTTAAAAAAGAAATAAATAATTATAAAGCATTAAGGCAAAAAAAAGTGACCTGTTCAGCATGCAGGTCATCTCTGTCATGCATATGTTGGTGTTTCCCAAGATCTGTTGTAATCTCTCCCACTTCAGTATAGAATTGGACGTCAATGTGTTTTTTTTTACCAAATAAAATTGCATTCTGGGATATAAAAAGTAACAAAATTGAACCAAAAGATCAGAGAGGAAAAAATGTTATGTCAACTAAATGGAAACATTTTATATCTAGAAACAATGTAAGAAATCAACAAGTCAAGGAATAACAGATACAAGAAAATCATTACCCTGAGGTTGAAATGTAGCAAGATAATCATTTCTCCATCACAGGGCTGAAAGAAAGCATGCTTTATGTTGTTGTAGAGAATATCAACCTTATCACCTCGCACAGATGTGAACCTAAAGCCTAAAAAGAAAAAAAAAAACACATTCTTGCTTAATATGCAAAGACAATGAAGTAATAACTATAATTTAGTTCTATTCTTGTAAAGAATTATTTTTTTAACCATAGCGATCAGGTGGATGTATCAAGCATTACGTTAAAAGATTATTATTGAATAATTTGGTTAGCTTATGTGTAGAAAACTTTGCTTGATACTGAACCTAGACCAGGACTTTTTAACAATGAGATTTGAAAACAATGTCCAGCCAGTTCGGAAATATTTGACAGGCAGTAAGTCTGCTTGGCCACAAATTTGTTTACTGCATTCAGAACCAAGAGTGAACTTTTACATCAAGAAATTCAAGTGTCAAACTATTTCACAAACAACTTACCATTAGTGTGAGCTTCTAATGTTCCTGAAATTCTCTTGGAGACAATATTTGGTCGGATATATAAATCTTTCAGTTTAGGGTTACCCCTATTTGGATTAATGATTAAAGT
Source organism: Biomphalaria glabrata (assembly GCF_947242115.1). Taxonomy (NCBI): domain Eukaryota; kingdom Metazoa; phylum Mollusca; class Gastropoda; family Planorbidae; genus Biomphalaria; species Biomphalaria glabrata. The sequence goes on from NC_074717.1 coordinate 21,321,260, forward strand.
ATCTTGTTTCACAATTCCCTGAAATAAAACACATTTTTCTTAATTGAATTAATTAAAATCTTAAAAACTTTGCTAAATGAAATTACAACAAAAATGTACTGAAAATGTTCTTTGTTGTTTATTTTTCATTCATTGTGTTTGATTTTTAAAAAAAACATCCAACCTGGCTATATTTCTTTCTAAGCTATAAACTTTGTACCTCCTTTTCTCTTTCCTCTGCCTCTCTGGTTTTAAACTTTTTCTGTACTTCTTTGATCAGCCTGAAAGCTGTGTTGAGGTTAGAAGATGGTGCTGATATTTCCCCTGGTTCTTTTGTATTTGAACTACGGTATGTTCTGTTAAAAGCATTTCAAAGAGTTTCATTTCAACCATTTCATTCATGTAGCATTAGTACCACTTAGGAAATTTTGAGAATGTGAAGGCATTTTATTTTACATAGGGAAAAAAAAAAGGGGGGGGGAGAAGAGATCAAATAAGAGAAATTAGAGATGAAAGACTTGATGCAAGGGAAACAACGAGAGCAAGGATATGTTTGGAGAGAAATGAAAATGAACAAAAAATATTGCTTGAAGAATTAGAAATTCATTCTACTTATATAATAGTGATTTCCAAAGTATTATTTAATTTAGACTCTATGGACAACTCTAGATGATATAACAGAATAGATGACACAGTAGTATGCAGAGTACATTCTTTTTAAAGCACTTGTCTAAGTATTGTGGTTAGCACTCACATTTCTTTCAAAAATGTTAAATCTGGATTTGGAAAACTGCCTTCATTTCTGCCAAGTGTGGAGCCAGGGTGGAAAAAGTTAATTCTCAAGTATGTGTAATCTCCTTCAACAGACTGGCTAATGTTCTGTCAGAAAATTATGAGTACAAAATAGATTACAATAAAGTAAAACTTTATTCGTTTTGTAATCTGGTTAGTTCAGCTTTTAAATTACATCTAACCTTTATTTATTTTCTAATCTGGTTAATTCAGCTTTTAAATTACACCTAGCCTTTATTTATTTTGTAATCTGGTTAGTTCAGCTTTTAAATTACATCTAACCTTTATTGTGGAAATATGAAATGGTGTTGCTGTACCAAAGATTGGCAAAATCAAAGTTTCATATTTTTTATCTGAAAAAAACAACAAGAGATTGAAAATGATGTTGTTAGAAGAAAGTAAATTAAAAGTAAAGTTTCCCTTTCGCTTGTGAACTATAGGGCAGATGATGTATAGGTCATCTGTTTCTGTAGCCCATGGTTAACGAGGCTGTAATGTGGCCAGCACAACGACCTTACTTTCCCCCAGCTAACGTCAAGTACCCATTAGAGCTGGGTGAACTCTTTATGCATCCTAAAGATCCTGAAATTAAAAATCCCTTGTCTTTCCTAGGATTCCAACCTGGGGCCCTCGGTTCGGAAGCCTAGCGCTTCACCACTCAGCCAATGGGCCTCCAAGAATTAGCAGATTTAATTTCATTTTTGATTAAGCAGAACCACAGTAGTTAAAATTAACCATAATAATAAGTTTTATTTGACGCTTTTTCAAAGGAGTTAACTCTCATTAAGGAGAGTTACTACTTGACACAGAAACAGCTCCACGTTCTGTACTTCTGCTACCACACAAACAGATCTTTTCATCAAGGAATTTTATGTTCACCTTTACCAACACTCACCTACAAACAGCTTTAGGTCACGACACTCAGCTTCTTCAGGGAAATTGTTGGCATTTTTGTAGGAAACATTTGATTTTCTGGCCCTGACAAATATAAAGAAGACATCTTTCTTAAAAACAACCATTGCACTGCTACAAAAATAAAACATACCCCCCCCCCTTTCCCCAATTTTTTTGTTTTTAGCAAAGCCATACAATATATAACATGCTTTGAAAATGTATTTTTCTTTACAGATGCACATTCTGTCCAGGCTAAGTTGAGCTATCTACAATTAAATCTATAAAACAAGCTAGTAAAAGGAGTCTAGCTTAGTTCAATAAAATAATAAATCTATATACCTATAACAAAATAATAACAAAATGACATTTGAAGTTCCTTACTTCTTATCCTCTCCTCCTGATTTGATCCCTCTCAGCCTTTCTCTGGCCTCCTCATTTAACCTTTGAGCAAGCTCTCTTTGGTGCTGCTGCCTCTTCTCTTCAGATGGGGCTTCGGTCTGATGTTAACACAAGTTTGATATAGATTTTTAAAAAGTTGTGAAGATGACAACGCTTGAGTCTGTCACTAAGTAAAACTAACTGCACATTAATCCAAACACTGAACTGTTTCAAACACATGAAGAAAAGCTCACCCTTGTTCTACTTTCAACCATTGCATTTCTCCTTCCTCTTCCTAACAACTGCTCAGCCTCTTTCTCAATGGAATTGTCTTCCTCTTCTTCCTCATCCTCCTCATCATCTTTCAGAAAGATACCAATGTGTTTGAGCAGCTTCTTGGTAGTGGTGAGAACACTTGCTGGACTGCCCTACAATATCACAATACATTCATGATTATAAAGTGACAATAGTTCTACAAGTCACAGTGACACCCCTTGTTTACTTTTTAGCTGTCTAGAGAGATGCAAAAGTAGTACTGGCTGATCACTAGCTTTTATCACACTCTTCAGCTTTATTGATCACTGAACCTATTTATTTTTAATCCTAAGCAAACACCTGAACCCCAGCAAGACTTCAATATTAAACAACATCCCCAAGTTGTGTACATTGTTATGCCTATATCCTGACCTCATTCACAAGTACTGTGTCTCCCAAGAACAAGGCAGCCTTTTTCTCCTTCTTGTCTCCACTCTTTGTATCCAAATCAGCAAACCCAATGTTGACGTTGAACACCATGCCTGGAGGATGTAATTATAATACAATCTTTACTTGCTCAAATGTACCAATTACACATACAACTTAACTAACTTGGGTTCAGAGTTAAAATACTTTTACAAAATGAATTCCAGATATTTCCCAGACAATGTCAAGAGTCACAAAGTATCGAGTACAATAAGGTCAAAAGAAATGAAAAACAAAGAGATTTTCAAATAAACATGGATATATTGTACAAGTATTTTTACTTGGGGTACTAACAATTGAAAATCTCTTAAGAGCTTAAGAATAGTTCAGCTGATTTTTTTAACCTGGTTGAGAATGTCAGAATGTCAAAGTATTTGAAGTTTTGCTGATTTCGTTTTCATTAAGACATTTATCAGAAGATGTTAAATAAGCTTGGCCCAGTAAACTCATCAGCATGTCTCTTGACATTTGTTTTATTTATTCACCATTTTTTAGAATTAAGTTGTAATTTTGAAACACAATAACAATAAAAGTCAAGAGTTTAAAACTACCTTACCTTTTTTAGCTGGTGCTCGTGTTTTGGGTGCAATGAGAAGTGATGCTTCCCTAAACTCAATGCCCATTGCAAAACCAAAACTTTTGATCATTTTATCTTCTAGTTCTGGATGTTCTTTCTTCACTAAAGCTAAACCAGCATCATAGACATCACTCAGTTTGACACCTTTGTTTGGGTTCAGAAAAAAAAAAAAAAAAAAACATGAAATAAAATACATACAATAAAAATCATATTCTATGCCATGGTATTAAAAGAATAAAAATTTAATCAGTCTCTTGTACAAAATAACAAGACATGATCTAATTATTAGTCAAATTACCCCTTATTATTTGGGTGAGAATTGAAAAAATACTGGTCTGCATAACAACTGGTTATACTATATATTTATAATAAAAAAACAACAACATTAATTTACAATTTGGATTTGGAAATAGTGATTTCCTGTATTTTGATAACCTGTGACAGTATTCTCTCAAGATATATGATTTGTGAGTCACTATGTACACAATGCCCATTATATGAAAATATTTTCATTAGAGCAGTCAATTAATGATCTGTAAGTGTATATACTCTAATGCAAAACATTGTTTTTAATCTAAACAAAGAAAACTACTCACCATGCTGAAGCTTGTTGATTACTTCTTCTTCTAGCTGGACAAGAAACTCATACACTTTCTGAATTGGTTCTTCTGGATTTACAAGTAGAGTACGAACTATGTTAGAGCAGTAAGACTTGTATCTGACTCCCATGGCACATACAATGGCATCAAACTGAAGGTTGTTCTCATCACTAAAAATAAAACAACGATTTAGTAACTATTCACATTCAAGTCAATTATTAAAAAAAAAAAAAGCAACTAGATATTCTCGTTAGATAAAAACTAGGAAACTTGTATGTATATACCTACTAAAAATTGTGTCAATATATAAATAAAAACTATTGCTGTTGCTTAAGACCCAACTTTAAATTCTGTTTATATTGGTGAATTTTTGTCTGCAATGCATAGACTGTATTTGTTTAGATCTCTTTTCAATCAGTGCAGAACATCAGCAGAAGTAGATAACATTAACTTGTATAGTTTTGTGACTCGAAGACAAGCCTTATTATTATCATTAGTTTTGTGACTTTGAAATAAAGTTCATATAAAAATGTTTGAAGGACTCACCTAGTGGTGCTGAATTTAAGGCTGTACTTTCCACCACTCTGAATGATGGCTGGATAACAGACATCCAGCTGGCTCGTGTCTACTCCTGTCACATATTTTTTGTTCTGCAAGGCCTGCTCTACACCATCTGAAAGTTTTATGTGCTTCACTTTCTGTTAAAAGAAAAAGAAATAGACAACTTTAAATGGTTGTAAATTAAAATATTAGAATAGAATATGAGTGGATATAAAAAAGATCTTTGGATAGAACTTAATGCTTAATGCTCAAAATTCATAAGAGAATTTTTAGTTCTTTGTTAAACCATGACAAACTAATGACCACAAAAATCTTTAGTACCTTATCTGCATCAATGATTTCCATGATCTGTTCTTTTAGATACTTGTTGAAAACATCACAAGTCACCTGACTGGCTTTTTGGATAGTTTTTATCTCCGACTCCTCTTTAGGGGCCATAATATAAGCAAACTGAGATGACACATCAACCTGACCAAAGTCATTGTTTTTTTTTTTTTAGAATACCACTCAAGAAATCATTTAAATTTTGCATCATAGGTTAAATGAAAGTCACCATTACAAAGCTAAGTAAAGGTGTCTACAGAAATATTTGATCAAAAAAAAAAAAAAAAGAAAGTATAATAATTGAACACCTTTCTAAATGATACATACTTTTTCAAATCCAGCCTCTTTGATTGCATTCCTCCATCCTTCCATTAGCTCCCCTGAGTATTTGTCTTTACTAAACTCTCCAACAGTTTTACCCTGGAGACAAACAAAATGTCTGAATTTTACAAGGGAACTTGTTCATTCTTCCACATTCCTTAAAAGCAACAGCATATATTGCTTTCAATATAACTTTACCCACATTTGTTTAAGCTGATTGCTGAATTTTAATTATCAATAGCACATTATATAACATAGATATCAGATCCAATAGCTTCCTAATTTTTAGGAAACCAGACTGGCAAGATTCGTCTGGAATTTAAAAAGGTCGTTTCTGAGTATAATGAGAATTAATGAGAAAGCTTTGCTATACCAAATAACAATCTTGATAGGACTAACTTTTCTTTGCTTGACAACCCAAAAGTAATAATAATCACAACGCATCATAGACTATTATACATATAGCATATCAATGCTCACTTTTTTACTTTTCTTGATGTAATCAATTAGCTTTTGAAAGTTTGCTTTATCCTTCTCTTTGTCACCCTGTAACAGATATAAATCATTGTAAAATAATTTTACACCCATATGTGTAAAAAAAAATGTTATCAAATTTCATTTCTTCATCTATAAGATTGTAAATAATCTCTGGGAAAAAAAAAAAAGGAAAAACAACATCCTACTTACTTAATAAATCCTCTGATTGATATTATGTTGATATAAAATGGTAAATGGATTTAAAAAATAAAATAAAAAATGTTGATTTTCTCAGTTTAAAAAAAAATTGTTTTCAATATTAAAAATAAAATTTCAGAGTCAATGAAGTCAAAGACCTTTTCTCTTGTTATCAATTTCAAAGCTGGAATGCCTTGGTCGTTTTCTTTAGAGCTATCTAACTGCTTCAAGAAATCAATCTTCTTCTTGCTTGCCATCAAGCAAATGACTTGCTGGCACATGACCATAATGGTATCTGTTAGTTCATAGCCAAACAACCATGTCTGGAGACAAAATAAAAACCTTTCATTTTAAAAAGTAAAAGTCAACACACATAATTCAACTGTAGTTTACTTTTTTTTTTAATCAGTATTAATTAAAGTAATCATACCAAAGTATGAAATTCAAGAATACCTGTAGAGCTGTAGATTTAGAGTAAATTACTTCTTCATCAACACCAACAGCAGTGATCAGGGCATCCATTTTAGCTATTCCTTCCTCACCAGTTGATTTCTTTAAATTTTAAACAAAATTATTTGAGAAGAAAACTTTTTTTTAAGAAGGCAGAGATATTTGTAACATATAAATCTAATTTGATTAGCATAGGTCTACTATTAATTAAGAGAAAAATACACAAGTTTGTTAACTACTTCAGCTCACTCATGTATATATAAAACTGAAAAGAAATATACATACCATGACCTCTGCTCAGATAAATACTGAGACACCCAATTTATGACAAGGTCATAAGTAAAGCAACATGAATATATGTTTGGAGCAGAGGTCAAGTCAAACAACATTAAGGAAAAGTAGCTTTTTATATAATATACCCCCAAACAACTTAAGTCTACATTAGTATCAAGAATTATTTCTTCTGGGGCCATGAAAAATGGCACACTAGATAGTAACATATTAATTAGTCAATTGGTTTGAAATCCATTAAGACCATTGTGTATAGTAGACATTTTCAATGTTATTAAATGTTTTACTGAGCTGAGGTAGACATGTAGATAAATAAATAAAAACAATGACTGGTCAGTAAACACTATCTCCTTTTAAAGGAAATGATTCCCTGTCCAATAAAGTGTTACTACTTCCAAAGACACTATTCAGTCTAGTACTCAATTAGGTGCATCCAGCTAAATGAGTAGATAAAAGAGGGAGTACAGGCAGATGAAGGCCCTAAAGAGGATTGACCATAAAGTCATGATGGAATAGGTATGTTAATTAAACATATGAATCAGATTAAAGGACGATAAGCACACAGGGACAGTGGTTGGGCGAACAAGGGTAGATCCATTACTTTATTGACCAATATATTGCAGAAGGTGTTGTCACAATACACAAATTAAATCAGTTTAAATTATATACTGGCACTGTTTATATGTATTCTAGTAAGTATAAATCATAATAAATTATAAATTCAAGCTGCCTTAATTCCCGTCCATTATCTTTACATTCATTTGTAAACAAATATTAAAAATTAGCAACTTCTTTTCTACATTTAGATCTAGAATAATCTAGATATTTTAATAAATGTGTGATATGAGAATAAAATAATTTGAACTAAACTAAAACTATAGATCTACAGTCTAGAGTCAATCTAGACTCTAGTTGTCTCTTGTACAGACTCAGTATAATATAATATATATATAATATAATAAATATATGTACTCTGAGTCGAATCTAGATCAAGTAAATTTGTTAAGAATAAATAATGAAAAAATTAGATCTAGATATGACTAAATATATATATATATTAATTATTGTTTCTTAATCTTCTAAATCTAATCTAGATAGATCTATGCTAAATATTCAGTAATATTGTAATTTATATTTAGAAATTTAGGTCTAGATCATGATAATAATTAATATATATAGACAGATCTAGAATTCAGATTATAGATCTAGTTTATATATTTAATATAATAGAATCTATGATACAGACACAGTCAGATAGTTACATATAATCAATCATAGATTCTATTCTAGATCTAGTATTATAATCTACCTAGTATTCTAGAATGGGGGGGGGGGGGCTAGGCTAGGCATTAGGCAGTAATTGAATCAAGAAAAAGACTATACGTACAGTACAAGATCATGAGATGAGGTCAGACATCAGACATATTCACAGATATAATAAATCATGATGTCTTATAATAACTTATAAGAGCCGACTAGTCTAGACTAGAGTCCAAAGTGACTCTAGACTAGTCTAGACACTATCCAAGACTTGGTTAGAGTCAGACTGACAGTGACTCCGTCTAGACTAGACCAGATTAATTTAGATTTCTATACAGAAATATAGACAGATAGTCACAGTCAGTGTCACAGTCAGTACTACTCACTCAGTCTCAGAATACTGAATACATCTGATCTGCCTGGTCTAGAATACTATTCAATAATAACAATAGATTTCAATAGATCTACTACTAGTACTACTAGATTTAGTTATTTAGTAGAATCTAGATATAATCTAGTATTAGTATATATTACTATACTATAATCTATATATATAGACCTATATAATATACTATAATATAGATCTAGATCTAGTTAGAATTTTATAGATTAGACTGTCACTAGGTCTAGTGACTAGAAATAGCTCTGGAATACTCGACTCTAGATTACTCTAACTCTAGACCTATCATAATCTAGATACATGTCTAAGACTATATCACTATCACTCAGTATTCTAGTATTAGCCTAACCCTAGCCCACTAGAATGACTAGATCTATCAGACTATCGAAAACTGGCTAGCCTAATCAACTAAACGTCTATATTGACAAAAATTAATGAATAATGTCTACAGTCAGTAAATGAATGAGAAGTGCAAAATTAAAAGTTTAGTATTGTATTTCATTTACTAGAACTATTTAAACGAGTCACTTACAGCCCATGATGAGTATATTTTTTTCATACGCCTATAAAAGGCGTCTTTATCAACTTTAACACTCATATTTGTTTTAGTTGCATCTATCCTCTAGTACTTGAATGGCGGGATATTGACGTCACTCATAAAATATGGAAGATGTTTGTTGACATTCTGGAAATCATTATTGCTTTTTTTTATTTTTATTTTGCCTTCGTTTATAAATATAGATATAGATCTACTCGATTTTTATCATTTAATACATTTCAAAATAATCTTATAAAAATTAACAATAACATTTTTTTTTAGTTTATAGATCTAGCTTATCTAGATCTAGTTTTGTAAGCATTAATTCTGCTTTGTTTCGTTACCTAGAGTATTCCATATGTGAGTTTTTAGTAAGTGAGAGAATATATATATATATATAGAGAGAGAGAGAGAAGAGAGAGAAAATAGATCGATAGGCAGGGCGTTTTTTTGTGACAGTACGCACCGGCACGGCGTACCGGCACCTTTTTCAATGTGGGGAAAAAAAATATTACTTTTCTTGTATTTTAACGTTTATTATTAATATATTAGTAGTTAAAAGGCTATTCATCACTGAGTACCGGCACATAATCACTGAGTACCGGCACATAATCACTGAGTACCGGCACCTATTTTTTTTGTACAAAAAAAAGCACTGTATATATATATATATATATATATATATATATATATATATATATATATATATATATATCATGGGCGTAGCCGGGGGGGGGAACTGAATTTAGTCACTGATTTTTTGCTTTGATTTTGTTTATTTTAGGTGAGATTTTAATACTAAACTATCACTTGCCTCGAGCATAGCAAGGGAGGTTTTGAGTTTAAAACTTCTACCAGGGGGGTTTTGAGTTTAAAAACCACTACTAGGGGGGTTTGAGTTTAAAAAACCCCTACCAGGGGTTTTCGCAGTTAAACTCCCCTCTTCTATAACACAAAACAAACAAAAAATGCAAACGACAATCCCCCAAATTTCAGGAGCACAGTTAAGGAAGATTTTGATTTTTAAACCCCCTCCGAAATTTACGATAAACCCCCTCTTCAATATAAAAAAAGGAAATTACACACTCAAAATTCTACGAGCGTAGCCAAAGGGGTTTTGAGTTAACCCCCATTCCCTCATCAGTAGGGTTTGAAGGTAAAAAATACCTCTTCAATACCCGGTATAAAAAACAGCAACTCAAAATGTTATGAGCGTAGCTAAATGGGTTTTGACTCAGTTTTGAATTTAAACCCCCCTTCAGCGGGGTTTGAAGCTAAAAATACCTCTTAAATATTAAAAACAAAGCAAATTATACACTCAACATGTTATGAGTGTATTCAAAGGGGTTTTGAGTTTAAATTCCCCTCCAGTGGAGTTTGAAGCTAAAAAATTCCTCTTCAATATAAAAAAAGAAAATTACACACTCAGAAATCTATGAGCGTAGCAGAATTGGTTTTGAGTTTAAACCCCCCGCAATCGGGGTTTGAAGCTAAAAATTACATCTTCAATGTAAGAAAAAAAAAGCAAATTACGCACTCAAAATGCTATGAGCGTTGCCAAAAGGAGTTTTGAGTTTAAACCCCCCTTCAGAGTGGTTTAATGATAAAAAATACCTCTTCAATATAAAAATTAAAAAAAATTACACACTAAAATTATTTGAGCGTAGCCAAGACGATTGGGGGTTTTGAGTTTAAATCCTTTTAGTACAGATGGCTTATTTTTTAAGTTTAAAACCCCTCCAGATGGTTTTGAGTTAAAAATCCCTTTACAGAGCGTTTTGAGGTGGAAAACCTCTATCTTCAATATTATTCTAAAGCAAACTACTGTTACTAAATTCTATGACCGTAGCAAAATGGGGTTTTGAATTTTAAAACAAACATAACTCCAGAGATTTTTTAGTTTAAAACCCCCAACAGATGATTTTGACGATAAAACTTCCCCTTTCGATATAAAATCTAAAGCAAACTACAGTCACTTAATTCCAAGAGCGTATTCAAGAGAGGTTACACATTTCTACCAGTGGCGGGGCTCAATTAATAAAGTGCAGTGAATAGTCATCTGCCGAAATTGAAAAACACTAAATGTGGCTCAACAAAGATGGATTAGACATTTTTAGGAGTCAGTTATAGAGATCGGGTGTAAATCAAGGAAATCCTATGCCAAACTGGGAGTCGACCCCTTAGTAAGATTGTGACAGAGCGTCGCATGATGTTTGCGGGACATGTTCTCCGACAAAATGAAGTAGGCATAAGAAGAGTTGCAATGACATCCTAGTACAACTTGGCGCCACACATTCATGGAGGTCCTCAGAGCAGGTGGGAAGAGGCCTGAGACATTACCAGTGACAGATTTTTGTGGAAACAGCTTGACGGTTAATGCGCCGAACGGCGCGGGAGGGTGTAAGTCAGTAAGAATAACACATTAGGTTTTTGAAATAAAACTTTTTAATAGCAGGAAAATGCACTATAGATACCTCAGAATATGCATTTTGTTGGCTTTCAATATCAGAAATCGTGCTTGGCGGCGGGGCTCTGCCCCGCGCTGGGGGAGCTCCCCAGACCCCCTTGCTAGCAATGGCGGAAGTCTACAATTTTTCCACCAACTCCAGGAAGAACCTATTCTAGGGCACAATAAGCGTCTTCCAAAAGAATGATGGGTCAGAATGTAATAAGGATTGTGTACACCCACACATACATAGCCTACATATAAATATATTTTTTTCAACCCCTCCCCCCCCCCGAAAAACAATCCTGGCTACGCCCATGATATATATATATATATATATATATATATATATATATATATATATATATATATATATATATATATATATATATATATATATATATATATATATATATATAAGAGAGAGAGAGAGAGACCTCTCTCATCTCATTATAACAGACGTTACTTCAAAAAGAACATAATTACGTCCTACGCATATCATCTCATCTGTCCCTTGACTTTCGCCGTATGTGTGCTGTGACAGTTCTCGTAACCAAATCTCTCTACTTCTGCTCAGCAGCAGGATATCAAGAGGGATGCCTGTCCATTCTTTTGTCATGTTATCCAGCTAGTTTTTCTTTGGACGACCCTTTCTTTGTGCTCCCTCGATCCACTGAACCTTGAAGAATGACTTTTGATAGTGAGTTATAGGCTATCTTACAATAGGGCATATGCCCAAACCAGCTCAGCTCTCGTCTCTTTGCAGTATTGAGGAGTTCTTCCTAGATCTGGATGATAATTCATATTCCTATGTACTTACTTAATCCCATGAACTCCCAGGGGAGCTTAGTTCCCAATCAGACATCTCCACCGAACTCGGTTATAAGCAGCCATGTCATTCCAGATATCCTCAGCTTCAATGCAATTTCGACTGATCTCTCCAGGCTTGCTAGGGCTTGCCCACTTGCCTCTTTCCTTGCGGATGCTAAATAAGTGCCTGCCTTACAACATTATTTGCTGGTTTACTCAGGGTGTGTCCTAGCCAGCTCTGCTTCTCTATTTGATATCTTGGGAATTTTTTTTCTTTCCTAGTTCTCGTCCACGAGTTGACAGAAGATATCTTTTCCAGCCACCTAGTTTCCAATATCCGGCGTAAGCATCTGTTAACAAGTCCGGAGTTTTAAATTTCCATGTTTGTTTTCGTGACACTCCATGTCTCTGAACCGTAGGCCTACTAAAGGACAAACTTAACGTTTCTGTTATAGATTCGTATCTTGTTTTGTAAAGACAGTGCCTTGGGCGCCAAATTACTTGAAGAATTGAAAAGGCAGCCTAGACCAAGCTTATTAATTCGATTTTATATATCGTCACCAGTTCCACTGGTTTTTTTTACTTCACCTAATTCCCAGATAGGTGAAGTGGTCCGTTCTCTCCTTGTGGTATGCCTACTCTGATTGGGTTCTCCTGTCTGCTATTGACCCTCATAACCTAGGTTTTCTTTTTATTGATTAGAAATACTGTCTTTTTCACTATTTATGAAAGTCTTGTCAGTTTGGTTAGACCATTTTATTGCGTGTGGGCGGGGAGACAGATGTCGTCGGCGAAATCCAGGTTCTCCAGATGTTGTGTTAGTGTTCATTGTATGCCACTTTTGTTATCTAAGACTGTCTTCCTCATGACTCAACAAATCATTAACAAAATATCAAGGGCGAAAGCATACATCCTTGTCTTACTCCTGTTTTTACTTGAAAACGATTGGTCAGCTTACCACTGTGTATACTGGCATGATAAGCCATCTTACAACTGCTTAATGATATTTGTGAACTTTGTTGGAACTCCGTAATGATTCACCAGCCTCCGAATTAGGCTATACTGTCGAAGGCTTTCTCAAACTCCACAAAGGTGTATGTAACTTGATGAGGTAACTCAGCTTCCAGATTAAATGGTCCTTTGTAAACAACGTTAAATGTTTGACATATTTCGGATATTTCAGAGTTAAAGATAATCTACATCCTGCAGGACGACTGGGGATGACAGCGGACTGGGTATGAACTCGGGGACATATCGAAACCTCCGAACGACAGTCCAGCGCGCATATCGCCTGATGTTGTTCCAAAATCTTACACAGCAGCGGATAGAAGCATTTCAGCTGATGATTTGGGGTCTGCTTGAAGTGATTCCATTTTTTGCCGTTTTGATGGCCTAGATTTCTCTTTTAAGACAAAATTAAACATTTTCTTTAAAATTTAATTAGCTTGTAAAACAGGATCCCTTATTAATAGTTTCCACCAGTTTTACATAATACGATTATTCATTCTCTGCAGGGCCGGTCGTAAGTATTGCGGAGCCCTATGCGAAACGGATTGCGCAAGGCCCAGTCTGATGTCAGTATAATGTCAAAATTATTTTTTTTTTATAAGAAAATACATTCGTCTTTTTTAGGAAAGCTGACAATGTCGTTTTTTTTTTTTTTATCGCTTGTGGGATAGGCACCTCAAAGTGACAATTGTCCACTTTTCAGAAGATTTTTATGAGTTTTCAGGAGATTTCCAGGACTTTTTCGTATATTTTGCAACTGCAGGAGATTTCCTTGGAGGTTCTGGAAAATGAGGAGGCCGCGGAAACCCTGTTACCAGGCCTACATATAAGTGATAATGGTTTAATTTGACAATTTACAATTAGAATTAGCGCGGGGCCTATGAAAGTGTGGGGCCCACTGCGGCCGCATAGGTTGCAGTGGCCTAAGACCTTCCCAGATCCTCTGGCACTGCCAGGGTCGAGTTTCGTTAAAGATAAACAAATCCCGAAGGTCTACAGCAGTACCGCCCTCTGACAGGCAAAAAAAAAAATCTTCTTAGGAATGTTAAGGGTCTTGAATGTATTTGTGAGGTCAATAGTCATTATTCCCTCGGTTGATATAGCTATGGGGTATATTATTTTAGATAACATTCATTTAATCTGTTAGACTAGTTCCCATAGTTTCTTTGTTTTTCCATTTCAGTTTGTCTTAATACGGCGATGCCAATAATAGTAACGGTTATTTTTTTTTTATTAATCAATGAACAGCAGATCAGGACGATTAAAATCTACCGTTTTGTGGGTCAGAGTAGCGCCTGTCCTAGTATAGGATTCTTTTAAAAAATCTAATATGTTACAATTTAATGAAACGCTGTATTGACAATTTTAGTTGTCTTCCTTGAATGGATTTCCTACTACAGTAACAACATTGGGAGATGGAAGACTACAACTGATGGGCCTAAGAACTGTTTGTGCATACTCTAGAATAAGGGGATTGCGGGCCCTTCGTTTGTAGAGTGAAAAAACAAAAAGACAGAAATTGAGAGCTAGAAAATTGCGTTGGGGGGTGGGGTGGGCGTTTTATTGAAGTGTTCCGGGTAAAATAAACCTTTATATCTACTATTTCAACCGTAGCTTAGTACGGGATCAGCTAGTAAATATAGATGTGCTTGTGCACACAGTGGTCCAATGAACAGTTTATATTAAACTAGGCCTACTGAAGAAGAACTGCACATCGCTTACATTTTTGCAAGATACGCATCAAAACAGAAGGCAGAAATACAATATATATTTTTTATTTCAACATATCATTTAAAACTTTTCCCGTTGACTGATGAGTTAGCCACGGCATCATAATATGCAGGCCAAACAATAACATAAAATTAAATATAATTAAACAAAAGAACAGTTAATTCCCCCTCTCCCTTTTTTTAAAATTTCACCCCAAAATAAATACAATAGTCCAGCAAACAGAAAAAATAAAAATGTAACCATGAGCCAACACAAACTATTTTCTAAAGTCAAAGTCTCTCAATCAACAGCCATTCCTCATACTTGGCTGCAGCAACAAGATAGAATAGTTGAAAAGAAATACATTGTCTTAAAGAGTGAAGAAATAATCCTTTACAGGGAGATGTGAAAGTAAAGCCTCTTGAAGATATTTACACAAATCTATTGCTATTAGAGTAAGAAAGTCATTGTATGTGAAAAAATGAACCAAACTCATTTTTTTTTTATATCAGTGAAATTAACTATTTTCTATGACTACATTTCAGTTTTCCTACTGACACGATTATTGAGCAAACAATATGGCAAAAAAAAAACAAAAAAAAAACAACAGAAAATGCTACACATATAAATTCAACTAGAAAGACCAATGTCTGATTACTATAAATATGTTTCCTACTAGAACTTTTCTTTCAAAAGACATGTATAAACATAACATTAAATACAGGTAGGTAAGACATTGATTGAATAAAATCATTGACTTGTTTATTCATCAAAGTTTGGTGGTGGCATCCACCTGCTAAAGAGAGATTACATTCTATGCTCAAAATGCTTCCCTTAACCAGTAAGAATTGTTTTCTAAAAGAATGATATTGGCACCTCATTACAGGAACACTTTTTTTGTATTTCTTTTTTCTTCTTCTAGTAGGCAAATTAAAATTAATCAAATTTAACAAAAATTAAAGTTACATTAAGATTGGGACTGAGTGATTGTCATAAAAAAGATTCATATAGAAAACTCATTCACACAGAAATACTTTTACACTAAAGAATATCTGTAGATGCCATTTTATAGCTACAAGAGGCAAATGTTGTGCTGGCTATAAGATCCCATCTCAACTATTCTATCACTCTGCACTCCTATAGAAAAACTATCATGGAACTTAACAAATGTTATGAAGATAATTATGTTCAGATACAATTCACCTTCACCTATCCCTTAGTCTGTTGGACCATTGCTGCAGCACACAAGATTCTCGTCTTTCTCAATTTCTCTCTGTCTTTTGCCTTGCCTTTTTCAATGGCAGGCCCGTCCATTCTTTTATGTTGTCTTCTCAGCGCTTTCTCTGCCTCTTCTTTTTTGTGGTACTGCTCCGAGATACAGTTATTAAAGTTAATAGAGAACATTGAAGTCATCCACTTCCTGTGGTCAATGAATTTGAGGGCATTGAGTGATCAGTAATATCAATAATACTTTTTCTGGCAAGCATTTTTTTTTTCAGAGCTCCGTAAATTAATGAACTTTTCACAAGGCCAAGACATTCATGTCACTATAAGCAATGACTTCACATGGTCACAAACTTGAAATGTTCAGATTAACAATCAAATACTTTAACAAGTATAAGTAGCATAAATGAACTTGTCTCCTGAGACTTAGTAGTCAACAGGGAAAAGGAGAGTTAGGAATTGACTGTAGTCTAAGAGTTAATGAAGGACTGCTTTCACTTAATCCAACAAATGTATTTTTATTATAAACAAACAAAACAAATATTTTGAAACAAATAAATTGTGTTCAGTTGACAATTAAACAAAGGTCAAATTTAGGAGGTTACTATTTTAGTATGGCCAGTAATCACCAATGGCATACCAGGGTAATATGTAGCTTGTACAGTCCCCAGCATTTTGTACATCCTCCAAGCCAATGCTAATAAATTAATTCGAGCTGAAAAATTCAGAGACTTGAGAGGAGTTCTCAAGTTCACTACTACTCCCCAGTCCAAATAGATTAACTACAAGGCCACTACATTAGCATTAAAACTTAGAGTTGCATACAATAAAATGATGAAAATAACTTTTGGTTAAGTTTCACAAAACATAATAAAAAATAGCTCTGTTAACATAACAAGCATAAAAATTTTATTTCCTCCTATTGTTTCAATAACTAGACATTCAAGTCAGAAAGTAATAAAACAAATACAAGTGATAATCTCTACAACAGAATGTTCTTGTAGAAAACAAACCAAATCACCACTAAAATAACAAACTCTGAAATCTTCAAGAAACAAATTCAACGGGGACTCATAAATTTTGAAGTGAAAAGAGGTCTCCAGCAGATGGTAAAGGTGCAAGACCACCAGTTACATCAGGTAACAGCGTCAGATCAGGGAGGTTCTGGATGTGGGATACCAACTCTTGTCTGACACTTGTGACCTTGTGAAGTTTGTCTTTGAACTCCTAGAATTAAAAAAATCACCAAAATGGTTCAACAAAAAGTCCTATGGTAACTGACAATGCATTATAATTCACCCTTTTATCAACAAAGAAAAATTCAAGTTAGTTTTCTATTAATTTCTATTTGTAACTAAATTAAAACAAAAAGACTGAATAGCAACAGTCTTAAATTAAAATATGCAGACTAGACTTGCCATGACCCAAAAGCTGGTAAAAGGCCTGCCAATGTTGAATGTCAAGGACATTTTAGTAATAGAGAGGAACCGTTGCACAAAAAAATATTTTTTCCCCCTACATGTTACTAATGGTTATGTTGCAAGTCTAAACTGCACATTGCATTTTTTAATTCAGCCATTCTCAACCTTTTTTGGACTGGGACCCCCTTTTGCGCTGTGCTTTAGTGCGATGGCCCTAAATGGGGAAAATAAAGGAAACTGCCATAAGGTTAGAATAAAATAAGTGACTATTATAAAACAAACCATGTTAATAGAAGGGAATATGAAATCAATTCATGAATAGAGGATAAGGTCAAAACAACTTTGCATGCCAAGAATAAATGAAGAAATATGATTGAAATGTTTCCAGTTAGGGTTAGATGATAATGTGGGTCATTTTTAATAGATGGTCATAGCTATTGTGACTCAAAGCTAACTATAAAAGCATAAACCATTCCATACTGCACAAAATAAAACTGAAGCATGATTCACCCTCATTGAATAAAAAAAAAGGCTTAGAATGGAGTCTACAATCCTGTATTAATATAGCACTAACAAATGGACTGACTCAAGTGCAAAAAAAAAGTTTTCTATAATTAAAACAAGATACACTTTGTGACATCCTTCAAATCAAAGGCTGAGAGTTTTTTTTAGAATAATCCAAAGTCTACGAAACACTCATGGGCACCAGATAATGGAAGTGGACATTTAAAACATTTGGATCTGTCTCCCACATGGCACTTACATGAACCCATAAAAATAGGAACATTTTTACATTTTCTGCCTCTCTGAGCAATAGGTTTTAAAGGTAAACATTTATTTCACTCTTAATCATACTAACTAATAATTCTTATTGTTCTTTTTTTTTTTTTCTTAAATTTATTTTGTGAAATCTATCTCTAGAAAAAAAAAGTCAAGAAAATGTTTCTTGTTAACAGCTTAAAGGCTTTTATACTTTTCCAGGACCTTACTTTAAAAATGTGAATGGCTTCTATCATTTATCAAACAATTTAATGAGAATGGCTGATATGTCCCAGAGTAAATGCATAGATAATGAATGAAACAATATTATTACTTTGAAGTTGTATAAAAATCAAATAACTAAAAAATGATCATGTGCTATAGACATACAATATTTCTTAACAAACAAAACCTATGTGCAAAATATAAATCCTGCAGGCTCAAACCAGTGGTAGCTAAACTTTGTCATTGAAACTTTGTAGTTTTAAATTAAATTTTACTATGCAGTATATTCAACATAAAGCTAATTCAGAAACAAAGGGAGATGAATCTACATTCAAATGTAACCAGATCCAGCTTTATAGGAGCACATTATCTATGTAACCATAACTATATATAGCTTTTTGTGATCTATGTAACTGTAACTATATGGAGCTTATTGTAGCTACTTCTGCCATTACACGACAAAGCTTTAAATATATACAAATTTAATATCAAGTAAAAAATGTAATTAAAAAAAAAATTTCTGTAAAAAAAAACAACTAACCCTTTTTTAAAAACCAATAGATTGAATGATTGAGAGCTTTTAAAATGCAACCACAGTACTTTTAAAAAAATGTACATATGTAAATAAATATATGCCGAGATGTTAGGAATTTGTTAAATGAAAAATGATGGAGATTAAAGGTCTTTTCACATTCTTTGTGTTTTAAATCCTGTGAAGTTCATGTCTAAATATTTGTCTTGAAAATCTACTCTTATTAAAAGCTTAAAAATTATATTTCTTTACAATAAGAGTTAACAAAATTATGGGGGAAAACAAATCAACAAATTGCTACATTAATACACATTTGAATGCCTGAAAATAAACATATAATTTCTATTAGCAACAAGACATGACTTATACCTGCAGACTTTTCTCTTTTTCTTTCACCTGTTGTTGCTGGGATAAAATAAAAGACCGAAGCATTCTTGCAACTTTCTTCCTCTCTTCAAGCTCAGCAACTAAACGTCGGTTATACTCATTGAGGAGCAGTGCTGCTTCGTCCACTTTTTCAGATAGTCGATCAGCTGATTCTCTGTCTGAAATCAGGTTATATGGCAGCCCTTAATTAATGAAATGTTACAATAATTTAACAACAGAATTTTCTCAGTTATTTAATGCAAGCTCTCTAGATGTTCATCAAACATTATTTTTACAAAGTTTATATCAACTCACTCTGTCTGCTTGTATGGTAAGAAGCTAGTAGACAGTATTTCTCCCACATCCAAACTCAATCTGTCTGTTTGTATGGTAAAAAGTTTGTATACGTTATTTCTCCCACACCCAATCTCGGATTAAGCAGAAATTTTGCACAATTAGTTCTTTTACCTGACAACACTATAAAAATAAATTAAGCTATTAGTTAATTAATTAACTATAGATAATTACTTATTTTGTTTGGTATCTTGAACAAGGAAAAGAAATCGTACTTCACAGATATGGTGGTATATATTAAATGAATTAGTCCCCTTGAGGAATCTTGAGCCCTGAGTGTACATTTTTTTTATGCATTTAAAAAAAAACAATCATTCACCAAGATCCCCCCCTTCTTCCCTGCCACTTTCCCAACTAGTCCAGACAAGTGACAGGATCATAGTGCATTGAGTATTTTTTAAAAATGTTTTTCTTGTTAGTATAGTCTAGTTAACCATTCTGGCAGAAATGAAGCCTAAAAAGAAAAAAATTCATGTCACCTTACATAGGCAATATAAAATTATACTGAGGAAACTTTCAAATCAACCTTCAAGCTGGTTATTTATCTTTTTTTTTCCCGCAAATCTACTTAAATTTCACAGCTTGTCTCCACTCCTATAAATGTCTAACTAAATATTTAAAAGTATGTTATGATAAAATGATAGTCACTGAAACATGTAATTTGCCAGACAAGCAGAAAAAACAAGAATGCAATCCATTCTTATAAAAAATAACTAACTTGTATTTTAGTTTCATTTCAACGTACTTTGGAACTAAAAATAACATTGCTATGTAGGCATAATTTGAGAAAATTATGGGCATTTTTATGAATTTAAACTTCATACTTGCATTAAAAAAAAACTATATTCCCTACTTGTATCAGTGAAATGTCATTGCTTACAAACAGAAATATATTGAGCTCCTTGAAATATATTTTACAAATTAATTTTGTCAGAAGCCAAGGTAGTCAGGCAGGGTGTGCAAGTGTCCAGGCTGGGAACATTATTAATAATTGAAAATTCACTCATACGTATTGAATGAACAATGTATGATATTATTTATGTGTTCTAGTAAAGACTAGTACAGCTAGAAATAGGTCAGATAATTCTTACAATGTCACAATGCATTCTCTAGAAATATCAAGGAGAGCTGTGAGTCAAAGAAGAATTGATAAAGAAAGCTAAATCGAGGTCCTCTTCATTCATAGTGTTGAGATATGTTTATTCAGATGACTAGTGTGGCTTAAAATGACTTTAAATTTTTTGATTTAAAGATACTATTCTAGTTGGATATTTAAAATTATAGTGGACCCTTGATAGTCCTTTTAATCGGACACACTCGTAGTCCGAAGTTGCGCCTACTCTGCTCTTTCATTGATTACTATTAGACAGTTTATCTGCTGTAGGTTTAGGTATTTTTGCTACATGATGGAAAGCAAGGTAGGCAAAAGTAAGTATAAAATATTGTCTGCCTGAAAAATAACCCCTAGTAATACTCTCAGTGCCATTTCTTTGGTTTATGTTTATGACATACAAAAAAGGAGAAAATAGAACATTTTGTGAAATCCAAGACTAAGAGATTAAGATTAAGAGAAAAACCCTTAAATCAAGAGTATGTCCTCAAGCTTAGGAAGTTTTTTTGCATTTTTTAGATCCATATATTTTTTTTCTTCCTTCTCTTGTTTATTTTATACCACTGTAAATCTAAGAGAATATCTTAGGACTAGGCATTATAAATTTAATTTTCTTGACATATATGGCTTTATTCTTTGATCTACAATTAATCTATGGTAATCTGACGTTTTCGACAATCCAACACCAGTCCCATAACCGTCAGATTATCAAGGAACAACTGTAATGAGTTTGAAATTTTAGGTTTAAGATTGTTTTGTGTGTGTTTTATTTCATAGAGTTTCAATGTGTTTATATGAGGACAAAGATTCCAGTGCTAATGATTTAATACAAATTTTTAACTAAATGCCAACTAGAAGTTATGCTTGACACAGATACAAAAGCTATTTATAGTCCTCTAAAAAAAATAACCTACTTTAAAAAATATGTATGCATATTTTATGTACATATATGTTGAACATTTTAAAACAAGATAGATTATGCACAGCCAAATCTCCTATACAAGTTTGTGTGTAATACAACTGATTTGTTATTAAGAATGTAGATGCTATTTTGTTTTTCAAAATTTGTAGTGCTTGGCTTCTGAACTGAGGGGTCCGGGTTTGAATCCTGGGATTGTTAATTTACCACCTAGTTCTAATGCGTACCTGGGGAAAAGTAAAGGTGGTTGGTCGATGTACATCCTTGTTAACCGTTGCCCTATAGATTATAAGGACTGAAAGGAGAATTTTACTATATCACATTTACTACGAAAAGATTAAAAAATTTTTCCCTTTAAGAAGCTCACTGGTTTAAAAAGGACTTAGTATAGATTTGATGTACAAATAAATTTTAAATATGTTTTAGCATGTACCTTGAATTTTGTCAAGATGACTTATATCTGATACTTCTGGTGGCAGCGCTGCTATTCTTTCTCTGACTGAAGCATCACATGAAGCTGAATTTTCTAAATCAGATAATCTTTGCACAAGATCTTCAGCCTAAAAGTAAAAATATAAAAACCAATCACACACATTTTTCTCTGATGAAATGGAATGTCTGGAAGGCTGTCAATGAAAACTGTTTGAAAATGTTTTTTTTTTCACTTAACAAAACTAAAGCCTAGCTTATTAAACTTACGTCTACATTTTGTGGTAACTGTACACCCATGGCTTCAACTTCCTGACGTAAAGAATACTCAGGCTCATTTTTTTTAAGTTTCTTAGGTTCTAGAAAAACAAAAGAACATGTTTTATTAATCATTATAAAACTTTAAAACTTTGAAGAAGGTGGAAACATTTCTGACAACAGTACTTACCTAGCTTGGTTGCTACTTCTGGTTGTTTAGTCGGCTTCACAGTGGACTTGGAAATTGGCTGTATAACTGAAGTCGCTGATGTTGAAGTTAGCAGAGGTGCACCTAAAATTGATTTTTCAACACAGTTTACAAAACAAATAGTTACACTTGCATTGAAAAGAATACTCTCAATGATAATGCACTTAAGTAAGATATTTGAATTTTTTTTCTAAAAAATTTGAGAGATTTACAATTGACCTATGGCATTCTCTTAAAAAATTAAGACTTTTATGTTACTAAGAATAGTTAAAACTGTACTAAGTCCCATTCTAATTCTGTAACTCGCTCTTGGCTCAATGGCCTAATACAGTGAATTAGAAATTCATTTTCATTTTAGTGTCTTTCTGATATTTTATAATATTGATTTTTTTGTTTTTTTCATTTTTTAGGTTATAATTTATTGTTTTATCTGTTGGTGTTACTTTACTTTTTAAATCTTCTGCTTAGGTGAGTATCTAAAATTAGTAATTTACAACTGATGTTACTCTTTTTAATTGCAATTATAATTTGCAATAAAGATTTTTAAAATTTAAAAACTCAATTTATAAATCTCCAACAGATAATGAGACTGGAATGCTTAAGTAGGAAGCGACTCCTACCAAACCTGGAAAGGCACACGTGGAAGATAAAGTAACCAAGGTCTGTAGAATTTGCAAAATACAACAATTTCCTGCTGGCTAACACATTAGAATGCCACAAAGAGTTGCAAATAACCACATCGCACAGTCCCAACTGAGAACACCACAACCAGATTGACTATATCATGGTGCAGCAGCGCTTTGAGGCAAACATCCATACGGTCAAAACAAGAAGTTTTCCTGGAGCTGACATTGGAAACTACCAAGAGCTTGGGATAGGTGAAGGTGTTATTAGATTTGTAAAAACTCTTTGATCAACCCTATTATCTTATTTTATTTTCATTAGTCTCACATGGTGAAACTGCAAGTGAAGGATAGGGCCATTAACAATGTGTTTACAGTGGAAGTTTTTTTTTTAGCTAGTACTACTAGGATGTCATCAAATCCTTAAATTTCTAAGTTCTTACTAGAACAGTTCACACCTACTAAAAATAGCTCAAATTTCTGAATGAACTACCTGGAGACCAGTGAAAATGTTCTGAAACATGTACGTTAGTAAAAGTAAAATGGGAGACCAGAAGAGTTTTGGCATAAATGTACCTTATTGTTATGTTAATAGATTTTATTCTATAATATTAAATACATTATTTGGAGAAACATCACTGTTTGTTCATACCACATATTGGGTTTCAACTCAGTTCAAGCTATACTTTCATCACATGAAAGCTCTTTTTTTTTAATTTTAGGTTAAATTTTTATAGGAACATGCTGAACTCTGTGATAAACATTTTTTTTTTTATAGATACAAAATGAACTCACCCATGCCAACACATTGCTTTAATTTTTTAATGAAAGACTTATCATAAACACCACGCTCTTTCCAGATGGTTATGACACGAATAAGAGATGCTTTCATTTTATCATCAGCCTCTCTGGAAAAAAAGTAACAAAAACAAAAGTATTAGTTAATTGTAATGGGTTCAAAAAAAATTTTTTGCACGAAAAACAATGACCTTACCCACAGTCGCTAACTGACACGGATAAAATGCTAAATGTGTAAATCAAATTCAGCAGTTAGTTTCAACTTACTTGGATGCCTGCGTAAATGCATCTGGCAATATGTGAGCGAAGTCTTTGCTGAATTCTGGACCCTTCCTTTTGCTGTTTTGAATCACATCATTAGCCAAGTAGACAAATGTTAAACGTTTACTGGGTTTGGCTTTTGAAATGAAGATTTAAAAAAGATTAACAGTAATTTTAATAAAAAAACATTTAGCAATAAACAGATGACATATGATCCAAATTAGTAAAGTAAACTCAGTCTAAAAATATTTAACCTATTTATTATTAAAAAAATTAATGTATTGGCACGTTGTTTAAGTCTAGAAAAAAAATTTAATGCAATATTAAATACAATATTAAAAAAAAAAGATATTAAATTAAAAAAGGAAATTTTTCATAGTTGTAATTCATAATTAAACAATGGGGATAACATAAACATGATGTCTTGATCGTACTGGGTTGGCTCTCAAAACCATTGGAGTTGACGGCAGGTGTATAAGGCATTTCACTTTTAAGCTTATCCTAACACAAGTTTATATAATATATGAATATATTAAGAATAAAATTTTACCAACAACAAAGAAAAGCATTAATCAATTAACAAAATTTTTAAAAATCACTTGGACTAAAAAAAACAAACAAAAAAAACCACTGACATTAAAATTTATTCGTTTGGATGCCAGTGTGATAAAAAAAACAACAACATTATTCATCAAAACATATTGAAAATTTAACAAAATGATTGGTGGCGTGATGAGTAATCTTGCCATGATAAATATTTTATTGTAAGATATAGACACCTGCAGCAACAAGAACTTATTGTTCACATTTTTAGCTGCCCCAAAAGTGGAATAGCCTCTTATAGTTTTGTGTGGTCTGTCTGTCCGCCCTGTTTAGATCTCATAAACTAGAAAAGATAGTGAAAATCCGATATCATGATATTTTAGATCTTTCAAAGTTCTGATGCAAGGGTTACTTTTTTCTTTTCTGAAATCGAAAAATTAAATTTTTTAAATCAACAATGCAAGCAGTTTTTTCCCATAAAAATACACCATTTTTACAACTAATCACTATTAATAGTAAAAAAAAAAAACAACAGTGGAGACTAGCAAATTACACTTCAGGGGCTGATTTTGAGTTTCCACACCAACTGTCTTCGTAACCTTGCTTTTAATACAACTTTGTTCAAGTTAGTAGAATTTGCAGAATTCAGATACTATAATGTATTCTGACTCTTTATCAGTTGACCTCCATCACTACATTTAGATACTAAAATCTAATTTTAACAGTAGGTGATGTCAATAAATAGGCAGTTCTCTAAGTCACAATCACACAAGAGTAACTTGTCAGTTCATGTTTAATTTTACCTTATTTCTGCTAATACATTTTTAGCGGCCCCCGAAAGGGGAAAAGACGCTATTAGTTTTGTGCGAAATGTCTGTCCGTCTGTCCCGTTTAGATCTCGTAAACTAGAAAAGATATTGAAAATCTGACATCACAATATTTTAGACCATTCAAAGTTCTGATGCAACGGCTACTTTTTTTTTCTGAAAGCGAAAAATCTAATTTTTAAAATCAGTTATGCAAGCAGTATTTTAAAGAGAAAAAGCTAATTAGTATGCAGTATAAGTTAAACCTAATTTAAAACGAATAGTAATCTTGTAAACTTAATTTTCCTGAACACTTATTTTATAGCGAACATATTTTTTTTTTTTTGTGGATTCGAATAAGAGATTGAACATTTTCAAAACAATTAGATCAATTATGATTTGATTTTGATTTGAGGCACATCGGCACAATTTAGGCCATGTCGTGCCTGCAGTCCCTCAAGGACCACTCTCTCTCTAAACAACAAGGGCCAGATTCTATACAGTCATATAATTAAAATCAGGGTCTATTCACAGTTAAAATTAGATCAATTATAAGACATCAGTTAGATCAGGGGAGGTGCGGTGGCTGAGCGGTAAAGCGCTTGGCTTCCGAACCGGAGGTCCCGGGTTTGAATCCTGGTGAAGACGGGGATTTTCAACTTTGGAATCTTTGGGCGCCTCTGAGTCCACTCAGCTCTAATGGGTACCTGACATTAGTTGGGGAAAAATAAAGGCGGTTGGTCATTGTGCTGGCTACATGACACCCTCGTTAACCGTAAGCCACAAGGTCTGAAAGGGGAACTAGTTAGGCCAGGTTCACATCTAACTTTACATCACTTTCACCTATCCTTTGATCTGCGGGAAAGTTGGGGCACTACACAAGATCTGTTAACCTTCTTTCTCCATTCTTATCTCTCATTTGTCTTTGATGTAATTTCATTCGGATGTTCTTTCTGAAAATATTGAAGCCTGCCTGGGTGGACCACTTCGGGGGCCGATTTTGAGTTTGTGTTTCCACACAAACTGTCTTTTGTAACCTTGTTATTTCTGAGTTTTGTATGAACCCTAAGCAATGCACTGTATAAGATTCATTTCTTTTACATTTTACTTTTCTCATTGTTTCATTTCACAATGAGAAAGTCATGACATTGATGGGTTCAAAGTTTATAGGCATGACATTTTTTAGTTTAGCCTTCCCTAGAAGAACATAAGTAGCCTTCAGCTAAGCACTTTTTTTAAGCCTTCTTAAGTTTGTGATATTGGGCATACTATATGAAGCATCTTGGCAATAACATTAGTTTTATATTCAATGTGTTTGCTGCATTCTGTGTCAGATGAAAATATATAATTTATTATGAGGAATTTACTTTTACTTGTTTATTTGCTTTTGTGATTTATAACTTGTATCTTCTCTATGATGGTAAAAGAAATTGTGTCTTTTTGAAAGTATTTTTTTATTGTTTAACTAAGAATGTTTTTCTCAAATAGGAGCCCAAGTGGGGTTTGTTTCCAATTACCTAAAAGGCAGCATTTATGATTTTTAATCATCAGATTGCCAAACCAGATAAAGACTGACAAAATTAAATGAGGACATTATATTTAGTACCGGTAGTCTTAATTTTTGTTGTATTTTTGTAAAATAATCTGTAT
The DNA here is from genome assembly GCF_947242115.1 of Biomphalaria glabrata. Taxonomy (NCBI): domain Eukaryota; kingdom Metazoa; phylum Mollusca; class Gastropoda; family Planorbidae; genus Biomphalaria; species Biomphalaria glabrata. Next base: position 21,348,501 of record NC_074717.1, read on the forward strand.
TTGCAGGGATATAAAATGTATCATCAAAGGCAGTACCAAGGTGCTTAAAAATGTGTCCTATTTCAATTAATTCCCCAGCTACTAAGACAGTGCAATTTTCCTTAGAAAAGACAAATTATAACAACCATATGCCATAAAATAATAAACTTACCTCATAAATAATACAAAGTAATTATAACAATGCATTATCTTTGAGTTCCAAGTTAAGATAGAAAATAGTCAATCTTTAGCTGCATGACAAAACAGCATAAATGTTGATTTTTTTGGTCAGCTACAGTTTAATTTTAACCTATGAGTACAAATACATGCCAGCATATCTATTTTTATAGTTGAATTTTTTTTTAGATGTAGATATAGGTTAAACAGTTAAAACCTTACTCGATAACTGAAATATGAAAAGTTAAATGGGAAATTTAAAACCAACAAGAAAAACAAAAAAACTTTAAAAGTTTACATGATCATTTATATTTTTTTAAATGTACAAAAAAAAAGTTCACTCAGGGTTCAAGAATCCTAAAGGGGACTAATTCAACACCACATCTGTCAAGTATGATTTCTTTCCCATTGTTCAAGATACGAAACAAAAATAATTAATTACCAATAGTTAATTCACCCATTAACTCCTTCTGCAGTTGGAAACGTTTTCAAACAAACAGGACCATAGCCCCAGTGTATAAGCCCCCAAGTTGGAAAATGAGAATTTGTTAAGCTTTTTTATATTCTAATGGTATTAAAGGTATATATTTTTTTTAAACTAGACATACCGTTCTATTTTTTAAAGTTGTTTGTTTGTTTACATGTATTAGATCTTAAATTTCATTATTTTTTCAAAATAAATATTTTTTAGGATTTTTTTAAATTCGGGGTTATCCCTCTTTGTTTAGGGCCTGAAAGAGTTTTTCTTAACTGGAAATAGGATTTATTGGGTTAACTAATTGGTTAATTTTTTAAATTGATTCTTGTATTGTCAGGTAAATGAAATAATTGTGTGACTTTTCAGCTTAATCCGAGGTGGGTGTGAGAGAAATGTTGTGTATAAACTTTTTTATCATTGAGACTGACAAACAGAGCGAGTTGATATAAGCTTTGTAAAAATGGCTGTAAATACTTTAATTTTAGCATCTGTTACATCTAATTGGCATGACCCGCTTTGTAATGCTACCCCTCCAAAATGCATTTTTCTAAATTGATTACCAATATTACTTATTTCTTCCCCCAACACACTATGCCTTATAAATAGTCCTACATTTATGAGTGTTCTTTAACTTTTAAGCTTTGTATAAAAATATTTCAAACACCATCAATTTTTTAATCAAGTGTTACAAATCATCTAGGGATTGAGGTTATAAATTCTGTTTCAACTTTTATGTAGATCGAATTAAATTGTGTAAGAGAGTAAGTATACTACTTTCTTTTTTTTGTGTACTTTTTCTTGAAATGTAATAGCTATTAAAGATTTGATGAAAATGTTTTAATAATTTAAAAAAACAACAATGAAACTACATTGTATGCAAATTTTATACACAGCTGACTGCTAATTGTTGTTATCATAGAAAAAAAATGTCCAGAGATAGATTGTTAAGACCCCCAACAGACAACACCTTCAGACAAGAATTTCACCATTAAAAATCATTATAAATATCCATAGAAATGGAAAGCCACAAATTAAAAGTATTCATTTTTATTGTCCAAAAGCTGAAGATATCCCTGATATTTTCATTATTTTTGTTACCTTCTAACTCAAGTTTCAAAATAAAACAAAAATGAACCATACTAATTCCTGCAATTCTGTTTAAAATTGTATTCATATATCTATAAAGTTAAGAAGTTACAGCCTTTTAATCTTGTAAAAGTACTACTTTTTTCTGTAGTTTTTCTGAGTTGGTTCTGAACGTAAAAAATAAAATTCCTTTAAACTCTTATATCTATGGTTTAAAAATAAAATAAGTATCAACAGATGATCAGGCATTTCTGTTGAAAATTTTATTTAATTATCTCTTGTGGTTCAAAAGTTATTAAGGGGTTACTGGATCCGATTTTGGGTAAAAAAATCGATTTTTCAATTTTGGTGTAATCAAATAGGTGGACATGTATTTTATAAACTGGCACCAAAAATTTTCTAAAAAATAGCATTTTTTATTTCTTCTTCTTCTTCATCATTCTCATTGTTATGTTGGAGTGTTCATATGACTAGACCAATACATGAGATGAACTGCGCAGTGGTTTCCAAATCAGGGAGCTCTCCATATAGTTTTCTTTCTATTGGGGTGATTTGGGGCCAATGTCTTATACGGGCCTCTTGGTAGAGAGAGCAGTTTTGGAGGACGTGGTCGGCATACGAGTTGTCATATGATATAATATAACAATAGTTATTAAATTAAAGCAAAAAAAAAAAAAATAAATTTCGCACTCCAGTAACCCCTTAAGTCTTTCAAGTGTGAAAAAGTACTTGTATGAAAATTCACTAATCATGACTAAATTCGCAGAGTTAAAAAGTTATAAAAGCATTTTGATTGTAAAATTTCTTGTTTCTGTCACAAATTTTTTTTTTATAGATCTATAAATTAAATTTATATTATAATTATAATATTAAGCAAATTTTTCAACACTAAACTTGTCATAACTTCTGTTCTAGTTAGTTAACTTAGAAACATAAATGAGGTATCAAAATACTTTGTTCAAAAAGCTCTATAGATCTAACTATGTTAATGTTAGTTTCATTACAATACATTGTACTTTAATTTTTATCAAAGTAACCTACCTTTAGAGTTTATCTAGACTTTATTTAACTTTAACTAGCATGATCATAAAATCATATGACTATGACATAGTATAGTCAGACATAATCATATCTATAATAATCTATATTGATATAGATTTATAGATCTATGATATTGATATGATCTATCTATCATTATTATTTAATTTATCATTAGATCTATATTTATATTAATTGATGATTTAGACTATTTATAATTTAATAATTTACTATTTAGAAATTTAGAGTCTACTCAGTCTACTAGTCTAAGAGTAGTAATAGACTAATATATTATAGGAGTAAGACTATCACGTCTATGACTAAGTCAGTCTAACTATTATAAACTACTAACTAGACTTCTAAGACTAAGCCTAAGCCTAAGCCTAAGGCTTAAGTTAAGTTTAAGTAGTCGATTTTAAATTTTAGATCCAGATCTATATTACTATATAGACACTAGATCATGAAGTCTTACCTTTTTCCAGTTCTCTGTACCATATTTGAACTATTGTTCTTGAGTGTTTTTTATGGTGAATAAGCCACAATGAAAGTGTTTGAATACTCTGCTGTGTATTGTTTAATTCGGTAAATTTTTTTACTAAGTTGGACTCTGTAAACGAAGACATTTCGGTTTTCTTCTGATATATCTAGATCTAGTCCAGTCGTTACGGTGATACTATTAATCAAACTCTCAATTATTACTTAACCTTAACTCCATTCACTGATTTTAACTTGCAATTGTTATAGCTATGTTCCTCTAAAGCAAAAAAAATATAAAAGAAAATGTCAAGATCAATGTTTTTAAAGTAGGATTCAACTCTTAAATATAGATCTATACAATATTAAACGCAAAGTTTATGTTCAAGTTTTCGAAGCACATTTTTAAAGCTTTCACCGTAAATTGTATAAGAGTTATTGTTCTTGAATAATGCTTGAATAGACATTTGTTATAAATTTTAAGTTTGAATCTGATGATATTCTAGATCTATATTAATCTAGATCGCATTAATTTATGATTTAGAGCTATAATTTATAATATATATTTATAATATATATTAACTCATATAGAATCTAGATCTATTTAACATAAACAATGCCATATGCCAATCAACCTACAGTCACTCTTACACAGTTGACAGATGAAAACATTAAATTCCTAATTGAAGATACAGATCTAAGGTAAAAATGAATAAGTATAAGGATTTAAAGTGGATCAAATTTAAAAGAAAAGATTATTTAATTTATTAAAGAAAATAAATAATATCTAGATTAGGTACTTCAATAAAAATTTCAAAATGCAATGGGACCTACTTAGTAGACTTAGTTAACCGCCTGTTAACCTGTATTTTACTGTATTCTGTTAAAATAAATAAAAAAAAATAAGACACAGCAATAAAATCTTAGAAAAAAGTGAATTAATAAAAAAAAAGCATTCAACAAAAAATAAAAATGTATGCGATTTTATCATTATATGAGCCCAAACATCACAAATAAAACAAATCAGAGAGTCAGAGATCTGTAATGTATTTTTTTTGTTGTGTTTTATTTTGTTTAATTATAATTAATTATAATTATACTTTATTTAAATAGCTATTTATATGCATCAGATAGATAATTTGTATTAATTATAAATGAAAATAGCACTGCGCAGAATAATATTTGCTAAAATTTAATGACTATATTTTTCATAAACTTCATAAAAAACCAGTTTAAACCTTTTGTTTTTGTAGAGCACTGGCAATTAATCATTTTAAAATGCGTGAATTTGAATGCTTTAAAAATTATATTATAAATGAAAAAATTCTTGCATCGTACAATAAAATAAAAAGAAACCTTGCAGTTTTTTTTAGAAGTTATTAAAAAGATTTTTTGGGAGGTAAAAAAAGGGATCTAGGTCAGTTTATCAAAGTACCTATTGATCTAGATTGATAAGATAAATCTACATATTGATGAAATTCTTAAATCAAATAACATAAGCCATAGGGTCGTTGGGGCTTAAGGTTTATTAAGAGAACTTTTTACAAATCGAAATTATCAAATAGGTAAACTAGTAAAGGTAAGGGTTATACACTTAATAAGGTTTATATGCATGAAAATATGGTACATTAGAGTATTAAAGTTTAAGCTAACTTTTAGACCAAAATTATACTTAATGTTTATTAATTTATATATAAAGCTAAATGAAAACATAAACAGTCTAGTAGATCTAGGCCTTCTACGATTTACTGTTATAAAAATTATCATTAGATCTAGATCTATAAAGATCTTGTATCATTTTTTTTTCTCAGTGTGGCGAATGCAATCAGACGAGTTTGTATAGCTGAGGTACCTACAATGGGTAAGTCACATATAGTTGTATAAGAATTAAAGTAGATGTGTAGAAGGAGAATGTAAGGGCCTTGTTTTCCTGTCCTACTTTTATGATCCTTACAAGTTGGACTGGAAGGCAGAACTTTATTATCATAATATCAATTGTTTAAATAATATAGAGAAATTTTTCTTACCTAATCAAAGATATATACTTAATCTAAGATTGCTGTGGAATGCAGTCCTAGTAGCACAGAGATTGGTGTGGAGTGCAGTCCTAGTAATGAGCACAGAGATGCTGTGGAGTCGGAGCTTTGCTTTGAAAACACAATGACATTCTGTACCATTCAGGACATCAGTAGATTAGGCTTATTGACGCATTTTACTCTCAGCTTGCCTCTTTTCCTTTTAATCTGAAATACCAACATTTGTCGGAGGTGCAGTGGCTGAGCAGTAAAGCGCTTGGCTTCTGAACTGGGGTTCTGGGTTGAAATCCTGGTGAAGACTGGGATTTTTAATTTCGGGATCTCTGAGTCCATCCAGCTCTAAAGGGTACCTGACATAAATTGGGAAAGTAAAGGCGGTTGGTCATTGTGCTGGCCACATGATACCCTTGTTAACCATAGGCCACAGAAGCAGATAACCTTTACATCAACAGCCTTATAGATGACACTGTCTGAAACGGGAACTTTACTTTTACCATAATATGTCATCTGGATTAAATATACAGCATTTACATCAACAGATTGTGACCAGCTCTTACTAATTAATATATTTGATTGTATAATATAAATGCTTTTAATAATAATAATAATAATTTTATTTATAAAGCGCTGTTAACAAACAAAATGTAGGCTCAAGGCGCTGTAACAACATTACAAACATAAACACAACTGCCGAAATAACAGTTAATCTAAAAAAGTTTTAAACAAGTAGGTCTTAATGTTCTTCTTAAAAGTGGTATAGCATGTTGTCTGTCTGAGATCAATGGGGAGTGAGTTCCAAACCTTTGGTCCGTGAACTGAAAAAGCACGCAGACCGTAGCTTTTGAGGGAGAAACGTGGCACTACTAAAAGCGTTGAGTCCATTGAGCGCAGGGTTCTCTGGGGGACATATGGAGTAATCAGTTCGCTAAGGTACAAGGGCATCTCATTGTTATATATACACTGATGACAAAGTGTGGCGACCTTGTAATCGATTCTCGCTTTCACGGGAAGCCAATGGAGCGTGCGCAAGAGCGTAGTAGCAGAATCTTGTCTAGTTTTTTTAAGGACTATTCGAGCGGCGTTGTTCTGTATACGTTGCAGCTTGGCTATTTTGTCATCAGGTATACCTGCTAGCACGGCGTTGCAGTAGTCAAGGCGGGAGAGTATGAATGCCACAGCTAGCGTTTTTGTTGACTCCGTTGTTAAATATGGTCGGATCTGGCCTAATCTGCGCAGCTGCAGATAAAGACCTTTGCAGAGCTGATTTATGTGTGGGTCGAAAGATAGTGTTGAGTCAAAGAAAACTCCAAGATTCCGCACTACATGGACAAAAGGAACATGGCAGTTCGTGATAAAGAGAGAATCTGTGCTTTCAACTTTTGAGACATTGTTCCTAGTGCCAATCTTAATTATTTCTGTCTTGTCTTCGTTCATCTTGAGTTTATTTTCAACCATCCAATCGCTCACCCTTGCAACGGTACCACTGATATTCTCTGCCAGATGGGGCACCTCTGAGGGTACTGATGAATCGTATAACTGTGAGTCATCGGCAAAGAAATGGTATAAGATGCCGGTTGGCCGTATGACACCGCTGAGTGGATATGTGTACATAGTGAACAGTACTGGGCCTAGAACTGATCCTTGGGGTACTCCGTACTTCAAAAGTAAGCTTGTTGATTCCGTCCCGCTAACAACGACACTTTGGGTGCGTTCCGTCAGGTAGGATCCAAGCCACTTTAGGACGACTCCTGCTAAACCAAAAGTTGCAGAGAATCTGGCCATCATAATTTCATGGTCTAGCGTATCAAAGGCTGCGGACAAGTCCAGCATAGAAAGAATTGATATGTGGCCTTTGTCGGAATTGTGAAGTAAGTCGTTTAGTACCCTGACCACTGCTGTCTCTGTGCTACGGCACTTCCTATATGCAGATTGAAATTCTTCCAAGAGACAGTACTGTTCAAGATGAGAAAGAATTTGCACTAACACGATGCGCTCCAGAAGCTTTGACAGGAAGGGAAGATTTGAAACCGGGCGATAGTTTTTTAGACATTCCGGGTCAAGACTGGATTTCTTTAATAAGGGCCTGACAAGTGCATGCTTAAATTGCTGTGGTACAATGCCTGAAGTCAGTGAAGAGTTCACAATGTTGGTAATTGTAGGTACAAGCTCATCTAAACATTCAAGGAGCAAGGAGGTTGGAATGGGATCAAGGTCACATGACTTATTTGGCATCTTCAAAATAGTACTTTTGACATAATCTTCAGATACACGCTGAAACTCGCAAAAAGGAGTATTTTGAAAAATTGGAGAGTGGTCAAGCTGTGATGAGAGGGATGGCATGTCATTTCTAATCTGCTCAATCTTCCCAATGAAGAATCTATTGAAGGAATCAGGAAGTTCAGATAATGGGATAGATGACGGCAAACGTTCGTTATTTGCTCCCCCTAACATTTCAGCGGTGATCCTGAATAGCTCCTTTGAAGAATCAGAATTTTCGATTTTTTGTCGAATATGACTAGCTTTTGCGTCTCTAATCATACGGTTAACCTTGTTTTTTTCTCGTATGTATATTTGTCGATGTATCGTCAGACCTGTCTTTTGAAATGTACGTTCGGCACGTCGGCGAATAAGTTTGGCAGTCTTTATGTCTTCCGTCAACCAGGGTGCAGATGGCCTAACTGAGACTGTACGAGTGACAAGAGGTGCATGGCTGTCCAGCAACTTTTTCAAGCAAGAATTGTAATTGCTGAGAACGTCTGTGTTGCTCTGTTGCAACAGCAAAGAGGTCACGTCCATTTTGAAGGAGGCAATATCTATGGCTTTAAGTTTACGGGAAGTCACGTTTTTCTTTGGCCTTTTTGCTTTTGATAGGCGCATTTCAAAGTTTACGAGAAAATGATCTGACAAGCCGCGGTCTGAGACATTGAGTTTGGCTACAAGCTCACTTGCATTTGTAACAATCCAGTCAAGAGTATGGCCTTTGACGTGTGTCGGAACATTTATCAGTTGGTCTAAGTTGCGATCCTTTAGCGCATTTTTCAGCGACATCGCGTATGTCTCATTTTCACTGTCAAAATGCAAGTTCACATCGCCTATGACAAATAGATCTTTTGTTGATATGTGACTGTCAAGGAGGTCTTGAAATTCTTCGATGAAAACTTTTGTTGTCAGTTTATTTCTCTTGCTTGGTGGTGGGCGGTACAGGAAAATAAAAGTCAGTGTTCTACTGTGGTGGGAAAGGCGAAACTCGCACATCTCAAAGGTCGTGTACGTTGAGCTTTCAGGTCTTATTGTTACATACTTGGCTAGACTATCTCTGTACAGTATTGCTAAGCCCCCTCCGCTGCCTGTTTTTCGAGGTAGACTCTTTAAAATAAAGCCTGGGGGCGTTAGCTCAATGGTTCTTGGCTCATCACCAACTTCTTTAAACCATGTCTCACTAAGGAAAACGATGTCGTAGCTATCATCAGTGATGGTGTCTGCAAGCTCAAGGGTTTTGTTACTGCATGACTGGGCGTTGAGGTGCATTATTTTAAGCAGACTGGAGGATATAGTCACCAGAGGCGTAGCACATTTTGAAGACACCGGAGGAGTAATATCCCGAATTATAGGTTTTTGATGGGGACATCTGACCTCTGTTGTGTGAGGAGCAATAGGGGTGGGGTGGTTAATAAAACAGTTTAGTAGGGAACTGCTGAACTCTGTCGTAGAAGAAATGACAGGGGTAGGGGTGGGGTTAACAACACAGTTAAGAGTCCTGGAAACTGTGTGACATGTATCTGTTGAGTTGAATTGCGGTAGGTTATACCATAGGCGAATAAGGCGCCCAGCCCTAGACCCACGAACTGTCGGCAGTTTACGCCCGATGCCAAGTCGACGAATATTTCGGAAAACCTCGCTGTCTAGTCGTGATTTGAGTAACACACATGTGCGTCCTATGCGACGTAATAGATTAGCGTCCATGACTCCAGTACGGTGATTTGACACACTAGGACTGATGACACACAGGTTTGCGCTCCGACTGCTATGTAGTGGCCACGGTACACGGTTTTACCAAGCACATCAATCCCTCGGGCTATGAGTATCACTCTGTTACTGTTTATATAGATGCTTGTTAAACTAAAGGATAGTAAATGAATACAAAAACTAATTAAATTTAATTAACGTGACTTAAATCTATCAAACTAAATACACCAATCTATAGACGAAATCAACACAAATCTAATGGTATAAGAAAGATCACTTAGCTCTAGAAAATAGCAACACAAAAATCCTCCAAAACGAGAGACGAAAAAACACGACTGCTGCCTGCTGGCGCAACAAAAAAGCTTCTAAGCTTTTAATATTATTTGACTATTCTTCAGCCATTGATTGGGTCCAGATTGAAGCAAACTCAACAGTGTTATTTGATGAGTTCATATCTCACAGACTTGGGTTAATCCCTTTAACCAGTGAGGAAGTTGTTGAATCCATGCAGTATTCTAGAGTTAGTATTTGTTTTTGTTTTCTCTTCTTAGGTAGCTTAAGTTTTCTCACTAAAATAGCAATGTATATTTGAGTAGCATCCAATTTGTCACTGTCAGCTATCACATATTGGCATTTTGATAGAACCATTAAAAATAAAGGTCCAAATTTACTAATTTGCTACTAGAATGCACTAGTAGGATTAGTTTGTTAAAATATATTTTTGAAAGCAAAATTACAATTTTTAAATTTTGATTTTAATAATTATTAACATTATAGGTCTATCACCACCATTAAAAATACTCTATTACTCTATTTCTATTTTTGACGTCATCTAATTGTTATTTAAATAATTATTAAGCACACCATTACAAATACTCTTCCTTTTTGGCTTTCATTTTTATAACAACTTTTTCTTGACCAGGACTGCACTTGTGAAGAATTTTGCAATAACTGTTCTGTTGAGTTCACATTGGATGTGAAATGTACAGATGATCAAACACGCCATGTCACAAGTGCTGACATGATACCCAGTAATCCTAAAGTCATTCCAGTGAGTATAAGTGTTTATTATTTGTGAGTCTGCATTAGCTTTACTTTGTCTTATCCAGCTTGATCCCTGACAGTTGTAGCCTATTCTAAAAACAAGAAGTGCTGATTGTAATATGCTTTAGTGAAGCTGTTATTATTATCTTTATTTGTTTGAAAGAATTCTAGAAACTAGGCAATCAATGTCAAGAACTATTCTAAATAACAAAAAGCTGAGCTTAATATTAATAATAACTTAAAACTTAACTTAAAAATCAAAACTAACATCAATAATCATAATGAAATTAGAAAAAAAAAAGTATATGAAATGAGTCCTCTGTTTCTGATTGGTCATTTTTTGTTTTAATGATCACCTAGGAAATTTTGTTATTAAAAATTTTTTTTTTTCTTTAACGGGATGGTACTCAATTAGTAAATGATGATAGAACTTACATTTTATTATATTTTAATTGATTTTATGATAAGCTAATAGAAAACAAAACTGAATGTGTATGTGGGTTAGGGTGAGATTAATAGAGCTTGTGAAAGATAGTCATTTAGAAGGCTTGAGAAGATCAACCTAAAAAATATATAGGTGAAAATACTGAATCTAATAAAAAAAAAATGTACAAATTAAGTTATTAGACATTAAAATGTGCAGTGTTGATTTATCTTTATGGTTAGAAATGTACAGATGGCTTGGGGAGGGGGTGGTCATGAGTGCCAGCAAAATGCAGATGATGAAGAGTGAACGCAATGTTGTGAATACCCACATAGTATGTGGATAGCCTAGGATATGACCTGGTGGCCTTCTCAAATGACTACTGGCAATAGGACCCTGGTGTTTCTACTTGTCTGTTGAAGCATTTTTAAAAGTAAAACCTATTTAAGGGGAGAAATAGTAAAGTTCAATTCAGTTATTGTGCAGTCAGTGTCTCAGTGATACCATTGTACACTGTTCAGTTGTTATTGAGTATGAGATGGTGTTAATAAAGTACCATGTAACGTAAAAATAAGAAAAAAAGAAGTCCTTTGAGTTGGTTATGGTTTATACATACCTTTGATATATAAAAAAAAGACTAAAAATATTTTTTTGTGATCCAATTTAAAACAAAAATGAGCATGTTGAAATGTACTGAAATATTTAAATTTTTTTGTCTACTTGGATTAGACAGTTGCTAAATGATTGAGAAATAATTTATGTTCCCTTTTTTGTTTCCAAAAGTTACTTTTAGCTAAAGTATGTTTTACTTTTTAAATGGCATACATTAGAAGATTCAGTTGATAAGTGGTCCGCTAGACAGCTTCATTGAACAGCTAAATGTTTATAAATTCTCAACTGGCTTCAGGCTTATTTTGTTTTACAAAATTTTTGGCGGATGTTGCAGAACAGCGCTTGTGAGGGTCTGGCTGAAAGCACATTTTCACCAATTTTTCCAGAATTTGTTTAGTTTGCCTTGAAGCTATCAATGGCAACATTTCTTTTAATATAAAACCTGAAAAAAAAAACATAAAACAAAGAACCTTGATGAATAAACCAAGACTGTGGGGCATAGGATATTTTATTTTTAATAATTTTCATTTAAAAAAAATTTCTGAACATTAATTTGCATGAAAGAAAAGAAAATCATTTAACATTTGTATTAAACTTAAGAAATATCTGACACCTTGATGGGCAAAATTGATTTTTGACGAAAATATTTGGTTTGCCTGCACTTACCCAAGAACCAAATAGCTGTTTTTTCAGTGTAAAAAAATCCTGTTTCTAATTCAGGTGGCTTTTGTTTGACTTGGTCTAATTCAGTGTCGAAACTTTCAACAAATACCTTAGGATAGATCTTGGTGACTTTAATCATGGTGGGCTGAAGTATGTGATGACCTTTGGAATTAGTCATGATGTAATGTATCACTGCCTCAACAACCTTGGGGAGGAAACATTTTTATTTCAAAACATACTCCAGTGTATGAAATATTTTATTTTCATGTGTCCTGTAATTAAGTTTGGCAATATTTATAAAAATGTTTTTTTTTCAAGAGTATATTTAATGTAGACTACAGTGGTACAGGTAGACTTTAAACAGTTTTTTTTTTTAAGGTTTACACACATTTTTTTAAATTCCATCTGTGGACTGTAATTCTATATTTCATTATCAATAATAATTATTAAAAATTTCTTTCTTCCTAAAATTTTTTTTTCTACTTTTGCTATATGTGGGAAGCGTGGTCGAGAGGCTTAGTACGCTTGAATTTGGCTTGGCTTGGCTACCTATAAAGGGGGCTCGAGGTTTGACACCCGACTCGAGCAGAGTTGTGTTTACTGAGTGCCTTAAGACAGCACAGAAAACCTTTTCCCCGATACCCCTTCCTCCACTGGTCCACAAAATGAGATAGCGCTCTGAGCATGCTATAAGCATGAAATTAGCGCTATATAAAAGCTATAATAATAATCATCATCATTTTAAAAAGTTTTCACCTTCCAAGTGAAATTTTCTGTCAAAGTCTGGTTTGTTCTTCTGAGAACTCTCAGGATTTCATTCAGTGGTATGACAGGATCTAATACACAGCAGTCTAGGCCTTGATCTTTCAATATTGCTAGCTTGTTAGTATATGTCCCTAGAATAAGGGAAATAGTTAAAAATTAGGCATATAGTTTTGGGAAATTAGGGTGCTAATACTAAAAGTGAATAGTTGTAGTGACTTTTTTACTAGCTCAAAAAGATAAACTTTCTAAATTTGCATACCTAGTTTATGTATTAGTAATTTTTCAATTTTAGATAGTGTGGGGTAACTGAAAGGACAGAATATTCACTCTAGATTTAACTTTAAATTAATTTTTCTTCTCCTCATGGGCTAGTAGTTTTTCTATTAAATTTGATATTTAAATTGATTCTGTTACTGCTACTGTCACTAAACTTATAAAAGAAATTTTTTGTATGAGAAAGATAATCTCTGCTACATAAAATTAAACTGACCTATGCAAGAGTCTGATTCTGTATTCTGCACCTTGATTTCTACTTCTTGTCCAGAATGGATATAATTTGCCAAATAACTGTTGGTCTGAAGGTTTTGTGCTTGCACCTTCAAAGGATTTATTCTAAAATCATCCAGTTTCAGTTTTAACACATTGTTTCTCATAATTAATGGCAACGGCAGTTGAGATGAGGTCTACAAACAGAAGAAGAAAATGTTGAGAATAAGGTTCATAAAAAAGGCATTTAAAAATAGTTGGAAAAAAAAAGGTGAAATAATATTTGTCTTTTTTTTGTTGTGGAACTAATGTGTGACATAGTTCAGATGTTCTCTCATAATCTGAAGATAATTACATCCTAGCCCAAACCTCCTGCAGGACAACTGGTGATGGCATCTGGCAGTGTTCAAACCACTGTACGACAGTCCAGATAGTATACCACAGGCAGGCAGCCATTCAGATTTACTTATTTGACATTTATTAAACCTTTATACTCTTATGATTCATTTTCTAGTCTGAAAATTGTGTGTAAAACTAATGAATGTATTTATTGCTGGCATATGACTTAAATCCTATGCATTCTCAACCAAAAAAATGTAAAGGGTGGCAAGCAATTTTCAGGTAACCAACTCAGTAAAAAAGTGACCAACAACCATGGTCAAAGCATAAAGAATGACTTACTCGTATAACATTCTACATGTATATTTCATCCTTATTTAGTGTTGTTTTTAAGCTAATTGATATTTAGATTTTATACTGTGGATATATATACAAGAGAATGATAAAGTAAGAAATAAGAATTCATTGTCGTAATAAAATATAGCCAATTATTCTGAAAGTTATAAAAAAAAACAACTAATAATTTAAATTGAAAAATTTACCTGCTCTATCTGGCACAGAGGAATTAAAGAAAGGATACAGCTGCGACACATGTGGAATAGTTTAGGAACTTCTTTTGGTGTTAAAACTATTTTTTTGCTAATGATGTCAAATTGTCTTTTCTGCCCCCATGAGGGTTTCTCAATTCTTTGGATCAATGAATCTCCCCACATCTTTGAGTCTGAAACTGTAAATTACACATTAGGTCCTAAGTTTCTACACTGTATATTAAAGCTAAAACATTAGTATTAAAGTATTAGATATTCATATCCGTATTAGTAGAACTGGTTTGACTTAGGAGAACCTTTGATTTTCAATTCCAGTCTCCAGAAAGACTGATCTGAATGATTTGAAAAATTCAAGTTTGTTAATTTCATATTATTATTATTTTTTTTTTAATTTAAAATCTTTTTGTGTGGCACATTAGATTCAAAATCCCTTCAGAAGCATTAGCTTGTTAACAAACTAATTATTCTATATAGCCTTTCTTTATGTCAGCCATGGAGCATGTAAAACACACTGTTTATAACTTATCAAATTCAAAAACTTAAAAAAAATGGCATTGCTCTAAAAATGTTTTTTTAAAGTTAAACTTATTAAAACTTTACATAAAGTTGATTAACAATACAATTTATGTCTTGAGAGATGACCTTTCTCTCTCAACTTTGTATGTGACTAAAGAGGCCAATCCTTGATACACAGCTGGGGTCACATGTTGGGCATGTGTAATCACCAGGCGCTGTTGCATTTTCACCCTTCTTTCCACTACTGTTATGTATGCCATCTGCTATCCGAAGAGCAAGCATAAAAGAAGGATCCCGGATTGCAGATGCCATACACAACAGTTGTAGATTAACAATAACAAAGTTTAACTATACTTTGGTTCACCACATGTATTTATAGCATTTAATCCAACTAATGAATATGCTTTTTTTCTTAGGTTACATCCAAATCCCGTCAAGAAGCCAATGAGTATGATCAGGAGACTGATGGTATGTAATCAAACTTTCTCATATGAGAATGATAAAAAAAATTGAACTTATCCTTTTTAATTTGCAAGCTAGTATACTTCTAGCTGTTTTTTAAGCATTTGAACTAAATTAAGAAATTTTTTATACATTTTTGTTTCAAAGATATCCTCATTGCAAAGCTCCGTAAAGGCCAGGAGTTGAAGATCAGAGCCTATGCTAGAAAAGGATTTGCCAAAGAACATGCCAAGTGGAATCCAACAGCAGGAGTGTCTTTCGAATATGACCCAGACAATGCTCTCAGGCACACAACATATCCCAAGCCAGAGGAGTGGTGAGTTTTATCTGCCTCTTGTCTCATTACAAACCCCGCATTTTTTGTTGATAAGATATCAAGACATCATGACCATTTATTGTTTTATACATTGATTCAATTCATGACTTTCATAAGTATTGAATTATTAGATTAAGCAGATAAAAATGGTATACAGTATTAAAAAAATGTCAACATGCAAATGAATATTATTTTAAACCTGTCTTAGACAAGTACAGCATCAGCTGGTCAATTATAAATCAAGAAAATAGATTTTGTTAAATAAGTTGCATTGTGCTAAAATTTAATTATTATTTCTTTTATTTGAACTTGTTTTTAAATTTCATCATTTTTTTAAATAGTTATTTAATTTATGTAAACATTTTTGTAAATGATTGAAAAAAAAACAACAATTGAAGAAATTTTATATTGATTATTTTATTTTTATGTCCTTTTTAAATTTTAGAAAGACATTTTAAACTGATTGATACTAGAATGTATGTGTGGTCTGATACACATATAGTGACACATACACCTTTATCCATTGTAGGGACTTAGATTAATTATAACAGACTTAGATTGATTATATTAGACTTTCTGTGCACTATCAAGTCTGAAATTACCTTCCATTGCAAAGCCACAATTATGTAAAACGGCATTCTATCTGGCAAGATAGCATGAAATCAACCCCTGCAACATTTCTCTAATTTGTTTTGCAACTATGTTAATATATATTAAATAGAAGCATAATTAGCATGACAAAGCAAATACAAAACTGTAATTAGTTATTCATTAATTTATCTACAAATTGAGTTAAATAGCACAATTTTTTATTTTTTATGTTTACTGGGACACTTACATTTCTCCTTTTATTATATTCTAATTTAGGCCAAAGAGTGAATACACAGAACTACCAGAGGATCAGAGTAAGTAAAACAGTTGTTAATATATTCAAGTTCATTTCACAGCTATAATTATGCTGAGAAAAACTGCTGTAGCCTTATTGCTTTGGGGCACCCATCTCCTTGTCTTTTTACTTTTACATCTTTGTCTAAAATGTTTTTAAAATTCTTTGAGCCTTCATTATGTTTGTTTATGGTGCTGTATAAGTTCAATAATAATAATTAGTATTGGTAGTATATCAACAACATAAAAAGAAGAACCACCAAAAGAAAAGATTTTAAGAGTCAGTTTAATGATTCTATTTACATGTGAAGAAATAAGATACTTAGAGAATCACCGTTTCTTTACAGGCAACTACCTTAACCCCCCCCCCCCAAAAAAAAAATGGTGGGTGGTAAAAAAAATATGTTTATAAAACAATGACTAAAATATTTGTTCAAAATGCATAATTAAATGTTGTTTATTTTCTACAGTTGAAGCACCTTTTGATCTCTACGGCAAACCTAACAAGTTTTTTTTCAATGTGGAATCCATTGGAACGCTAAAACCTGAAACCATTCTGTTCTCCAGTCTGGCCATCCTGAAGAGGAAGCTAAGTGACCTTCAGATTCAACTCAGTCATGAGATCAGCAATGACGCACTGGCTATCCCATGATCCCCCACTACAATGGCATGGAAATCTCTGTTACTAAGAACATGTTGATTTTTTTTTTTCCGTTTTCATTTGGTTTGAACTGGATTTTATTGTCTTACAATGTCACATTAGTTCAATACCAGGTCTGTGCTTGTTAGTTAATTGTTTAGTATCTCAGCAGTTTAGAACAATTAATGTATTATAGAAAAATCAGTGCCATTGATATTAGTGGTTTATAATTAAGAGTATTTTTATATACAATGTTAAAATAATGCTTTAAAGTAGGTATTAAAATTCTTTTGGCATTTCCAATCTTGAGACAGTATCTTTTCCAGTTCTAGACAATCATAGATTTCCTTTTTCTGGTCCTGCGCTAGTGAAAAAAAAAAGTTGCAAAAAGTACTCAGATGAACCACAGTTTTCCACAAATTACATCATCATTAGGTTTGGATGATCTGGAAGATGTAAATTTGTGGGTGATGAAATATTAATCTGCTGTTTATAATCCTCCCCTTCTCTGTAGGTACATACACAACTTAATTAGAAAGAGTAGCCAACATTTGGACTAAATAAAGGTCTTTCAACAAATTTTGAACTGAGCCAAAGAATGACAAACAAAACTATCCTTGACACCTTTTAAAATGGGCCGCGGCCTTATCATTGAGAGATTGGTGAATAGCTCTAGGAAAAATTCAAAGTTCATTGTAAGGATACTCTCCCTTTATCAGGTTGAATATCATTGTAGGACGGAAAATTTTCAGCCTTGTTTTGGATATTTCCCTTGTTGTTTTATTGTGAGTTGTCAAATGGTATCACATCTCTTCACATGTCATTATAAATAAATTCATTTCAGCCACACTAGTTGTTGTTTATAATGTTTGTTTTCATTTTGAGTGTCTTGGATTTCTCAAAAAGGAACAATATAAAATTTAAAGTACGTGTTGATTTTGTCTTTATTTAAAGCAGGAAATCCACACATTGGTTTTTGTTGATAGATTTATAACGTATAAAAGTATATGCACATAATTTACAATTAGCACTATAATCACACTAAGGAACTAACTGAAAACTAATGTTATAACAACTGCATGATTTAAAAATAAAAGCTTGGTATTTAATACCCTTCTAACTAGTGTGTTGTATAACACTAATGGTTTCCGCTCAAGGAACATACATTTCCCTACCACACTCGCTTCTGTATCGGTGTTGAGCTTAGGTCCACTTCCTCACATTTTGTATCTGCCCTTGTGTCCCACTCTAACAAGTTTTATGGCATTGTTATTTCGTGTACTTTCAAAGGTTGCTGAAGGCGTGGACAATGGTCTGGTGCACTTCAAATAGACACCTTGTCATTGTTTTTTTAAACCCTAATTTAGATCAAACCATCTACTTGGAGGATCTAGATCTACGTGGACTTGTATATAAAGTAGTCAAACCGTTAAGAAAAACGCCAGAAATAAATTTCACCTTGACAAATTGTCTTCTATAATAATGTAGACAATTAAAGATATAATCAAATATTGGGTTTATACAATTCTAGACTTTGAGAGCCGTAGTGCTTATTGCTATGTCCTAAATGAACACAAATCTTAGGCTTATAAGCACCAGTTTACAACCAGAAAAACAACAACAGCGTTTTGATTCTAATTTTAGCCATAAACTGCGCATACATTTTAAGCTGGCGGCTAATGGTTTGTTTGTTTGACATGTTTCGGATGTTCCTTCAGAATTGAAAACTATTAGACCAACATCCTAGCCCACCCCCGCAAAATGGCAGCGGGCAGGTTTTTAACCAGGGACCACCGAGACAACAGCGCATGCTACACTACCAGCCATCTGAAAGAGACAGTTAAATACCTGTTAAAAGGTCGAGGCTTACGTCTAAAGAAAACCTTGACTAAGATAGTCGAATACCCTTTGGTGAACAACGGGTCTGCGTCACCATCTCATCTGTCCCTTGACTTGCGTAGTAGGGGTGCTGTGACAGTTCGCGTTACCAAATCCCTCCACTTTTCCCCCGGGCAGCATCTATTCTTAGCAGGATATCAAGAGAAAGGCGGGTCGAAAAGAAAAAAAATGAGAGGATGACTAGATAATCTAAATATCTCATTCCATTTCAAATATAAAAATAAACTCTTATCCCCCAAGCCGTTTAAAACAACAAATGATAATGCAATCTGATGTAGACCTTGCCTTGGTGACTTGACCAGCTCAGGAGTTGATTATCTTACAGTTTGGTTAAAAAGAGATTAACAAAACGTTTATTTCTTTGTAATTAAAGTAACGAATTAATAATTATAGGACCTATCATTCTGGGTAAGTCCAACGTTATGTGATCACTTGTTAATACAAAACACATCCGCATGCATGTTAGGCCTAATTAATCAGCAAACAGGATTTAGAACTACAAGTAACTTATATAATAGGTCCTGTCACGCGGGCATTGCAATCACTGTAATATTGGCTTACACTTTTCTATAGGCCTAGATCAGTGGTTCCCTAACTTTTTTTGTCTCATAGACCACTTGCCATGTTTTCTGGTTTTCGGTAGACCCCCTGCTTAACTTGCAAATTTTTGCAAATTCATCAACATTTTTTTAAAAACTAATTTCTGTCTGTACCGAGTTGAAGACTGAAAAAGTAATTTAAAGCTACATATTAAGTTATAGAGATTATATCTTTTTATTGAAAAGATTAAAATTTAAACTAATTAAAATAACAATTAATATGTTTTGCTGGAATCATCAAAGACTCTGGAAATGTTATTTCTTTTTGCAGGTTTATCATCCGTTTCTACTGATATTATGTTTCATATAGGAATTTGTTGTTCTATGAAGTAGTCTTTCAAACATTAAATATTAAGTAATTCATTAATTAATTTGTAAAAGTTTTCACAAGGAGCAGTTTTTCGTCTATTTCTCGATCTTTCACGTGTGGCTCAAATATTGAGTCCGCAGAGCTGTTTTCACTAACAGAAGAAGGGGCGAAGGCGAGTAGGCTAACTGTCGCCTAAACCTGTAAGCTTCGAGCAGGAAGGGCTCATTCGCCTTGGCTTGCTACCCACCTAGATGAAGGAAAACTGAATTCAAAACTCAGCTATCTTACAACTATACCCACACATGGGAAAGGTTTTGTTGGTCAACCCTTAGGAAAAATATGAAGCCGATGACCCTGTACTACAGGCTTTGCAAAGCCCTGGACCATGGCCCCCTAATATCGACACTGTCATCATGGCTGTAATAATGCCGTGGGTACCGAGTCACATAGGTGTGACTGGCAACACGATTGCAGACTCCTTGGCCCACCAAGGAGGGCTAATTCCACCCACCGAACAGGCTGTAAGTTTTCATCATGCTCTGGATATAATTCAAAAAACAGAAATAGAAAAATGGTTTGATTGCCGGGAAAAGTCCCAAGAAGCCCGTGGAGTCTGGGTGCGCATGAGGCGCCCTGACCGCACTTCCCCGTGGTGGAGGCTGTCCAGCCCTGAGCAAGCCACTATCCTGTTGGCTCATATTTCTCACAGCTATGGCCAAATTTCGATTCGCGGTGCCCCCGCTGCGGGGAAGACGAGGAAACAGTGCCTCATATTCTGTTTGACTGCCCCAGACTTGCTTATCTCCGTCTTGACAGGTCTGGGAAACCAAAAATTCTCGACCTGTATGGTGACATTTATGCATTACGCAAGGCAGCAGGTTTTCTGCCCAGAGCTTTTGCAAGAGAGGCTTTGAGCCTCTCAAGCCCTCACTCAAATGGAGTTTGATGATGATGATGATGGTGTACTCTAGTGGCTAGCTGTGTCCTCGGTCAGCCAAAACGGAAGCACCAAGACTGGTTCAATATGCAAATCAAACAGCTATTAAAACACAAGCAACACTGCTAAAGGGCCCATTGGTGCAATCCAGCTTGCCCCCAAAAAATCAGAGAACGCTACACTTTTGCCACAGTAGAGGTCCAGAGAATTCTCTGACTCACGAAAAAGAGGAGGAAATCCAGTCTTACGCAGACAAAAAAAAAAACACGCTAATTTTTAAACAAAAAATTAATTAATGCTTTGTATGGTCCACAATCCAATGGCTCATCTCCCATTTTCAGTGCTGATGGAAACTTCTATTCTTATTTATTTCATAAGTCCCCATCTACGCTCCATGTTTATGGTCCCTATTAGCCAAATAACGTTCCTTCTTGAATATAGGCTTGAAACTAAAATGTTATACTATGGGAAAGGACCAATGACGATTTTGTGCTAGTTTTTAGTTTAGAATTTATAGCTCCGCAATGGTTAAACTTATTTAAAAAAATGAAAACATCTGCGGACTCCTCAGCTATTGGGCGATAAAACTAAATTTGACTTTTTTTTTTCCTTTTCAGCTATTATATTTATAATTCAGGTCAACTTGCGGTAGGGATCGGACCTAATCTGCGAAGGTAATTTTCGCGGGAGTCATAATGAGCGAAAGGCCGTAAAAAATAGCGAAATAGCATGTTAAAATAAAGGGAATTAAGCTTTAATATCATCTAATTTCTTCAATGAAGCATTATAGCTGGCGTAGCCAGGAATTTTTTCGGGGGGGGGGAGTTTGGAGGGATTCCCCCCCCCCGCCCTCCCCCCACCCCACCCCGGGTGGAAAAAAATTGTATATATATATATATATGTGTGTGTGTGTGTGTGTCTGTGTACATAATTAATCTTTATTACATTCTGACCCTTTCGGAAGACATTTATTGTTTATTGTAGACTCCCCGCCCTTGCTAGCAAGAGAGTCTGGGGGAGCTCGCAGCGCTCCCCCGGCGAAGCCCCGCCGCCGAGCACTATTTCTGGTATTGAAAGCCAACAAAATGCATATTCTGAGGTATCTACAGTGCATTATCTTGCTATTAATAAGTTTTATATCAAAAACCTAATGTGCTATTCTTACTGACTTAGACCCTCTCGCGCCGTTCGGCGCATTTTCCGGCAAGCTGTTTCCGCAACTCTTATTTTGCGTAATTCATTTTGTCGGAGAACATGTCCCGCAAAACCTCATGCGATGCTCTGTCACAACCTTACTAAGGATTCGACTCCCAGTTCGACATATGATTTCTTTGATTTAGACCCGATCTCTATAACTTACTCCTAAAATCTGTCTTAGCCATCTTTGTTGAGCCACATTTAGTGTTTTTCAATTTCGGCAGAAGACTATTCACACTTTATTAATTGACCCCAAGTCACTGGCAGAAATTAGTAACTTTTCTTGACTACTCTCTTGGAATTACAATATGCCTGTATTGCGCTTTAGATTTTATATCGAAAAGGAAAGTTTTGTCGTCAAATCATCTCTGGAGTTTTTTTGTTGTTTTTTTTAAAATTCAAAACCCCATTTAGCTACGATCATAGAATTTGGTGACTCTAATTTGCTTTAAAATAATATTGAAGAGAGAGGTTTTCAACTCTAAACGCTCTATAGGGGAATTTTAAACTCAAAACCATCTAGAGGGGTTTTAAACTTTAGAGAAAAAGCCATCTGGAGGAGGGGGATTTAAACTCAAAACGCCTTTGGCTACGCTCATAGATTTTATAGTGTGTAATTTGCTTTTTTTTTTATTGAAGAGGTACTTTTTAGCTTCAAACCCCAACTGGAGGGGAGGGTTTAAACTCAAAACCCCTTTGGCTACGCTCATAGAATTTTGAGTGTGTAATTTGCTTTTTTTTTATATTGAAGAGGGGGTTAATCGTAAATTTTGGAGGGGGTTTTAAAATCAAAATCTTCCTTAACTGTGCTAATGGAATTTGGGGATTGTTGTTTGCATTTTTTTTGTTTTATAGAAGAGGGGGATTTAACTGCAAAAACCTCTGGTAGGGGGTTTAAAACTCAAAACCCCCTGTAGGGGGTTTTAAACTCAAAGCCACTGGTAGGGGTTTTTAAACTCAAAACCCCCTGGTAGAGGGATTTGTATCTCAAAACCCCCTGATAGGGGTTTTTTAAATCTCAAAACCCCCTCGTAGGGGGTTTTAAACTCAAAACCCCCTGGTAGAGGGTTTTTAACTCAAACCCCCCTTGGCTGTGTTGTGGTAAGTGATGATTTAGTATTAAAATCTCACTTAAAATAAACAAAATGAAAGCAAAAATCAGTCACTTAATTCTGTCCCCCCGCAGGGGGGGGGATTTCATTTCGGGGGGGGGGGGTTTGAACCCCAAAACCCCCCCTGGCTACGCCCATGATAGCTATTGTCCTCATTGCGGCATTAAATTTGTTTTCACTTTCCCCGTGGTCCACATCTCCTTTCTCTGTTTGGAACTCATGTCTATATTTAGCCTACGAAACTTGGGATCAAATATTTCTTTTAAAGAAAGAAAGAAACTACAAAATTCGATCTCGCACCTCCTTCCTATAGGCTAGTCCACGTCATTTTACTCTCCATTTCATAAACTCTCGTTAGTCGTTACTGCGGCTATTATTTTTTTTATGAACACATGTTCAGTGCACTTAATCACCATCAACTCGATCTCACACGAAGTCCCACCCCACACACACACGCACTGATTGACCCAAAAGGCAGATCCCGAATGCGATGGATTGATGATGTATGGAGGCAGATCTACAACAGCTTGGAGAGATCTGAATGTAGGGATGTGTTGAAGCAGGCCAGAGCACGAGCTGTAGCGCTACTAGGATGGATAGACAGAATTGACGTCGACAGCTGCACTTGCAACACTCAAAACAATCTTGAAAGAAAAAAGCATTGGGCTAACTCTCTTCACTAAATCATACTGATGCCCATATTTGTATAATGCTTACGAATCTTGGAAGCTAACTGCAGAATTAGAGAGAAGACTATAGGCCTATATGCCTATATTAGTAATGGGACTGAGATGCTATAGCCTACAAAGATCGCATCACCAACGAAGAGATGGAGAACAGGATCACAACAGCCATTAGACCTTATTATGACCTGATAATCACGTTAAAAAAATGTGTGGCCAATTATAACGTACCCAGGGCTCGAAAAAGCCTTAGGCCTATATAAAAAAAATTCATTAATGTCGGAAGATGACCTATATTCGATAATGCACGTTTTTTTTTTGTTTGTTTTGTTTTTTGTAGCCTATAGGTAGGCCTATAATAGAAAACAAAATGGGTGCGTAAACTATAGGCCTACTTATGAAAATGAATTCTGCAATTTAAAAAAAAATAAATATTTACACATATTAGGCCTAATATCATTAATTAGTAACAAGAGGTTAACCAGCCGCAGTTTAAAAAAAAGGAGGACGGCAAATCAGAGGTGCCCCCCCCCCACATCCCCACCCGTATAAGCGCTATAAAGATCAACTGAGGCGCCATTTCACCCTCACTGGCATAGAGGAAAGTAGCTGACAGCAGATGGCCTCTGAGAGAGACTGTTGGAGAGCTCTCACATTTAAAGGCTGCGAGACAAACATTTTAGACGGAAAGAAAATAGACCGCCAGTGGACAACGGCTTTGCCTGCGCGAAATGCGGGGAAAATATGCTGGTTGCAGCTGGACTTGCGAAGTCATGTGAAGCACGTATGCCTACTGCACTCATCTTCAAAATCGAGGATATTGCCATTCATATAAAGATATGCCTATTACTTTAATATTTCAATTTACAAACAACAACAATAAATAGACAAAAAAGAAAAACAGATAAATTAATCAATCACTAAAATATCATTAATGGCTTTAAGCTTATTGTAGGGGTGTTCGTAGAATAGTTTTTTTTTCCAGTTCAAAGGTCATTTTGATCGAACACCCCTCAATATTTTTTTTCAACGGAATGAACAGCCTTGGCTATTCTAGCTAATTATTTCCTCATATTTAGAAGCAAATATAATATGCGATTTTTTCTCGGCCGATGTCCATTGGTGCTTTAAAATCGCCTTAAGTTCGGACCTATTCTCGTTTATCCGGAAACATTTTGACAATGGAAATTTCCATACATGTCAACTTTGACCTTCAGCTATGCTTTAAATGCAGTGATGCCCAACCTAATTTGACCTGCGGGCCATTTTATTTTCCGACACGTGTGTCGCGGGCCACATGACAAAATGTACAAAAACGAAATGAAATTGACCTACAACAATTTGATTAGAAACTTGTGGATCTTATGCATTAATTAATGAGCTAATGGAAGTTTATCCCTTTTTTTTTGTTTTCTACGCGTCGGAAACTGGCTTCATTTCTCTACTTAAAATGTGAGTAACATTGTAGATACCTTTACTGGCTTTACCAACGACTCATTTTCTTGTCTATTTTTGTTAAATATTCCCATCGATCCTCCAATCACTAGACGTCACGTAGTTTAACACAATTTTTGTTCGCGGCTCAAACCAAGAATGTACCCATATTTGATTTATAATCCTTTCATTAGTTGTTGTTCAAAACAGCCCACACTTTACAAAACAAATATTTGGCTTATTATCATGTTCCACAAACAATTAAAGATCGAATCACTTTTTCTTGTTGATTCGGCTCTCCCATTTTTATAAAACTACACATTTTAAATGTCATGGTACCCAGTGGCGCACCTAAGATTCCCCCCGGGCCCCCACCTGGAAGTGGGCCCTAAAGGGTGTCCGAAATGTATTTGTAAATACATAAATTAATATATTTGATTGACAAATAGTGTCAACGGGTGTCTTTTTTTTTTTTTCAACATTTATGGATTAAATTTATCACAAAGACTAACCTAGATCTAGGTCTATCAGAACGTTGACTTTGTTGACATTTTAAAAATATTTTTTCCCAGAGATCAATGTTTTTTTTTAAAGTTAGTTTTACATTTTAAACTTTGTTGCCACGAATAAAACTGAATGATATAGGCTACAGCGAACTCCAGGTATCTTGTTACCTTTACTAATAATAGATCTAAATGGCGAGTATTTTATGGCTACACTAATTAACCTTGAAGCAAAATGTACATAATCGAGTAGGCCTATAACAGATCCAAAAGTTATTCTTAATAATGCTAGAATAGTCCATTATGCGTGTTTGGCGTCTATAATTTCAGAATTACACTTCACACTCGAGTTATTACCTCTCTATTCATCTTTCTTCAATCCAATGGAAACTCTCTTTTTATTTCCATCTAATCCTTTTGCTTTCGCACAAAACATAAACAACAAACAATGGTGTAATATCATATGATATTATCACATCCTTCCTTTTGAAGTTATTATCACATCCTTCCTTTTAAAGTTCTTAAGAGTGATATCTACTAGGAACTTTAACAATTCGTCCACTTCTGGTTGTCTTGATTGGCACAAGTTCTCTAGACGTTGGTCTATAACTGTCTGTTTCGTTTGTTCCAACAGTTTGCAGTTCATTGTCTTCATTGGTATCATAGTACCCAGAGATGTCTTCATCGAAACTCTTATTAAAAAAGCGTTGATTTCTTCTGTATGTTTTGCAATCGTTTGTCTTTTTGATGTAAGATCTGGGTGCTGAATGTTTTTTTTTTTAATGACAACTGCTTTTTGCCATGTTTGACCTAGTCCTAGACCAGCGGTTCTCAACCTTTTAAGCTCGACGACCCCTTTTTACAATCCCCCACTATGCCGCGACCCCCACCCCCACCCCACCCTCACACTTTATGTAGTCTTGCTTTTGCATTGTATTTCACGTTGCTTTTCATCTGTCGTTCGTTGAGTAATGTCTCTGCATTTTCAGCTACCGATGGTTTCAATAGTTTGGGATCAGTTGGAATGATTCCCTGAGTCTTCTACTCGTCAGTATTTGTGATGGTGAATACGGCAGTCCGCTTATCGGAGTATTTCTATACTCGAGCATAACGAGATATGGATCTTTCCCACTTTTGTATGCTTTGAATACTTTTGCTTTCGCACAAAACATAAACAACCAACAATGACGTAATATCATATAATATTAGCACATAATCTTCTTCATGCAGTGGAAAATTAAGAATGTTTTGCCTATCTGGAATTCTGGTCAAAGCTCCTGCGCCCAATTAATATAGTTCAGAAGAAACTACAAAAGTCAGGACTTTATATACGGGAAGCTGCTGAAGAAATTAGTACCCTTTCATGCTTTCTGCAAAATGATGAGAAACTGACAAAAACCAAATTCATCGAAAAAGCAAAAGAAGGTAGTGAATACTACGGATTCCCTGTAATCAAAACAACCAGAGAAGAAGAGAGATCCTTCTTAAAGATCAAGTTCATCAAAAACTATCTCAGGAGCACAATGACGCAAGAAAGGCTTATCATGGCTTTAATGTCAATGAAGTCACAAATACTAGAAAGTATCGATCTAGATGATGTTATATATTTCTTTGCTGCATATAATGCACGACGTGAAGCGATATCAATTGAGATTTGTCACTTGTGCATTATTTAACTTAATAAACAACGGTATTATTCATTAAAATAGTCTTAATGATTATTTTTTGTTAAGTTTACTGATATAGGCTACTGAACCAATTTGATTTTGGGCTTAAATATTTTTGCGTACATTATCTCATATGTCATATATGTCAAAATGCAAGGGGCCCCCAAAGAAGTCAATCCCCCGGGCCCCCAAATCCCTAGTTACGCCCCTGAAGGTACCAATATATCAGAGAAAAATTAAGCCAGGGCTCAACGTATGTAAAGATACATTTTTCACCTTTTTTTTTTTTTGAAAAAAAAAGGGGTGAGGGGGATTTTCTACACTCTGAAACGACGTTTCGGCGGGCCGGATGAAACCATTTCGCGGGCCGGATCTGGCCCGCGGGCCGTTTTTGGGCATAATTTCTTTATTGTATGAGGGAAAACGAATATTAAGTGAATATGAGGGAAATGTAGAAAAACTGAGTCTTTGTAATACCAATTTATTAGTTCTGCAGTTACTTTCGAAATAAATTAGAATGGATAAAAAATACGGGGAGGTGTTCGCTTTATATGCGGCTATGCCATTTCGCTGATGGGCCTTTCCTAGATCTGTCTAGTGTCTATAGTCAGCTTACGCAAATGCACAGTGTCAATATAAAATTATTTAGACAAGACCACACACACATTATTGATCCAAGAAAAGTAACTCTGTTTAACTTGTCACTTATTGCTAGATCTATTATCACTACTGAACTACAAAAACTCAGATGAGAGTAGTATTTTGATCATATGGGACTGAAAGACAACAATGACTGCCAGTGACTTTCGTAATTAGACTATCTAGGATACCATAACCAGTGTCATAGATCAGGTAATAGATTAGTAGATATAGATTATAGATATCTAGATAGATTGTAGCCTATACCGTACACGGTAACTTCAGTATACACTAGTAAAAAGTATAGCCTAGGCTAGCTAGGCCCTAGCTAGCTATACGCCTGCCCTATTGCCCCTCCCTATACTGTTGAGTATACTCAGCCTATAGTATAGTCTATAGTATAGACAGTATAGACTAGATTCAGATCTATATTAGTATATTATATAGATATACGATATAGGATAGGCATAGGCCTAATAAGTTGGCCTAACCCAGTATGAGTAACTTACTAACTCACAAAGTCACAACTCACATTGATTGATTGAATCAATCATTCAATGATGAACAAATTGAACTGTAAAAAAAAATGTATCAGTATGAGTACTATGAGTATCACTATCAGTACTATCAGCCCAGGCTGCAGGCCCCAGACCAGTGTTAGTACTGTTACCTACTCACTGTAGTGTTAGGCCTACTGAGTGTTACACTGTTAGTGATAGTGTATGATGTAGGCCTATCTGTATGTATGATTTATGATTAATTGAGTGTATGTCATGAGTAACTACAAACTAGATCTAGATAATATTTTATTTTGTAATATATTATTATAAAGTAAGAATTCTCAATCTGACAGCAAATTTTGATGGGACTGTATCATCTGCATTGCTTTACCTTCTTCATTTAAAGGGGTAGTGCTCTGAACTCTGATTGGTCTGATCCTATGCCATAGTTACTATCAACATTTTAACATGCTCAAAGACAAAGATGTTTTCACTACATTTGTATACATGTCTCAAAGAAAACAATTTACAATTCAGCTATATCACATTGTTTTAGCTCTCGTGCTGCCTTCAATCAAGTACCTGTAATTTATAAATTTGGTATTCATTGTATTATTTGAAATTAAATTAAATCATGGAATCCCCATATTCATGAAACTATAAAAAAATCAAACAAAGCATTAGGGTTTATTAGAAGAAATTTCTATAAATCAAATATGAACATAAAACTAAAATGTTATTTAACCTTGGTTAGGCCAATAATAGAATATGCATCCTCTGTTTAGGACACCTCAACTCTAGAAAACATTAAGAAACTGGAACAGGCACAAAATAGAGCAGTGAGATTCATAACAAACGAATATTCACATTTGACTAGAGTAACACCTTTAGTCAAATCAATAAATTTAGAAACCCTTCAGGATAGAAAACTTAAAAGTAAAGTAGTAATTATACATAAAACACTGAACCATAATCTTCAAATACAAAAACAAAATTTAATAAAATACTCAGAAAGACACAAAGATAAAGGCACATTCCTCGTTCCATATGCTAGGACAAATTTGTACAAAAGCTCCTTCTTCCCTAGTGCTATTAGAGTATGGAATGGGTTTCCTGAACTAGCCAGGAAAACCAGTGACTTGGCGGAGTTTAGGTCATTGGTTAAAATTAGGGGTGCACCGGATAGTACAATTAGATATTCGGCCGGAGCCGGATACCTACATGACTCAAACAGCTCGTTTTACTGAAGTTTTTGCAAATCTTCTATATAACATACCTATATTCATATTATTTTGTTATTTACTTTCTTACTTTAAACTCTATCACTGATTGATAAATTAAAATGAACAGCATTTTTTTTTACAGATATGCTTATCATAAACTAATCTTTGTAACATGAGATGGTGTGTGCGTATGTATTGTAAAGTAGAATGTGGGATAACTCATGCAGAATATATAAACATATATGTAACTAATGTAAATCTTTCAAAGGTAAAGTTCACTCTTGGTTTTATAGCGTAAATCTTTCTTAAGTACAATCTAAGTTGTATAGTGGGTAGATGTTTGTGTTAATGTATTTGACACCATCAACTTGTCATTAGGCTCGTGTTTTAAAGGCCACAAACCGCTTCTGGTTTGTATCTAATACAGATAATGGCTTAGTAAATATCTTAAGTACAGCAAATTTGCAGCCCTATGCTGGCCATTAAATTTTGTACAATGCAAAACATAGCTGCTTCGGTCAAATGACTCATTCAACCAATGGGCAGTTAAACCAAAATATGATTCGGTGGTATTATCAGCTGTCCAAGTGACCGTTGAGAAAGCGATGCTTTTAGCATCAGATAGCATTTCACGAAGCTTTGAGGAAATATTGTCGTAGATATCTGGAATAACACGTTCTGTAAAATATTTGCGACTAGGCACAGTGTATCTTTTCTCCAGTACTTTTAAAAGTCCAATAAATCCAGACTTCTCAACTACTTGGTAAGGTTTCATGTCAGTTGCAATCATCTTTGCTATGGCCAAGTGAATGCGTTTAGCATTATCACTATTAATATCCCACAATTTAGCTTTGTCTAAGACCTCTTTAATCCCTGGTTGCTGCTTGTGTGTGAGGCTTGACGAATCACTGGAGCTCGTAGACGTACTGGCACAGGCAGTGATATTATTTGATGCTGATTTCAATGCAGTCATTTCGTTGAATAAGTCTGGGTGTTTCGAGCGTAGATGACTAATCATAGTGGTGGTTGAGAAGTCTTTAGGTTTGCCTGGTTTACCACGT
Source organism: Biomphalaria glabrata (assembly GCF_947242115.1). Lineage (NCBI taxonomy): Eukaryota > Metazoa > Mollusca > Gastropoda > Planorbidae > Biomphalaria > Biomphalaria glabrata. The sequence goes on from NC_074717.1 coordinate 21,379,199, forward strand.
GACATTACTATTTTACAAGCATTGCAAACTGCTTTAGAGTAGTCCATTGTTTTGACATTAAAGTAACGCCATATAAGTGATGACTTTTTATCAGCCATTATTATTACTATTTAATTTACTAAATGCCCTTGCAAGCCACTTTTATACCCGTGGCTTGTGTAACAAAATACATGTAGGGATGTGTCCTGTAGTTCAGCGCCCTAATTGACATTTCTCTCCAAGTAAACAAACTTAGTGTCATCATCTAGTGACCTCTAGACTGTGTCAATATGTCTTAACAATTTGGTTTGTGGACCAGACCCTTGATTGACAACCTATCTCATAATAAACAAACTCATACCAGATTAACCTTATAGAGATTTGGCTTGTAGTCCCGCCCCTAATAAAAATTCTACTCCAAGTAAACAAACTCAGTTCCCTCATAAGATGTGACCTCTAGAAAGTGTCAACACGTTGACATCTGGCTTAATGTAGTCAGCTGCCTATCCGTGAACTCAATGTTATGGACTAAACAAACAAAAGGAGGTGGGGGTGCTCATCTCTACCTCTGGAGATATACTCGCACATCTAGACAGATTATCAGCGTGACGTAGTTAAGGAATATTACGTGTTTACAAGACCACTCAAAGGTCAAGACAAGCTTTTAAAATGTGCCAGACATCGCTGCTACGTATGTAATACGAATTTATAATGTAAAGTCTAGTCCACCCCCCCCCCCCCAATAACAAATCTAGTTCCCTCGTGTGACCTCTAGAGAGTGCTTACATCCATCGTATCTGACTTGGGGTCACCTGTCAATCAATGAACTCAATGTGATGGGCTAAACAAATAAAAGGGGAAGGGAGTTGTTCATCTAGAAATATACCTGGTTACATTAGAGGTGTGGCTCTTGTAGTCCAGCCCCCCCTAATAAAGATTAACTACTAAGTAAACAAACTCAGTTCCCTCGAAAGGTGTGACCACTAGAGAGTGTCAATACGCTGACATTAAACCTACGTCCATCGTATCTGACTTGGGGTCACCTGTCAATCAATGAACTCAATGTGATGGGCTAAACAAATAAAAGGGGAAGGGAGTTGTTCATCTAGAAATATACCTGGTTACATTAGAGGTGTGGCTCTTGTAGTCCAGCCCCCCCCCCCCCCCCCCCCCCCCAATAAAGATTAACTACTAAGTAAACAAACTCAGTTCCCTCGAAAGGTGTGACCACTAGAGAGTGTCAATACGCTGACATTAAACCTATGTCCATCATATTTAACTTGTGGTTACCCACCCATAAAAAACTCAATGTGATGGACTAAACAAATAAAAGGGGGTGGGAGTTGTTCATCTCTACCTCTGGAGATATACCTGCACAGCTAGACAGACGTCTGGTCAGCATGACGTAGTCAAGGAATGTAGCATTTTAACATGTTAACTAACTTACTCAAAGGTCAAGACAAATTGAAAAAAGTGCCAGCCATTGCTGCTCTGTATGTAAAGCGCATTTATGATGTAAAGTTTCATCTCTATTTATATTAAGTTATTAACACGCCTTGTCTTTATAATAAACAAAGTTTGGTGCATATTCATAATGGCTCTATTTTTAAGCACATTATTTTGTTTTCATATAAGCATTAATACATTCTATAACAGTAATGGAACGAGGTCCACTTTATGCATATTAAATAGGTGTATTTTTTACTATCCGGTTTACTATCCGTTAGTGATATCCGACCGGAGCCGAATAGCACCGGATAGTAAAAAATGCCGGATATTCGGCAGAAGCCGGAGCCGGAGGGACTATCCGGTGCACCCCTAGTTAAAATGCATGACTAAATGCATGAAGCCTAGGAGGTAATCATATTCTTTTTTGAAGTAACGTCTGTATCATACAAGATAAGAAGATTTGAGTCAATAGTCAATTTTATTTCATATTTTATTTTGTAATATAGTAAGTATTCTCAATCTGATTGTCAGAAGTAAGAAGTGTTCCAATTTTCTGTCTAAAAATTAATTTTTGAATTAGAAAAAAAAAACAAACAATTTTAGTTTTAAAATGAATTATGTTGGTTTAGAATTGAATAGACAATTCTTTAATTTCAGTGCATTAGATATAAATCCTTTTCCATATTTCCTATCTCCCTACAATTACAACACAAGTAATGTAAGTAACAAAAAGGAAAGTTCCCTTTCAGACCTTGTGGTCTATAGGGCAGATGATGTAAAGGTCATCAGTTTCTGTGGCCTAGGGTTAACGAGGGTGTCATGTGGCCAGCACAACAACCAACCGCCTTTCCTTTTCCCCAACTAATGTCAGGCTGGGTGAACTCAGAGGCACCAGAAGATCCCAAAATTAAAAATCCCAGTCTTCACCAGGATTTGAACCCCGGTCCCCGGTTCGGAAGCCAAGCACTTTACTGCTAAGCTACTGCGCCTCTTAAAAGTAATGTAGACAACATTGGTTCGATTAAACTTTTATAACTTTTTTTTCTTTTTTTATTAGAAAATGATATAGCTTATTTAGTATAGAATAAAAAAGGAATGCATGCCCTTTTTATATAGCACAAAGCAATTCTATAAAACAAAAAATTATTTTTATATTAATGTTTGAAATTTAATAAAACTTAACGACTGTGTAAAAGCCTCCAGGATCTAGATCTAGACCTGATCTTGGAATAAAAGTTATGGTCCATATTGAAAATAAATAATTTTTTTTACATATTTATCCATATTGTCACAAAACTTTATATAGATAATACTGCTAAAACACGTAAAATGGAAATTTTTAGCTAATTATTCATGTCACTACTATTGGAAGAATGAAAGCTGACCACCTTGGACAAGTCAACAGCTCTAGGTCTATATTAGATCTTGGAAATATATTATGATCCAAAGTAGAAAAAAATATATTATTTACGATATTTATTCATATTTCCACATAAAATGAATGTTGATTCCATTATCCCCTATCACTATGATCCAGAACCTAAATCTAAAGAAAATAGAGCCTTTTTAAGACCCCACTTCTTCGAAAATCTTTCACCATAGAAATACATTGAAAGAAGGAAATTCCGGATGTTTAGCAAAAGGAAACTATTCAAGATAATATTTTAAGCAATTATAAACATATACGGGAGAAAAAAAAACAAGAAAAAATAAATTTTAAAACACTAACGTTGCCAGCGTTGATTAGAGCTTTATAGCTGGGTAAAATCAAGGATGGGAACGTCCTTACAGAGTCAAAGAGTTTAGCATAGAATTGATACATTGTAAGGTGAAATTTTACTTCCCCTGTTCAGTATGATGTTTTCAAGGCAGTGAAAGTATTGAAACTGTAGTGATCCAAACATGAGACTGACATTAATCTAAAGTGAGATGTGTGGCAGAGTGGCATAAACGGAAGACTACCCTATCAAGGGAGTTCAAGTTTGAATCCTGACTTGAGCCGAGTTGTATTTTTGGAGTGCTTAAAAGCAGAATGGAAACTTTCTCCCAGATATCCCCTCTCCCCACAAAAGAGATTGGACCATAGTGCACTAAGCATCCATGTTTGACTAAGCATTGTAGTCAAACTGAATTTCCATTTGTTTGGACCAATACAATTATCTTATCTCTCTTATAACACGAAAGATGTGCTACAAAAAATGGACATGATTACTTAAGTGCAATTTGTGAAGCACATTGATTTCCTTCTGGCCTACTTTTCTATTTAGTTCTTAACAAGTGACCCACTTACAACAGCAAATGCTAAGTCATGCTAACATTTCAATTATAATTAGACATGAAGTGTAGTATTTTTAATTAATTGTTTACAGGGGAAGACCCACCATTATCTGATCTTGCTATTAGAAAGTTGTTGTTTTTTTTACTCAGAGATGATTAGTAGCTTTTTTTTCCACTTAATAATTTTTCTGACTGTATATAATGCATATAAATTAATATTAGTGTTATACATTGTTCTCCACCTTTACATTTTTTTACTTGTATATAATGTTTTACCAGACTAAAAAAATATTTTGAAACATAGGAATACTCTATTTATAATCTTAGCTGAAAAGATGAGTCGACTGCTGAGACACCTGCTTCATCCTGCTAAGCTAAAAACTCTTGGCTCTAGATTGACAAACTTTCATTTTCTGGGATGTTCTTCAATAGGTAACAATGGTTAAGTTTTCTTTTTTTTTTTTTTTTTTTTTTTAAATTATGTGTTTTAAGTTCTACATTAATTTTAAATTACTTTAAAACAAACAGTTTTAATTTATAATGCACTTGAAAATGTCAAAGTTTTCTTTTTTCGTTCCGTAAATTAACATTTTTGTTGAAGTAAAAAAAAAAAAAAATCCCTATGTTTACATCAACTCACTCTAAAATGGGTAAAATATATTACTGTCACTGTCACTATAATGTGACAATTGTTAAAATTATTTCTAATCCCACAGATTTTTTATCTGTTACACATTTAATTACATGACTGATCCAAACTAATGGATACAACTACATTTAATATAAGCTTTGTTTTTAAAAAGGTATTTTTAAAATTATTTTTCTTTTACTTTATTAACTCAGCTAACCTTGAACTTTGTTCCTAACCATTTTGTGACCTAAACATTTGCTTTGTTATCAACAATCTTGCCTGATCTGTGTCATTGTGAACTTTTATGATTTAATGGTCTTTTCACAATCAACTCTGTTATAATTATTACTATATTTAAAATAATGCTTGCTAGAAATAAAAAAAACTTCCTTGCAGTTGCATCAAAAGCATTGAACTATAAGCTCAAGAGGACATTCAAACAGAAGTTTTTGTTTTAAAATAAATAACTAAGCACTTTTGATTTTCAGTACTCCTTGCAACTGCACATTTTTTTTTAATTATTCAGAACTATATAAACTATAACATTTTATAAAAGCAAAGTGAATAATTTTGCACTTTTAGCCCTTTGAATGTGTATGTGTGTGTGGAACTAAATAGTAGGATTTAGGATGCTAAGCAAAGATATATTAATCTACAAAGGTGTATGATTAAAGTCAAATGAACCAAAGAAATGTCAGTGGTTTAATGTGGTGATTTCTAACTAGTAATTCTAGATATAAAGTCTAGTGACTCAAGTAATCCAGCTTAACCTGGGCATTAATTATACAAAGGATGCCCAGAATTATAAAAGCACACAAAGTAATCCAGACATGAATTCACAATATAGATGAATTCAAATAATAAATCTGCACAATGAAATAAATTTAGCACTGATTAACTGGTAAATTAAGCACTGATTAACTGGACTACTTCGACTGAATTCTCTCTCTGTTTATATTCTATAATTAGACTTAGGTGGGAAAACATCTAGACTCACAAATCTTTCAGAGTCTGAAGTAAATCTCCTTTTAATTGCTTAGCTTTCTTTATAATGACACCAAAGGTCTAAAGCATGATGTCATATCAGATGCTTGCCAGTCTGGCCAACTTTCATAATAATATTATGTTTTGTTAGCAATGATGAGTAAACATGTATGACGATTAGGTAACATATTGTAAAATAAAATCATTAAATGTGTGTTTGGGTAATGGGCTCTGGAGAAAGCAAGGCATTTTATCTTAAAGAGCAGATCTAAGGTAGAGAGAAAGCAAGCTATTTTATCATCACTGGCAAAAATAAATTAAATGTGTGCATGTATTGAAAAAGAGATAGCTAAATTGTAGTTGGTGAGTTTCCTTTTTGGATTGCACTATTAGGAGCAATACAAAAGTATTTATTCAAGAGCAGCACTCCAAAAAAAATAATTCTAATCAACATTAATTAAAAATAAATTTGAAAGCCATAACAATTTCTTAACAAAAAATAATGATTATGCCAACTATTTTACTTTAGTGATGCATAGATATTAGCGTAGGAAATAATAATTATTTTTTTGAAGTAACGTCTGCATTACATAAGATAAGAGATATAAAAATTTTGTAATATTATTTGAGCAGTTTATAATTGTAATTGGCATTTGTGTCACCCATTTCATCCTACTCATAGTTTATTTGTTGGAAAAACAATATATAATACTTTTTATTAATTATTTCTTTAAATGTTTACCCAGGAGTACAGCTCTTGTCCCTTAAATGTCACTCTTCAAAGGCTGCTGCCAGTGAATTTGATGGTACAAGAAATTTTCTGTTTGAAACCAAAGGAAGTGCTCGGCATAAGCAATCCACAGAGACAAGGGCCAAGCTTGTCATATTTGACAAGGATGGGACACTAATATGCTTTCATTCCATGTGGTCATCATGGGCTGACAAGGTCATCGACAGGTAAGGCAGAATTAAAACAAATGAGCATGCCTTAAGGTTCAATAAACATCAAGGACAGAGGTGTGAAAGGTTATAGGTTAATTTAAATACTAGGACATGTACTTGAAATTTGAGACAAATGTGAAATTTTCCTAAAGTTTTGGGAGAAATCTGTCCATAAATTATCTTTACACAAGTTTATAAAAAATGTGTATCTTGGACACTTTTAAATATTTCAATATAGATAATGTCTTAAGTGGTCATTTTGTCCTGTATGGCCTGTACGTTAAATTCTTAAGTTTATAATTAATCCACATTTTTCATCCAAATATTAAATGAGCTTTGATACATCTTGAAACCCAAAGATTCACCACCCTATTGTTTCACCTCTCTACTGTTAGCTGGAAAATTGAGGAATCTACTCTACTCCACTAGCCAATTTATGATTGCATTACTATGACTTTCATGCCATAGGCTAGACACTTTGGCATGTCTTCAAAAGTGTTAACAATAGGTTTTACTGTTTTTTAGTCAGCCAAGTGCAATTCAGCATTTGCAACACTGAGAGAACATTAGTTAGTTAGGCTTTAAGGTACTTTCACATTAAAGCACATTGTTCATGTGTACAAGGAAAGACTTTACTTTTTAAAAAATTATTTCCTCAAATTCTATGTAGAAAAAGATTAACATGGGTCCAGCTTTGCCCGTGTAAATTTTTCAGAATAAAAAAACTCAAATTTTTTACATGTTTACAATTTTTAGCTCTCTCTATAGAATCTGTAATTTTAGTACTCCTTTTATTTTAGTTAGAATATTAAGTTACTCCTTCCTCCTTCCCCTTTTCTGTGACATCTTTTCTATTAGACCTTTAGTCTAGTGGTCGAGAGGCTAAGTACGCTTGAACTTGACTCTTCTACCTATGAAAGGAGCTCAAGGTTTGACACCCAACTCAAGCAGAGTTTACTGAACGCCCAAAGGCTGCATGGAAAACCTTCTCCCAGACACCTCCTCCCCCCACTGGTCCATAGCGCTCTGAGCCTTCTACAAGCATGAAAGCAGTACTATATAAAAGCTATAAAAAAAATAATTAGTATTAAAGAAACAACAACTCAAATGTGCAATCTTTAAATCAATCATACCCTATTTGGTCACACTTAATTTTGTTAGGCTTCTAAAAACAAATAAATATGTACTTCTAAATCTGCTCACATGTTATATTTTTATATATTAAATTTTACTCTTTATTTAAAAAAAAACATTACAGCATTGCCAAAAAAGTTGGACTAGAAATACATGAGAAACTATACACAGCCCTGGGAGTTTGTCCAAAAACTAAAAGAATTTATCCTGGACTTCTGGCTGAGTCAACTGCACCAGTAATTCAAGAGGAGCTGGTAAAGCTGTTAGTGAGGGAAGGAGTTGCAGCTGATGTTGCCAAGAATGCTGTAGAGAGCAGCTGGGTTGAAGGAGACACAGGCCAGGGGAAGACTGCCAAGTCTATACACCCAGAGATAAGAACTTTGTTCAAGATTTTAAAGGACAAAGACATCAAGGTATTTTATTCAGTTTCATTAAATAATTGATTGCCTTTTTTATTATGTATACTAATTCAGTTTTTTTTTCCCAATTCCTGTTAAATACAAGACATGCCATTTCAATACAGGACAAGGTGGCAGAAGGAAAACTGAATTGCTTAGGAGTTGTATTTCAAAATTTTAAAACATATCACCTTACCTGACATTTGTTGGGTATAGAAAATAAAATAATGGTCACAGAACTGTGTGAAATTTTCATCTGCCATTTGAACTGCTAAGACTTAAGGAACTTGGCTTTGCCCTTTAGACATTCATTAATATCAGATGACATATGAAAAATATTGTAATATTAACTAGATTCAGAAAAAAACTCATTGCATTTGCAGATTGCTATTTGTACAGCTGACAACAGGAGAGGTACTCTAAACACTTTGAAGAACTTAGACTTGTCTCAGTACATTGATATGGTGGTGTGTGGTGATGACCCTTGTACACAGCCCAAACCATCCCCACACAATGCTTGGAAAATATGTGGAGCTCTAGGAGTAGACCCAATGGTAATACCTTTTCTTAGCACATCTACACATTTATCATCATCAAGTTTACAGCCCTTCAAAAAGTAATTCTATTATGTGAAGTAAACTGCATGTTTAATAGAGTGTTGACATTTGTGTGTTTAATAGAAAAATTATACAATTTTCATAGGACTGAGATAAAATAATAATTGTATAAAGTTCTCTTTTGAGACAAAGCTCCAAAAGGTTGTTTCTGTAGGCAACATTAAATGAGTGCGCTTTTTTTGCAAACTATTCTTCCCTCTTTCCAAATTCCTCTTTTCTATCTCTTGGAATAAACAAAATTACTCAGTAAAAACTATCTTCATCACAGCTTCAACCAAGGGGAGCTTTAGGCACCGCACTACTTTCAAAAGCTCTAGGATAATTTTTATGAGCTGAAAACAAAGGTTAATATGGAAAACATGAGGCATCACCCGTTACTCCCAATCAAATTTTCTATTCTTCTGATATAACAAAAATGTCTAACACTTGAATGGCAAAGTATTCAAATGTGAACTTATTTAAATATTGTGTTGCAGGATGCAGTGATGGTAGGTGACACTAAAGCTGATGTGGGTATGGGTCACGCTGCCAAACTAGGATGGGTTGTTGGTGTATTGAGTGGCATTGGAGACACAAAAGAGCTGCTTCCCGAGGCCAACTATATTATCTCCAAGTAAGAACAAGCATTCTAGTTTATTTTAGTTTTGTTTTGGTGATAGATATTTAAAAATTCAGATTGCTCATCTGCCAAACAGAAGGATATTAAACACAAGAAAGTGCTTACATTCTAGCATTACAGACAACTAATTAATACAGTTAAATCATAACTGTATAGTAGTCACCTACTGCAAAGGGTAAAAAAAAAGACTAAGATTGATTTTGAAACTATAGTTGTTATCCTAAGGATTTGTTCACTATAGTTTGTTAACTTAGAGAATATTTCATTTCAAGATATTTAAATCAAGCTAATACCTTTATCTTAAGGAAAATATTTCTCTTTGGTCAAAAGATGTTGGTCAGAAAGTTGATATTGATAGTGAATATCCTTAGCAATGCATAAATGTTATCAAGGCTATAAATAAAAAATTAGCACTAGTGTAAGTTGAAAAAAATTTATTTGAAAAATATCCTAAATTGTAGTGTAACTGAGTTGTTTATTTGCTGCGTGTGTCCAGCATGTCAGAAGGTCATGTCCATTGTGTGTGTGTTTACAGTGGCGTCACTAGGGTCGATGTCACCCGGTGCGGTTAACTCAATCAACTTTTTCTAATAGAATTTCACTTTGTTGAACCAATACAGTAAGCTGACTACCTATTTCATGGATATTTGCACAAATGTAAAATTAGTCAATTCTATTAGAAAATCCAATTGTTTATGGCGTTTTTTTCAATACTTTTGCATATTTTACAATGCATATTTATTAAAATCACCTTAACATGTCTCTTTTATTAGACGAAACGGTATAACATTATACTGTGTTATTCAAACTTTTACTACCATCTAAAGGGTAAAATTAAGTTTGCAGCTACCTTAGTCATCTATTGGTATTTGGGAGCATTATCTTGGGGAGCGTTTAAAGATCACCTATTGAGGTCTGGGGCGAAGCCCCTGGCACCATGCATTTTTCAGTATTTCTGAGCTTTAGAAATTCATTTTCCTTTAGTCTATCATGTACAATTTCTACTAGAAAGAAGTTTGGAGGTCAAATAAAATTCAATTAAAAAGAGATGAGAGACATTAGAGGCAAATGGACAATGTTTCTCAAACTTTTACCGTTGGCGCCACCGCTCACTAAACTTTTTTTTTTTTAGAAATAGTGCTATGTACATAATTTTAGACTGTCTTGTATAACCGAAAATCTTCTTTCTGGAGATAGTATTAAAGAGGCACCAGATTCCCTATCTAGCAAGGTGGTCTGTTGAAGCGCCGTTTGTTCCTCCAAGCGTTTTCCTTCGTTCTAAGCTTGTTTTGTCTTCAACATATTTTCTTCCCGTAGTAAGAAGAGCCCATGTCAATATTAAATAACAGAGTGGGACATTCTGATAAAGAAATATTTTCTTGGAATCTGAGCAGACTAATTTAAATTATACTAGTTTTAAAAAAATTTGCTAAAATTAAGTCTATTAAAGAAGGAGGCAGCATTGGCTAATACTATTTTACAGGGGATGTTCAAGGTACTTATAGCAAATGTATGTCTTAAGATCATCTTCATGTTCAGTAAGAAGCCTTGCCGCGAACTTTATTTGTTTTTGTCCTCAAATCATTCTCATTTTTAGAAAGGCGTCTTGTAGTGGGATGGTTCTGTTCAAGCAAAAAACATCAATATTACGATGCTACTTTAGTCGAGAGAAATTTTTTTGTACTGCCGTAAAAACGGGGAAGACTCTAGAATCACGTTGTTGAAGAGGCATTAATTTGTTTTCTTTAAAAGAACCTTTTGAATTGATCTTGCTGCTAACATAGAAAAGTTCTACTTGGATGATAAAGCGACATCACATAATTAATAATTTAATTTGTCTTAAAATTTAGTAATAAAGTCTCTTTTGCCTAATTAATACTAAAATATAAAATAAATACAATGCAAATACAAACAATGTTTGTTCTTAAAATAAAATGCCTTTGCATCCCCCTTGTTATCACATAATGTTTTGTTACATTTTTACCAAAGAAAATAAAATATATACAATAAGACCTTAAAAATATCTATAGATCTAGATTAGTACAGTAGATATGCCTAGACATATTTGGGTATATATCTTGAGATTTATTTATTTTTGAATCTGCTAGTTTTAGCCAATATTCATTTTTTTCCATTTGGGTGTCACCCCCCTGATGGATGTCACCCGATGCGGACCACACCGCCAGCACCCCAGTAGTGAGGCCACTGTGTGTTTATAGTAGTTAAGCTATGTTTTGTGAGATGTGTTTGTGCTCTTTCACTGTCTACTGCAATCTTGTCAAATAAAGCAATGGTATTGGTATTCTAGTAGTTGTTATTCCCTTACAATTTAAGAGAAACTAATGTATGCATTTACCTTTTCCCACATTAGGATATATATTAGTAAATGTTTTTTAGTATGTACATTTGTTAATGAGATTGTCTTGACCTTGTGTTCAATGCCATTGCCAGTGTGAAAGATCTTCTACCTCTGATTATGCCTTACAAAGAGTGGATCAACTGTTACACATATTCTTCATATGAGCGAGTGTTGAGAGAACCATTAGATCTTAAAGTTGGTGAGAGGTCATCTGTCGACCCAATAGACCTTAAAAAGTATGATGTAGTCATATTTGACCTTCATGGGACATTGGTCTGCGCTCACACAAAATACATCAAATGGCTTGAGAAACTGTCAGAAAGGTCAGGCTATTGTTGTCTTTTTTTTAATGTTGTGAATTTTTTATAATATTAAGAGGAAAAAAATATCTTTCATAAACTTCAATTTCAATTCATTAATTTTGCAACATTTTCAAATAAAATGATCTGTAAAGGCACAAGAAAACTAGTTTTAATTTTTTTTTAAATTTGTTTTTTTATGTGCACAGATAATTTTTCCATTATGTTAGGTTTTATTTACTGTTTATCTACAAATAATACAAGTTGGTAAATATATGAGACTTCCTGTAATTTCTTAGCACTAATCCACCATTAAAAAAAACCTGTTAAATATGCTCATTAATTATGCCATATTATTCTTAGCAACCTTTGATTTGTGGTACAGCATTTGATGTCATTATTCTTGGGCATCTGTTTTAACTAGTACTTTTTTTTGTCTGCTCTTGGGTCTTGTTAAGAGTTATTAAAAGGGTGATTATAAATTATAAATCTAGTTAATTAAGATTGTGCTCAGCAGTGAACTGTTGTCACTAATTTAAAAAAAAAAAAATGTTTTTTAAAACCAATTTTGTGTTGTTTTTTTATTGCATAAAATTTACTTAGTTGCACAATTTGGCTTCAAGAACTACCCTGGACTGGCATCCTTTTGCATTTATTTTGTGTTTTATTTGTGCAGACTTGAGAATAAAACTGGCATGAACTTGGCGCCATTGATTTACCAGCATTTTGGTGCATCTCAGGAGACAAAGAAAGTTCAGACTGGGCTCTTGGAGTACGGATCACACTGCCAGTTAAAAGAAGTCCTGGTCAAGCTCTTGAGGAAGAAAGGTTTTCATTATGAAGAGGCACTCATTACAATCAATCAGGTGAACATAATTTAAAAATTAAAATTAGTAAATTTTACTTAAGCATGTGTCATAGAAATAAAGTTTTAACTTTTTGTCAATAATAATATTTATTAATGATTTTTATTATAAGTGAATGTATGTCACACAACTAAATTAATAAATAAAAACAGCTCTGTCGAAATAGTTTTGATAAAAAGACTTAATTTCCTCACACTATAATTAGAGCAAAAGTAATCTACAACTATGATAGTAAAAAAAAATCAAAGGAAACTAAACCCTAAATTGGTTCTTAAAAATATTCCAATCTATCCTTTTAAAAAATCAAGATTAAGGGATATGGAAAGCCAGCATTAAAACAAATTATTGCTCTGTATCCCCCCCCCCCCCACCCCCCAATAAATATCAAGTATCCCCCTCTCCCTATAGGTCTAGTTTTAACCAGGATTTGAATCTAGGACTTAAAGCTTAGTGAAATGGAATAAGACTTGACCAGCAAGTCGTACTTCAACTTTGAAATGAATATAAATAATGAAATTGGCTGTGGCTTTTTCTGCAGGCTTTCAAAGATTGTGAGGATATCATGAAGGTAGCCAACGTGGTCTCCCTTGACAAAGATGTTCAACAGCTTTTCAGGATCTTGAAAGAGAATGGCATGAGAATAGCCATACACACATCGGAAGGGAGGGAAACGGCAGTGAATGACTTAAAGACCATTGGCTTGACCTCATGTGTGGATATGATGGTGTGTGGGGATGACCCTATATCCCAAGTGAAACCTGACCCCCACAACATACAGTTGATTGCTGAGGAAATGGGGACTACCCCAGAGAAAATTGTCATGGTTGGTGACACGAAAGAGGATATTCTAATGGGTCATAATGCTCAGGTAAACGTGTGATAAGTTATTCTTTCATTATTATTTTATTTAACTTTTGGTAGCCCATCTGTCTTGCTTTCCGTCTGCCCTAACGGAAATTGGAAAGTTTTAATTTAATTCTTGTTATCTTCAATTCTCCCCCCCCCCTCCCTTTGTACTGTGTCTTTGTAGGTCATAAGTATTGGATCTTGTTGAAGGACCAAATTATCCAAAATAATTAATTTTAAGATACAAATATTTCAATGGTCAACAGAAGTGATTCAGACTTAGATCCTCCAACTTTTAGCACATTGGGTGGCAAACTCTTTACACAGAGTCTGGTCAGCTTATTCCCAGTTAGTGCTAGTAAACAGATTTTAGGATGTACAATGTCATGCTAGAATGAGAGGGCCCTGTTTTTGTTTTCCTCTTTTTTGCTTTTTCGACAGACAAATAATACCACTTTAAAAAGGTTCAGCTGTGTACATACTTATTAAACATACACTTTCAGATAATCTAGATTCTTGCCAACACCAGTGTTCTGTCTAGAGATTTTATCTTTCTTGGAAACTCTTAATTAATATAGAATATTGTTAATTATACCAAATGTTTGGGATTGTATTAGAACATAAAAAAATTTTTTTGATCATAGATCATTCTTCTAGTCTAGTCTATTCATCCTCTGGAATCACTCCTCTACTCATGGAAACATACAGAGATGAAAAAAAAGAAAATAAAACAGTACAATTGATCACACTTGACTTAAATATTCACACTAAACAAGAGTAACACTATTGTTGAAACCATTAAATTCAGAGTCAGTCTAGAACAAATACATACATAGTTATGGAGAACTAAATCATTATTAACCAAGGTATTAACTTGAGAAACAATACAGAAAGATAAAAACATGGTTCTTGTTTCATATGTTTGAATAGTCATATATATGTAATTTCTTTTCTCTCCAAATGCTGAAAGTAGGAGTTTGAATCAGTCAGAAAAAACAATGAGTTAATATTTTAAATCTTTAGATTTGTACAACAAAACTAACACATGACTATATATAGAATCTAATAAAATCTTATAAAATAAGATAATTGAGAATTATAACTCAAAATGGATCAAAATTGCAGGTACAAACAAATGCCATTTACTAAAGCATATTTTTCTTTACGTAGGATATTGAACAGTTCTTTTGTTTCCCCCAGGTTGGTCTGACTATTGGAGTCCTGACTGGTATTGGATCACATGCAGACCTAGTTACAGCAGATCATGTTGTACCAAGTGTTAGTGAGATCTTGAAACATCTGAAAGCTAAAGAAGATTCTCTCAGGTCAGTTCGTCCTCGTCCAGTCTCAGACACTACCTGCACTAATGGGTCAGTTCCTAAAAGGTGTTATTCCACTTTGGCTGGAAAGGGTCATGACCGCAGGTGGAGACAGTTTTTGCCCTATCCAGAGCCAAAAGAGTACCACCTTGCAAAACCAAAGTATGACTACATCATTGTTGGTGCAGGTTCTGCTGGGTGTGTCTTGGCCAACAGGCTGACTGAGGATGGGAAATCTACTGTGCTGCTGATCGAGGCAGGACCTAAGGATAACTCTTGGAAAATTGCAATGCCTGCAGCCTTGATGTACAACCTTTGTGACGACCGGTACAACTGGTACTACCACTCAGAGCCTGAGCCATACATGAACAACAGGGTTATGTACCAACCTAGGGGCAGAGTCCTGGGTGGTAGCTCCTCCCTCAATGCCATGGTTTACATTCGTGGTCATGCCAAAGACTATGACCGCTGGGAGAAGGAAGGTGCCATTTGTTGGTCTTATGCTGATTGTCTCCCCTACTTCAAGATGTCTCAGAGTCATGAGTTGGGTCCTAATGATTACAGAGGTGGTGAGGGGCCCCTCAAAGTCTCAAGAGGTAAAACAAATCATCCACTTCATCAAGCTTTTATTGAAGCTGCACAGCAAGCTGGTTATCCTTTCACAGATGACATGAATGGCTACCAACAAGAAGGTGTTGGGTGGCTAGACATGACTGTCAAGGATGGCATTAGATGGAGTGCTGCCACTGCCTACCTTTGGCCTGCTACTGCAAGAGCTAACCTTGATACCCTCACAAAGACCATGACCACTAAAGTTCTATTTTCAGGGCGCCGTGCTGTTGGCGTAGAGATATTCAAGTCAGGCTGGACTGAAACTGTAGAGGCAGAAAAAGAAGTCATTCTAAGTGGTGGAGCTATAAACTCACCTCAGCTTCTGTCATTGTCTGGAGTGGGTGATGGAGATTTGTTGAAATCTTTGGACATTCCAGTGGTTCAACATCTGCCTGGTGTTGGTAAGAATCTCCAGGATCACCTTGAAGTCTATGTTCAGCAAGCCTGTACACAACCAAACACTTTATACTCAGCCCAGTGGAAGTTCCCTCACAATATGATCAAGATTGGGCTTGAGTGGTTCCTCTTCCAGTCTGGATACGGTGCTACATCACATCTAGAATCTGGTGGCTTCATTCGTTCCAGGGCTGGAGTTGAACATCCAAACATACAGTACCATTTCTTACCATCAACAGTCAATGACCACGGACGGAAGATGGGACCTTGCCATGCATACCAAGTCCACATTGGACCAATGAGACCGACCTCTCGTGGATCTGTTACCATCAAGTCTAAAGATCCCCGTGAGCATCCTAGAATTCTGTTTAATTACTTATCCAACTCTGAAGATTGTAAGGAATTCATTGAAGGCGTAAAGTTAACGCGAGAGATATTTGCCCAGAAAGCTTTTGATGAGTTTAGAGGTCCTGAACTGGCCCCTGGACCAGACTGTGTCTCTGATGAAAATATTGATGCCTTTTTGCGAAGTAAGGGCGATAGTGCTTATCACCCATCCTGTAGCTGTAAAATGGGTTCACCGAAGGATCCCATGGCTGTGGTTGATCCTGACTGCAGGGTGTTAGGAGTGGAAGGCTTGAGAGTGGTGGATGCATCCATCATGCCATCTGTAGTTAGTGGCAACTTGAATGGGCCTACTATCATGATGGCAGAGAAAGCATCTGACATTATTAGAGGATTGACACCACTCCCAAGATGCAAAGTGCCTGTATGGGAACCAGCAGACATCAATAAACAAAGGTAATAGATCGAGTGATGTAGACCATAAACTTTATCATCATGAAAGATGAAAAATTGATTTGACATATGCCATAGAATTAATGTTTTGGGCAAAAGACAAGCATAATTATAGAGATTAAAAAAACACTGCAGCTGACCATCAACATCCCAGTTCTTGCTTTGCATCATAAAGGTGTATATTGCTCTAGTCAGCTCTCAGGCCCAATTACTTTGATGTGCTGAATAGATTCCATTGTCACCACTAGTATGCAAACAGCAATACAAGTTCTGGTGTTTATTCAAGATAGTGTATACATCTAAGTGAATTACACTGTTGGATGGCATCTTAACAATAACATTATATTTAGAAATAAAGTAACTAATAAACTACAGTGTTATACATATTTTTTAATATGTTGCCAAAGTTGTTTATTGATATTGTTTTAATGTGTTCTGTAGTCTTCAAATCGACTAATAATCTCTTGAGTTTTAAAATATTTTTTTGCTAAATACTATACAGCATTTTTGTATTAGTGTCATTTTCAACACAAAATGTTCTTGAACTTGTTACAGAAGACTGTATATAATCTGAAGAACATATTTATTTTGTTCTTAAGGCTGTTTGTGCTTAATTTATTGTTTACAAATTCAGATATCTTCTTTGTTAATAGCATTATTTTGTGAGTGTAGTTCTTGTATAGCTTTGACTTGATGAGTGATCCCATGTGTTGCTAATCTTGGTTGTTTGTCCATGCTAGGACATGAACCATATATTTATTGTTCCTCATTCTCATTGTGTGACATCAAACCTAGCCCCTCCTGATCTTTTTTTTATTTGTACAAGTAAGCTACAAATTGACTTCAGTCAAATTTCTGAAGAAGGTCACATGCATCTTTTGAAAACTTTGATTAATCACTGAAATGGTCTGAAAAACCAATTGTTTTGAAAAAATATTAATGTTCAATCTGATGTGATGTTTTTAAAACTATTTCATACATTTTCAAATTGTAATTACATTGAATTCCTGGATGTATTCTTTTTGTTCTTGTCAGTCTTCTTACATTAATTATTATTCCTTGTCTGTACATTAGTTTTGGTCTCTTATGGTTCAATTATTTGTGCTATGTTATTGTTTTAATGTAAAAAAGCCATAACGTGTAGTGTGGTTTCACTACACCCAAGTAGCCAGTTTAAATACTGCCCTATATATTTTGTCCAGCTAATGTCACGCAGTGATGAGTTTCTTTGAACCCTGTGATCTCTATTTATATTGTTTATTCATTTCCTTGCAACAAATGTTGGTCTCGACTCTTGACATTTTAGCGTGTACTTTAGATGAGAGTTACACTTTATGAAATGTTTTATTTCATTCTTCTGCTTTCATTCACTTTATGAAGAGCTCTAACTGATTTATACAATAAATGAATACATACAACCTGATTCTGGGTTTTTAAATCATGATGTATTTAGATTTTAGAACAATTATAGTAAGCTTTGTATTCGTTTTTTTTTTAAATTGCTTGAAACGATTTAAAAAAAAAATATAAAAAAAAAATATATATATTTGCTTTGTGTTTCTATTAAGTTGTCTGTGACAGTCAAGTTTCCCTATAACAAAAGAGATGTGTCTCTAGAAGAAAATGCGTACATGTTGGAAGGTGGGGGAAACTTTAAATTGTCTTACAATTTGTATTTGAATCTCTTGTTCCTACACAGACAGTAATGAGACAGAAACCACGTAGATCTGGAATTGACTTAGAAATAATAGATTAGAATTAGAACAAAAAATATTTCAAGAGACAGTCTAGGTGAAAGTATTTCTATTGGCACATTATTTTGACAGTTAGAGCCCCAATTGACCGCCTATCGTTGATGGTATTTCGTATTCAGTTTATCTGGATCTGTAGAGTCGCTTAAAAGCACGTGACTAAGCGACCCACCTTAAGCCTGCCCACATTCTTTCCACTCTTACTTAGGCAGACAATGATGCAGCAGGCTCAAAGCATAGAGTGAAGACTAATTGAACGCTAAACACTTTTATTGGAGCCATTGAAAACAAAAGCAAAAACAAAATTTCACAATGAATAGGCCCCTATACACGGAGCATTTACCTCCGAATACTGAAACAATGACTATAAACAGAGGACACACTGTACACACGTTGTTTTAAAAAACTACAGCAAATCTACATGTGTCTTCGCTACATTATGACTTAGTAGTCTCTTCCAGATCTGATCCGTCTGGCATGTGAAGTCAAGTTGACCCATTTTAGCGGCTAATAATGAAGTGTATACCAAAAGTTTTATTTTTTAGAGTCGAGAACATAAGATCCCAATATTTCTTTTTTTAAATGGTGTATGCATGGCAGGAGTTACGGTCGCCGTGCAGCCGCTCACGGTTTAAATGGTGTATGCATGGCAGGAGTTACGGTCGCCGTGCAGCCGCTCACGGTTTAAATGGTGTATGCATGGCAGGAGTTACGATCGCCGTGCAGCCGCTCACGGTTTAAATAGAGCCTCCACATTAAAAAAAAAGATTTAATTTTGAACTAAAAATGTGTATATTTAATCTATTATACTCAAATAAGAGAAATGAAATGCACAAACACTCGATTTCTTGCTTCACAGATGTACCTATGCATCCCTTGTGAATGAAAAGATTATCAGGCGAGATGAAAGTCTGTCAAACACATTTATACGGAATCGACAATTAGTAGGCCTACATTGAGGAATCCAACAACATAAATATGTGTTGTTTTAAAGGGAAGGTAACTTTCAACAATTCCTGTTGCTAGGCCGATAGATCTAAGTGAAGTTGTCCCCCCCCCTTTTTTTTTTTACATAATCGGGCTGTATAGACCAACGTTGATTTGATAAGACTTCTATTCAGTGATGGTTGAGAATACAATGTATGATGATTGATGAACACAAATCTTTAGTGAAAGTAATAAAGGCATTGGTATTCACTAACAGCTACCTCGCCCTTTACCATGTAAAAAAATGTTTTACATGTTTCGGATGTTCCTTCAGAGTTGAAGATAATCTAGTCCAAACCTCCTGCAGGACGACGGGGGATGGCGGGGTATGAACCCAAGACTGAATGACCAGCAGCCACTGTTATGAAACAGTGCGTTTCCCCTTTCTTTCATCTTTGAAAATCTCTCCTAGACATCCCCCCCCACCCCAGATCATTCTTGTATAAGTCAAAGACATGTATAAATCTATGATAGTCCATCTCCGAATGTCCTAGATGTAGGAAGGAAGGGTGACAACATCCTGTCTGTAGATTGTCTTACCGAAAAAAAAAGATGTATTCTTTGATAACCACTAATTAAAATTTTGAATGTATTCATGTAAAAGAAAACTCGTTCGTTCAGTTCTAAATAATCGTAATAAAGAGCCTATGTATGTCTTATTGCTACATCAGCCCGATGATGTATACGAGATCTCATCGTGGATGTTTTGTATGCAGTAGGTACATGCACACAGTGGTTGGTTGGTGTGGAGACTTTTAAGCCAAGTCCGCTTCCCTTCTGGCACCATTACCAGATGAGCCATTCTCCTGTGTTAATTCTGAAGCGTCAGTCTCTATGTGGAAACAGACACTTTTATTCAAGAGTTGGAGCAAGTTTGAAAGAAGAAAATAGCTTCTGAGGCGGTTGAGAAAACCAGAGACCACATTCTGAGCACTCCCAGGAGGACAGGACTATAGTCTGGGTCCCCCAAAAGAAGGTGGGCTCATTTAAAATGCTGTTGCTTTACGTATCTGAAGGTTTTTGACATGTGGAGGTAAGGCAATGGGTCCCAAAATTGCTGGAGGCGGGCCTTGTACTCCAGCGTGATAATAGCCCAATTCAGAGTTGTTCTAGTGCCTCTTTTGGATGCTTTGGAGAGCAATTCGATTCACAATGCTGCCACTGCGAAGAGGACGAGGAAATAGGAGATCATACAAGCAGAATGTCACGCCTAACACTCACATTTTGAGAGAGAGACGAGAGAGAGAGTTGGTTTATGGTCAGGATCAGGCTATTCCTTGTTCGTGGACAAAGAGATCCTAAAAGTACAGCCCGTTTCTTTTTCCATTCCACAAGGGATTGAGTCTCCACATGGTCGTCACGAAAGATGTTTCAGACAAGATGGAGCCTCACGTTGTACACTGCTATTTATGAACTGTCCATCAATGTGTGCATGCTTAAATAAATTTGAACAAGGTCTTTATATTCTTACAACAACACATACTTGACGGAACACGTCACAGTAATGTAGGCCACCAGTCGGGATCATAGAACTGACCAACGTAGGAAAATTAGTGGACAACGTTGCATCCAGTTATTTGGATACGTTTGTAAGAATTATCCATAGATGAAAGGCGTACACGTAGACATATACAACTCAATCTTTCACTATACAGTATTAACAATATTTAAATTAACAATATTTAAGCATGAACCCAATACATCATTGCATACACCCAGGTTATTAACACAATGCTGAAGCTGAATCGAACACACTAAACCATTATATGCACATTTATACACATATTGCTTTTAATTAACCTAATTACAGACAGGTGATGTATCTCACGCCACAAGTGAAACCTGTTGACTGCTAAGGCTTCACACTGTCTAACGGTGTACACGAACTCAGGACTTGGAATAATAGATGGCTTTGAATTCTGTAATACAGAAATAGTGTACATATAATTCTTTGATAGGACCAATGTCTTAAGACTATTTGAAATCCATTAGACTTGATTGTGATGTATATTAATGTTGTCCTATCAGATATTTCGGTACAAGGCCACGTAGGAGATAACTCAACAAAAGGCAACAACACAAAGCACAAACAAAATATAAAAAAAAAATACATAAAAAAAAGGCTTATCTAAGAGAAGAACTTCATATTTACAACTATGCATCTCATTAATGTAATGTATTTCCTTTTTTCAATATCAAACAAAGTAATTAATTACCTATAATTTATTGACTAATTGGCAAATGTCTAAATTAATTCATGCTTTTTAAATTACACTAAATAATTGTGGAAAGTTTCAAAGTGATCCAAGAATGAGTTTGGGAGAAATAATATGCACAATTATCTAAGTGGACAAACCCCCTATTTTAATAATGAAGGATTTATTTCCCTTGTTAGTATCATACAAAATACTT
The DNA here is from genome assembly GCF_947242115.1 of Biomphalaria glabrata. Classification (NCBI taxonomy): domain Eukaryota; kingdom Metazoa; phylum Mollusca; class Gastropoda; family Planorbidae; genus Biomphalaria; species Biomphalaria glabrata. The sequence continues at coordinate 21,400,874 of NC_074717.1, forward strand.
AATTACCAGAAATTAATTGACTAATTTGGTTATTTTTTAAAACTGATTCATGTTTTGTTAGGTACAAACAATTATTGTGGAAAATTCCACTTCATCCGATAATGGGAAGTGGGAGAACTAACATGTTCACTATTTTTACCAGACAGATAAAGTGAGTTGGTATAAGCTTTGTAAAAAGACGTCAACAGAACGACATTTCAACGCTTGAGAGATAGAAAGAATCGCATTGTTGAAGACGTATTAGAATTTCCTCTATAAGAACATTTTTACTTGATCGGTACTCAAATAGGAATCAATAACTCTATAAGAACATTTTTACTTGATCAGTACTCAAATAGGAATCAATAACTAGAATGCATTTTAAAACAATGAAATAACGTGTTGTCCCTTGCAAAACAAATTTACCGCCTTCGCGCATCCATTGGGCTTTGGGTAACGCTGCTGTAGGGCTTTAAACTTGGTTGGAGAAGTGATATCAGTGTGTGTGTGTGTGATAAGAGAAAGGGATGTAAGCCTACCTGAATAATCGACTTTCCCGTCTTGGTTCACGTCTGCTTCTCTCACCATTTCCGTTGCCTCGGCCTGAAAGTAAATAAGTCAATGCCTTTTAAAACATCGCTTCTCTACAATATAAAGTACTCGATGGAGACTTTAACATTAAGATCTAGTGAATTGGTGGCAGAAGTTATTGTGAAGTCAAAGTCGGAATAATTACAGTAATACAACATTGTATAACATAGCCACAATACCACTTCAGTTTTGTCATTATAATGTCCGATAAAATATACACAACGGGTACATCAAACTGTTAAGTGACATGTCACTGTTCTAAAAAAAAAAGGGGAGTTTAAATAGTCACATATTAAAGTACAAAACAAATTCTGCTTCTAGTTTTATAATACTATCACTATGAATGAGGCTGTTGGTATTCTTTCAAACTTGTGCAATGAAAATAAATACAAACCAGCAGGTACTAATAAAAGAATCAATACATTAATGAAATTTTTTTGGGGAAGGGGGGCAAAGTAAATGTTGAAATTGATTTCAGTCCATCATGGATGTTAATCCACGATAAAGCTCGACAAGGGAATTAACCCTAACAAACTACACACCTCCTATATCTCCTTCACCTTTCTTATTCCTTGAGTGTGTTGAACCGTTCTAGCAGCAGACCTGTCCAACGTCTTTCAGACTCTTTCTCCATTCATGTCTTTTGCCTTGAATAGAATCTCTTGCAATGACAGGCTTTTCCATTCTTTGATGTTGTCTTCCAATCGCTTTCTCTCTCTGCCTCTTCCTTTTCCTGGTACTGTTACCCGAAGGAATGTCTTGGCGAAACCTGCTGACCTTGTGTTGTGGCTATAAAATTTCGGTTTGCTTTTTCTGACAGTAGACAGCAGGTCATCGACGGGCTCAATGGACTTTGTGATCCTGTTTTAAATTGCGATCTCCGTAGAAGTCTTCTATAGCATCTTTGTTTCATAGCTAAGATCCTCCTATACAGTTCTGCAGTCAGCGTCAAATATTCCACGTTAAAGGGCTGGTAAATGTCTTCGCCTTCTTTTTGAAAATAATCTACCTTACACCTCCTGCTGCTCAATATAACACAATAAAACAAATGTGTTTTAGCATTGTGTGTGTATGAGAGAGAGTGTGTGTGTTTTCCCACCAAGCAGCTTGTTATAAAACAAAACTCAAGATAAAGAAGGGAGTTTGTTTACTCTTATTTGCTCCCTGTAGCTCTGTGTTGTTTGTAAGCATTGCAGGCCAAAAGGAAGGTTTTTATAGTTTTGAGCGCAACGAATATCAAGGCGAAATGAGATTTCAAGTAACTAGTAGAAATTGGTTAATCTCAAGAAGTAAGGGTTACTTTGGGTTAATTGAACTGAACAGGAAACCTTCATGCGTGAAGACCACACAACTATGCATTGCATATAGGGTGGGGATGGGGTGGTGGGGTTAGGGTTTGAATCCCGGTAAGGCCTGGGATCTAAACTTCGGGATTTTTAACACGCCCCTGGCTGAGTACTTGACATATGTTGGGGAGTGTAACAACATGCAGATGGTACGATGTGTTGTTATGCCGGGGATTTTACTTGAATTCAATAGTTGCAAAAAATGACGATCTAGAATCACAATTGACAATTCTTTGATAAAACAAAACTCTGGAACTTTATTTAAATATAACGTAAGTACAGCTTATGTACAAAATTACAAATCAATGAGCATGAAACATATTACAAAGGCTTTTCAAACAGAGCTCTTAGAAACGTGACCATCTACAAGGACATTATTTTATCGACTCCTCACTTTCTTACTCCCCGCCAATTCTCTGGCGCTAACTCTTTTCAAAAAATGTCTTTGTTTAATTTTAAATCAACCAATAGATTTCAAACTTCATAATCACGTCCCTTGGGTAAATCCTGACGTGTCTAAATTTGAGGGTTAAATCCCGAGGCTCATGTCGAGGGCTTATATTTTCTTTTAAAAGTGAAATGTACAAACAATTCTATAATGTAATCTGTGACAGGGAGGTAAAGGTGATTGGTTGTGCAGGTCTCATATCATCCTCGTAAACCGTCGGCTATAGGTAGAGACGAGCTTTACCCTTTTCTGTACACTATAAAATATATTGAAAAAAAAAGTCCTATCTTCCTCCATAGAATCAGTCCAATTAAAACGGGATTGCCTTCCATTACAGTACCGGTGAAAACAATGTTCGCAGTCCCAGCGTGAGATCCTGTTTATCATCTACTTCAGTACGGCCAACATGAACAGTTCACGATGTTCAACAGACAGACAAACGAACAGAATTAATTCTCAGCTGCAGTACACCCAGTACGGCAATGAAATAACACTTGACTTTGTGCACACAATATAAACGACTTTTAAAACCTGAATGGCCTGTGTGTATGTCAAAACAATGTACAAGCTCAAGTTTAACAAGTAACATAAAGTTGTTTTACAGACGATTCCTCCTTTATACAGCTGACCAACTTTTGTAAGAGCGATCATTTTGCATTTAATATCTCAACAGTTTTTACCCCGTTCTAATTCCCCTCCAAAAAAAAAATCCTGTTTAACCGAATGTATAAATCTACTAAGTAAAACCTAGTTTATAAACTTCTAATGCTATAGACCCAGACTTAGAAGAAGGTTTGCTAAGTCATACTAAATGAACATCTTTGTATGTATTGAACTCTTTCATCATGCGGGAATACCCGCTAACCTCCAAGATATAACATGTCTCCAGACCAAATTCAATTATTAGATTATTATATTTCAAAATCATAACGTGGCCAATTAGCTAATAGTTTTTTTTTCCAAAGATAAAACATAAACAGTCAAATTCTAAGAAAATAGTTAGAGCCTTTTCGAGATCAGTGTCCAGGTTTTTGTCGATGAAGTTTCAAGCTGAATAGAAAAATTTTACAAACTTTCAGAAGACTAAAAATAGTTTCTGGACCTAGAGATCTATTATGAACATGAGGATTGAAATCAGATTATCAGCAGGTGCTTGAAGTTTTAAAACTCTAAACGAGACTGAATGAAGGTTTTTTTTTTCCCCTGTAGAGGCCACTCAGTAAAAGATGTAGAATGTGAAGCTAGCTCACAACATAAGTATATGTTATCGTACTATCTTTGTTTTCCAGTTATGGAGAGTACTACTTACCAAAGTTATATTCTCGCCTAATTTTTTCATGACGTTGAAGAGCTCCTGTGGGGAGATATAGCCATCGTGATTATCATCGAACGCTTTGAAGACTTCTCTCAGTTCTGCTTCTGGGTCCATTGTGACCTTGCGAGCGAAAATGTCGACAAACTCTTCAAAGTCAATGGTGCCACTTCCTAAGAAAATGAAGAACCATTTTTACCATGTTTCATTTATTGCTAATGTTTAGTATGTGCTCTGCGTCAATGTGTAAGTAAGTAAGATCCCCTTTCAGACCATAGGGCAGATGATGTTAAGGTCATCTGTTTCTTTGGCCAACGGTTAACTAGCAGGGTGTCAGGTGGCAAGCACAACGACCAACCGCCTTTACTTTCCCCAACTAAAGTCAAGTACCCATTAGAGTTGGCTGGACTTAGAGGCATCCTAAAACCGAAATTCAAAATCCCAGTCTTCACCGAGATTAGAACTCAGGAGCCCAGGTGCTTAACCCTCCTGTCAGTTTTTCTTTACCCAATTGTTTTCTGTGTATGCCCTAAATCAGTGATGGGCAAACGTGCCAACTTCGACCCGCAGAAAGCTTATATCCTGCCTGCCACACGTTTTGTAAAAATAATTTATTATAGTTTTACACACGATGTAAAAAAATAAATAAATAAAAAGTTTTTACAATCAATGTAATAACATTGCAAATTTAAATTTGTGTTTATGGTGCACTACTGGTTGCTTCAGACGACTTGAAACATGCGCAGTCAACGAATTTCGGTGTAAGGTAATAGTTATTCAAACAAGCGACTAGTGAGTTGGTGCTTCATGTTTCAATATCTCACTTCGTGTGCATGGTCGTAAAACATTTCAACTCCAAAATGACGTTTAATGAACATCGAATTGGTTCAGAATGTCTGGTTTTTTGTAGTTCCATAGACATGACGTACTTTTCATACATTTTAAAGACAAACCACTGAGTCTTATTGGTGATAAAACCGTGGCCGTTGACATTGTTATAATAATCTTCGGGACTTTAATTCACAGTAACAGAGTGTATGTATCCATGACTGATGAGAAAAGAAAACAAGAAGTGGACAGTTGCTAGACAAGACAAGGCAAGGAGCTTGAAAGAATGTCCATCTAAATATCATCTCTAACAATGATTTCTCATTTTTCCAAAAGTTTCACATGCTGGCCTTGTTGAAATCTAACTTTCCAAATTTGATGCTCAAAGAATTAGTGCGATGTTTGAATCTTCGTATGTTTGTGAGCAGCTTTCTTTTTAACAATGAAACTTAGAAAAAAGTGGTGTCAGAATCAGATTGACAGATGAAAACGTCAGTTGACTCTTCAGAAAAGTACGACCCAATTGGAACAGAATTATGACGTCTAGGGCGATGTCTTCCCAGTAGTCAACATGAATGTTCACTGCTTTGAAGTCCCATTTGATACATCCACATATCGGAGGTGGGGACGACCGTTTTTTTTTTTTTTTTTAAAGCCAGTCGCGAAAGCCCAAAAATGATGACTTTCAGGATACGGTTTTTATTCATCCGGCGGACCTGACCAAACCAGCGCAGGCATCGTTATCTGGGGATTGTGAAGATGCAGGTATCCCAGTGTTACACACTCTCTCTTGCCATGTGATATTCAGCATCCTTCGGAGTTTAATTTTCTCTCTTCCTTTGCGTAAGTAGTCCGCGACACAACGACTCACTGTGTACAGTCGCATGCCCAGAGCACATGCCTTTTAGACTTCCATTTTAGTCTTTGTAGTGAAAGTTTGGTTTCATAAATGGTGGTTAAGACTGTTAATAAACAAATCCATTACAAAATATTCTTCCTAATTGATTAATATACATACAGTCTTTGATAAATTAATCACATTAACATACAGTCTTGAATATAACAATAAGACCGACTAGAGGTCCTGAGTCAACTTACTGTCAGTGTCCACAGCTTTGATAAAGTTTTTCAGCTCATGCACTGAAGGTCTCTGCCCTAGAGATACCATGACAGAACCCAGCTCATCAGACGTGATCATGCCGTCACCATTTTTGTCAAACATGTGGAAAGTATCACGGATTTCTGAAACATAACCAGACCAGTCAGTTTTAGCATGACACTAAATTACGACAATTACCATTACTCATGATTTCTAGAATGCAATGAAACAGTCTGTTTCTAGATTCTCTAAACTACAATGAGACTAAGATCATTCAGTTATAGATTTTGTGAAATAATTTGATGAAGGTTTTAATACATATGCTAGTTACAACATATTTTGTAATACTATATCTAAAAAAAATATGCTGAAATATGATTTAATTGTATTTTTGTGAAAACTAGCAACACTGTAAGGTTTTCACGGCATTGAAGCTATTGTAGATATACTCACTGAAGAATGTAGAAGTTATTTCCACTTATAAATATTTAACAAAATAATTAATGACCTATATTAATTATTTAATTGGATACTTTTTAAATAGATTCATGTTTTGATAAGTTCAATAAACAATTATTTAAAGTTTCAACATGATCGGAGACTGAGTGTAGTAGAAATAATGTGTGCAATAATCTAAGGGTACAAAACCCAACCTATTCAGCCATATCTGTGAATACATAGAGATTAATATCCCTTCTTGGTATCAAACAAAATAATTAATTACCTGTAGTTAATTTACTAATTGGTAATTTTTAGCGGCCCCCGAAAGGGGAAAAGACGCTATTAGTTTTGTGCAAAATATCTGTCTGTCCGTCCCGTTTAGATCTCGTAAACTAGAAAAGATATTGAAAATTCGACATCACAATATTTTAGACCATTCAAAGTTCTGATGCAACGGCTACTTTTTTTTTCTGAAATTGAAAAATCTAATTTTTAAAATCAGTTATGCAAGCAGTTTTCTTAGGAGAAAAAGCTAATTAGTATGCATTATAAAATAGACCTAATTTAAAACGAATAGTAATCTTGTAAACTTAATTCTTGTAAACTTTTATTTGCGGATTCTTTTTTTTTTTTTTTTTTTTAGGATTTGAATAAGAAATTGAGCTTTTTCAAAACAATTAGATCAATTATAAGACATCAGTTAGGCCAGGGGCTGAGCGGTAAAGCGCTTGGCTTCCGAACAGGGGGTCCCGGGTCCACTTAGCTCTAATGGGTACCTGACATTAGTTGGGGAAAATTAACGGCGGTTGGTCGTTGTGCTGGCTACATGACACCCTCGTTAACCGTAGGCCACAAAAACAGATGAACTTTACATCATCTGCCCTATAGACCACAAGGTCGGAAAGGGGAACTAGTTAGACCAGGTTCATATCTAACTTTACATTCACTTTCACATATCCTTTGATCTGCGGGACCGTTGGGGCACTGCACAAGATCTGTTAACCTTCTTTCTCCCTTCTTATCTCTCATTTGTCTTTGATATAGGCCTAATTTCATTTAGATGTTCTTTCTGAAAATAGCATTTCGGGGGCCGATTTTAAGTTTGTGTTTCCACACAAACTGTCTTTTTAACCTTGTTTTTATTGATTCATGTTTTGTTTACGCCAATGAATAATTGTGTAAAGTTTCAACTTAATCCGAGAATGGGTGAAAATAACGTGTTAGGGTTACCAGACAGTTAGAGTGAGCTTCCTTTAAAAAAAAACAAAACAAATATTTTTATAAATGCTATTTTAGTGTTAGATAAGATAATTTTTTTTATTGATCCAATGAAATGAAATTCAGTTTGACTACAATTTGACCACCTCAGCGTAACTACTGTAACAATAACAATATAGATGCAAATACGAACCAACATTTACACACCAAACACATACACACTACCAGCGCTTTGTGAATTAGACTTCTATGTTGGCCTACTTATCGATGACGACAGATGACCTTGTAACACTGACCGAAAGTCTAGATCTATTACAAATTTAATTACATGACTGATCCAAAAAAGTATGTTTAATATAAGCATGGTTTAAACAAAAGTTTTTTTTTTTTTTTAATGTTTTTCTTCTTTTGAGAGACCCATCAGAGAAGAAGTGTTTTGTAGTCAGCTTGGATTTGTTGAAATATTTCATTTTGTTACTACTAGATCTCATTTAAAGTTGAATCTGTGTATATTTACAAATAACAGTTTCATTCAGTTATGTTGAAAAAGAAGTTCAAGTTTATTTCAAAGTTGTTTCATTTAAAATGTATACGGTCACATCGGTTTAAATGTGGTATATCTGGAGCTACAAACCAACGATCGAACAAATCTAAGGTTTACACTAGAAGGTGCCTTCGCTCCAGAATGGACATACGCTGGCAAGACTACATCGCAATTAACCATGTTTTGCTGGAGGCCGGTGTGGACAGTATAGAAGCACTATGGTAATTGCTATTCGACAGCTGCGCTAGGTCGGACACTTATCCCGCATGGTGGACGACCGCATGCCAAAGGCGATCTTAAAGGAGGACGGCGTAACAGATGTGTCCCACGTAAGCGCTATAATTATCAACTCAGGCGCCATTTCGCCCTCACAGGCATAGAGGAAAGTAGCTGGCAGCAGATATCCTCTGAAAAAGATCTATCCCAGAAACATATTTGATACTTAAGGAAAAGGCCTTGTTGAAGACAGGCGCAGAAGACGATAAGAAAGCTTAAACAGATCACCAGCGGACAACGGATTTGTCTGCATGAGGTTTTGAGAAAATATGCAGGTCGCAACTGGGTTTGCATTGTCATGTGAAACACTGCGCTCATCCTTAATCTTCGGAATCGAAGACATTACCATTATGCGTACTAGAAATAGGTGCGACGAATACTCTAGCTCTTCACAATCTTTCTCATGGTACAACGTCCACTTTATGTCTTCCGAAGAGTATATTTTGTTCGTGAATGCACATGTGTTTGCATACATTTTAAAAAATTGAAAGATGTTGATAAGATAGAATGTTAGTGTAGCATTGCTGCCAGTTTGGTATCACTGGCATCTTCATCTAATTTAAACTATGTACATCAGCTTCACCTAGTTTTTAAACAATTTATCATTTTGTTTTTTTTTACATTAAATAGGTTCATTTTTGCCTTACTAAGTGTGTTAATGATAATAATGATCTATCATTGGTCAAGTCATACCTCGGAGCTATCGTCTCAGATGAGAGAACTCTTAACTTAAACTACTGAATTGCACAGTCCACAGCAGCACTTGCAAAACTCAAAACAATATGGAAAGACAAAGGCGTAGCCCTCGGTACCTAAATCAGACTGATGCGCTTCCAGGTCATGGCCACATATGCTTGCGAGTCTTAGAGAAGAGGATCCTAGGTATCATAATGAGATGTGCTACAGAGATGGATCTTGGGTAGCACATTTAAAGATAGCATCAGAAACGAACAGATTAGAGACAGGATTACAATAGCGATTAGACCCCACAATGACCTGCTAACTATTGCAAAAAGAAACAAAACGCAAACTAAAATCTATGGCCATATTACAAAGTCTTACAGGCCCACAAAGACCTTCCTTCAGGGAACAGTACCAGAAAAAGAAGAAGAGGCAGACAGAGAAAGATATGGGAAGACAACATAAAAGAACGGACTGGCCTGCCATTGAAAGAGGTTTTATTCAAGGTACAAGACAGCCTGACAGGAATGGAGAAAGACGGTCGACAAATCTTGAGTGGTGCCCAAAAGGTCCAACAGACTAAGGGATAGGTGAAGGTGAGGATAGTTGCTGGGAGTTTGTGTGAGGTCATGTGTGAATATGACTGACCTAAAGGGGCCGCCTACAAGTTTGTGTGACACATTCTTTCCATTATCTTTAAAAACAACACAACAACGGACTTGTTTATTGCTCTGTTTTGAACGTCACGTAAGAAACTAACGAGCGTAAAGAAAATGTATAAATAGAAAGTTCATGAATTTCAAATTATTTGAGGAGGGACAAGCAGGTGTACTGGAGTGACTATATTTAGATTAAGAACGGTAATTTCGTGGCTCCAGATATCCGGTCAAATATTTTTTTTCTTTCTTGAAATAAGTTTTGACAAATATTTAAATTAAAACAATTCTTACGATTTTATTATAAAAACAAACAAAGTCAACGTTGATAGAATAATGTGACACATTTGTTAGTGCAAAAAGGGAAAAAAAAAGCACAAAAATGTTGTCACCTCTCTTCCGTATCCCATAAATGCTAGAAAAAGTATAACTAGACATATATAAAAGTCTGCACAATGGAATTTCTAGCATGAATTACATACATATGTCTCCTTATGTCTCGAAAGGCAATGGATTCTCCCAAATGAGTCACTGGTTTTGGCTTAATCTTGAGACGGGGCAGAATCTGGTGTGGCTAATCAAGCCAATTCTAGAACGGCAGACTTTGCCACAATTCGTACATATGTATGCCTCTGATTTAGGGCTAGCGGACAGGGCAGCTTTCTTTTTTCCCCTCTTGATTAAGGCCGCTTCAATTCTTTTGTTCTCAGCAAGGGTTGTCCCAGCACGCACAGTCTGTCTCCATGCACTCCTGTCCTTGGCTATGTTTTCCCACATACTTTCACTGATGCCTGTGGCTCTCATGTCTCGCTTGCAGACATCTCTATATGTTAGTCTGGGTCTGACTCCTTACACAAGCTCAGCATATAAGATATCTTTTGAGATTCTACCATCTGGCATGCGGGTGACATGTCCGAGCCAGCGTAATCTTCTTTGTGTCAGGAGAGCATACATGCTGTTCATATTGGCCAATCTCAAAACTTCCTGATTGGAGACATGGTCCCTCAAAGAGATGCCCATTATGCGCAAGTGGAAACTATGCAATCTGTGCTCTTGGTACATGTATGTTGACCAGCTTTCACTGCCATAAAGGAGAGTGCTCACAACACAGACGTTGTAGACTAAGGATTTTGGTTGCTGTGGTCAATTTACCATTTTCCCAGACGCGCTTGGAGAGTTCTGCCAATGCTGTGGTAGCTTTTCCTATCCTTTTTGTCAGCTCGATGTCTAAGTCTAGGTTACTGACAATTGTTGAACCCAAGTAGGTAAATTCCTGGTCTTGGAGAGACTTATAGTAAGGCTAAACTCTTGACAAGCAGCTGCTAAGGCGTTCACTAGCTTCTGTAGACCTCCTTGTGAGTGAGATACGAGTGCCGCGTCATCGGCAAACAGCAGCTCCACTTATCAAGATACGACGCCTTTTCGTTTTGGCTTGAAGACGTGCCAGGTTAAAGAGCCTTCCATCGGATCTGCTATGGATATATATTCCGTCTTCCAGGGATTTAAAAGCACTGGTTAGTACGACTGAGAAGAAGATGCCAAATAGTGTAGGGGCCAGTACACATCCTTGTTTTACACCGCTCTTAATGGAGAATGGCCTGGAGGAAGAACTTTCAAACTGAACGGTGCCCTGCATATTTTCGTGAAAAGCTGACACTAGTTTTCTTAACTTATTTGGGCAGCCGATTCTCTCTAGTACAGCAAACAAACCGCTTCTGCTAACAAGGTCAAAGGCCTTGGTCAAATCAATAAATGCTATGAAGAGGGGCTGCTTTTGTTCTCTGCTCTTCTCCTGTAGCTGCCGCAGAGAGAAAATCATATCTGTTGCAGATATACCTGTCCTAAAGCCACACTGCGACTCTGGATAAACACGATCTGCCAGGATCTGTAATCGCTTTAGTAATACTCTAGCAAAAGCCTTTCCGACTATGCTAAGCAGTGAGATGTCTCTGTAATTGTTACAATCAGAGCGGTCGCCTTTATTTTTATAAATTGTAGCATGAATTACCATTATCATAAAGATCACAGTAGTATTCCCTAATTTAAATAGAGACATAATTGTGGATCTAGGCAAACTAAGTAAAGGTAATCAGTTTCTGTGGTATACGAGAATATCCCATTGCCAGTCCAACGACCACTGCCTATCCAGTGTTAGAATATTTATCAAAGCTAGCAGAGGCCTCCTAAAATCTCCACTACATTACATCATGAGGAAGTCCATCGAGCACTACAATTTTAATATATAGCGACCTGTTTATTAAAAAATCAATCAGAAAACAAACAAAATGTCTTTTAATAAAATTGTTGTCTAGGTTTTAACAGACAGAAAATCTTCTCAATTTCAAATTGTTCCTTTATTTGAATTACTTTATCCCTTCGCGTGTCGCGACACGATTTGTATCTAGGTTTAAGTGCAGTTTAATCACATCACTCCTTGTTTAATTTGCCTTTTGTTTTCTTTTTTACAAAACTTACATCAATACATTAACTCTTTCTGTCTGGCACCAATTTTGAACACGTTATTTCTCACACATCCATTATCGTATCAAGTTGAGACTTAACGCAATTATTTAAAAAAAATTCAACCAATCGGTCAATCAATTAATTTGTTTGATTTCGAAAAAGGAAAATATTTTCTACAATATTGAGAGATATAACTATAAATGCGGACCTCTTTCCTATAGATAAGCCTTTTTTTTAAAAAGTATTTTTATATTTTCACCTTGACCTGAGTTTCTGATGTTATTTGTCAATGCTGTATGATTGACTGACATTCTTACCAGATCTAGGCGCTAAAAGCTGTTTCTATTTAGTTGCGCGATGATGTTTGTAATGGATCGGGCATTCTTCTGTTGGCGTCCCATCTCGTTGTCTTTAGCCTCCTGTTCTACTGATCTTCAGTTTCATTAGAGCGTTAGTCGCCTGCTATGTTTTGTTGAGGTCCCAGCAGAGGCGTAGTAAACGAAACGTGCACCTGTGGTAAGAAACTTGGCACCCGCTCCAATTGTCCCCTCATTGCCCTTCCCTCACTATGCCTCTGGGTCCCAGGTCTAATAATGCTTCTTTCTATTAACAATGAAAGTAGGAGCCTCTGTGGCATTTTACCATTTTTTCCCTTTGAAACTTCTTGTGTGACAAAAGAGGCCAATCCTTGATACATAGCTGCGGTCACAGTTTGGGCATCTGTAATCACCAGAGGCTGTTGCACTTTCGCCCTTCCTCTGCAAGGAGTATACAAGCCCGATATTTGGTCAAGTGCTAATTTGTTTAACAAAGAAGGTGGTGACTTACAGTTTTGTCTTTAGTTATTTGTACACTTTTCATTCTTAATTTGGAGACTTTTGTCTATAGTGGATACCTATAAATAGCTAGCTTTTAGGTGTATGTTTAACACATAAGCGTTGATCATTTAAGTTTTTTAAAGGCCACCGTCTGTCCGCCACGCTTATATCGCAAAAACTAGAAAAGATATTGAAAATCAGTTATCAAGATTTTTTTTTATTTTTTAAAGATATTTTTAAGTTCTGTTGCAACGGCTATTTTCTTTTTCTGAAAGCGAAATGTTTAATTTTTTAAATAAACTACGCAAGCAAATGTTTTTTTCCCCATAAAATTCTTTTTTTTTTTTTTTTTTTTTTTACAAATATTCACTATTAGTGGTAAAATAAAACACCGAATTTGCAAAAGGTTTGCTTTTTTTTTTTTTTTTCAAAATAATATTATAAAAATATTTGTATTACAAAATTTTAGTGCATTTTGTTATACAAGCTACTTACGTTTCAAATAAAATGTTCACTTTTGTTTTGAAAGAGGAGGAATGCATTTAGTATGTAGGTCCTATATAAGTCGAATTAAACTGAAAACCACCAAAAAATAAAAGCAGTATTTATATATATATATACTAGCAGTTCAATCGTAGGATCGTGGGATGAAGTTGAAACTTTGCATAATTATTCATTGGCGAAGACAATACACGAAACAATAAAAAAAGAAGACAAAATAGTCAATTAATTACTGTTAATTAGTTTTTTTGTTTCATACAAGCAAGGAAAATTAATCCTTCATGATTTAGAGCTATGGCGAAATCAGTAGGATTTTGTCCTTTTAGATAATTGTACATGTTATTTCTCTCACGTTCATTCTCGGATCAAGTGGAAACTTTTTAAACATTTACCTTAAAAAAAACATAAATAAAAAAATTAACCGGTAGTCAATTAATTATTGGTCATTAAATACTTGGATTGGTGTCGAAAAAGGAAAATTAATTCAAAATTATTGAGAGCTACAGTTAGATTGTGGAGTTTTTCTCCTTAGATAAATTTTGCTTTTTAAAAAAAAGTTACGGCTATATTTTTTTGGTTTGCTAAAAATTTTTTCTTTTCCTTTTATTTTTACTGTTCACTTTGACCAGTATCAAAACATACGCCTGTAAGCTAGTTCAAACTACTTGGCAACTCAATCTTGAACTTAACAAACTTAGTGAAACAAGAACCGACAGGTAAATACGACAGCACTTTGCGTACAGGAAGTAACGTTTGTAATCTCTTACTTTCTGGGTTTTGTGTTTTCCTCTTGTTACGAAAACAAATCACAAAATGGCTGAAAGAGAGAGTCCGTCAGCTATTTCCAGAATGTTTGAAAGAATGTTCTTGTGCCTTTACAGTGTCGTAACGTGAACTTATTGTTGACCAGATTTCTGTGAAGTATTCCTATAGACCAGTGGTTCCCAAACTTTTTTGTCTCGTAGACCCCTTGCCATGTTTTTAAGTTTTCGGTAGACCCCCCAGCATTTTTTTGAAAATTCATTAACTTCAGATGTGCTTTTCTCACTGATTATTATGCGATATATATTTATTGATGGCATTCAAAGCAAAATAAAGCAAAATAAAATTTAATATGCATTACAAGAAGTAACTAAACAACAACAACAACAACAAAATAAACGCCTATTGGTGGGCAGCTTTGATAATACAATGTCAATCTTGGGCTTCAATTTAGTTCGGGTTAACATTCTATCTTCTCGATTAGATGATGTCTGACTGATTTAAATTTGGAAATTAAGAAAATTTATCATTGTCATTGTATGCTTTAGTAATTTAATCCTCACATGAAACACTTTGAGATTATGCCTTCGTGTTGATCAAATTTAGGTTATCACATTGTAGCTGCAAGTTAACCTTATTCAATTTATGAAACAAGTTTGTGAAATAAACTATGTCCGATTCCCGTTTAATTTCTATGTTTTAAAATAGGATCTTAGCAACCAAGAACTCAGAAAAAATAGTGTCAAAGATAAGCCTTTCGAAAACTATCATACTTCAGTGTGAAGGAGCAATTGATCAAAATTTCAGGCAAAAAGCAATTCTTTATGAATTTCTTGATTCATAACAAAAATATAATAATACCACTACAATATCAGGCAAGGTTAACTAGTCCAGCGTTTTAAAAAAGTAAATCGTAATAACACGATAACCATTCATTGTCCAAAACTCATTTCACCATTACACCTTTGAACTGTATTGTTGCTTAGAGGAATTTTTAATGATATCAGATATAGGATTGTGTAAAACAGATTGTAAAATCTCTTCAATGGTTGGCAAAGTCAATATTTTGCTTATAGTGTGCACTTTTTTTAGAGTTTGATATAAGCCTAAGTAAATTTATTGTAAGACGCTCACAAACCTATTCTTCTCTATGATGTTTAATCAACATTTTTCTACTGTGGCTTAATTCTGAATTTAAAAGTGTTCAAAAGTATTTCAAATCTTAATCTATTTTATTTCATGTTGACTTTTCTCGATGTTCCAGCTTCGATGGTTTCATAGCGACATAGCTTCAAACTTTGTTACATAAAAATAAAGAACAAATGCAATAGTTGTTCAACAAAGAAAGAATGAAGCCAAATTTTTAATAACCAACAAATTACGGTCAACATTTTATTTTATAGACTCGGCCATGTAAATTATTACTTTCATGTAGACACAATTAAAGTATTTAAAATAATATGTTAAAATCTTTAAATAAAAAAAATCATTCCACTAACAGGGTTGAAATTCAAAAGATTAACTAAGGTACAAATCATATGTGAACGAGTCAATTTCATGAATGGTCATGCTTTCATGAGATCCGCCTTCGTAGACCCCCATTAACAGGCCATAGACCCCCAATTTATTTTTTCACTTCCATAGACCCCTTGGAAGTCCTCGTAGACCCCTGGGGGTCTATATAGACCACTTTGGGAATCACTGCTATAGACTATAGACTGTTCACCTTCCTAGTCACGTACAAGCCACGTTGTCTTCCTATCAGCCAAAACTTCTTTTCAATGACTAGATCTAGTTGTAGTTTCAGCTTAATGGAGCTTGCTTAGCGAGGATTAGACATTGGAAAAGAAATCTCTTCCATTTTTTTTAAATCACATAATTTGAATAGATCGAATCTCTCTCCAAAATGTTCTTTTGAACAGAGTTTATTATTTATATAAAAAAAAGCCTGCATGGAATTTACGAAGCGATATTTTCCATCGTTCTCTAAGCTACGAACCATATTTGCAAAATTCACTGAGTCTTAGTCTGGATAATATATAGAACAATAAAAACAACACAGAAATTTTACAAAGAGAATTATATGAATTTGAGAAATGGGAATCAAATTTGAGCATGTCTTTCCACCCAGAAAAATGTCAGTTATTAAGAGAAGCAAAAAAAACTAAAACAAATTAATTCCACTTATCTTATTCATGGTAAACCAGTAACACAGACAAAAAACGCAAAATACATAGGTGCTATAATAAATGAAAAACTGTCATGGAATCCCCATATTGACGAAACTATCAAAAAATCAAACAAAGCATTAGGATTTATTAAAAGAAATTTCTATAAATCAAAAGAGAACATAAAACTAAAATGTTATTTAACCTTGGTTAGGCCAATATATAATCGAATATGCATCCTCTATATGGGACCCCTCAACTCAAGAAAACATTAAGAAACTGGAGCAGACACAAAATAGAGCAGTGAGATTCATAACAAACGAATATTCACATTTGACTAGAGAACACCTTTAGTACAATTACTAAATTTAGAAAGCCTTCAGGATAGAAGACTTAAAAGTAAATTAGTAATTATACAATAAACAGTGAACCATAATATTCAAATACAAAAACAAAATTTAATAAAATACTCTGAAAGACACAAAGATAAAGGCACATTCCTCGTCCCATATGCTAGGACAAATTTGTACAAATGCTCTTTCTTCCCTAGCGCTATTAGAACTAGCCAGGAAAACCAGTGACTTGGCAGAATTTAATTTAGGTCATTGGTTAAAATGCATGACTAAATGCATGACGCGTAGGACGTAATCATCTTCTTTTTTGAAGTAACGTCTGTATCATATAAGATGATATAGTGCGATCAATAATAGATTAGTAGGATGTTGTTAGTAAAGATTTGAGACAGATGTGAGAGAGAAGAAGGAAAGTGATAGAGAGATTATCATGACATTAGTCTATCTCATTGAGAGATTATCATTGATTGTCTGTCTCCCACACTCAATCTCGGAGTAAGCGGAGATTTTGCACAATTATTTCTTTTACCTGACAACACAAGAATCAATAAAAAAAACTACAACAAAAAAACAATAACTATTGGTAATTAATTATTTTGTTTGGTATCTTGAACAATGGAAAGAAATTGTACTTGACAGATGTGGTGGTATGAGTTGAGTTAGTCCCCTTGAGCCCTTAGTGAGCTTTTTTTATTTATTTAAAACACGATGACCAAGATACCCCCTTCTTCCCTCCCCCTGCCCCAACCGGTCCAGACAAGTGATAGGATCAGAGCGCACTGAGAAATGGAAACAATTGTTACAAATATTTCTAATCGCACAGATTTTGTTTATGTCTAAGTCAATTATACATATAATTACATTAGTGATCCAAAATAATTGAAATAATTACACTTAATATAAGCTTTGTTTTTTAAAAAGTATTTCTGTTATTTATGTTTTTTTTTTAACATATAAATCTGTTAGAAGAAAGATAGAACACCCTCAATACGACTGAGAATTTTACAGCTACATTATAACGTTGTTATATGAGACGATAATGCTTACACTATACATAGTTATACGTCCGCTGGTTTGATATCAAGCCTATTTTAGTCTAATGCTGCTGGTTTGATATCAAGCCTATTTTAGTCTAATGCTGGTGGTTTGATATAAAGCCTATTTTATTCTAATGCTGGTGGTTTGATATAAAGCCAATTTTATTCTAATGCTGGTGGTTTGATATAAAGCCTATTTTATTCTAATGCTTGTTGTTTGATAAACTATCTCTTTATCTTTCTCGCACCTTTCTCTTATTATCCAATTGTTAATTTTTTTGTGTGAATTGGCTGCTTTAATAGACTGAAACCAATCATATATGGGCTGGGGTCCAGTCTAGACGTCCGGTAAAAGGAGGAAATGTCTACTGGCATCATGTCCTCCTTCCGGCAGGCATTAGCTTAAATTGTGAAAATGTAAGGCGTTTACTCTGTTAATTGCAATCACATATATTTTTTTTGACAACCTTCAGCATGAACAGGTGTTCATATATTCAATCCTGTGTGTCAGGATTTGGGTCTTTTTTTTTCTTTAGAAAGCTTATATGAAATCACTGTGTCTGTCTATCTGTCTGTCTGGTGAAAAGTTTGTGCACGTTATTTCTGCCACACACCTAGTCACGGATCAAATAGAAACTGTGCACAATTATTCATTGGCATGGACAAGACACGAATCAATTTTAAAAAATCAGTTAGTCAATTAATTACTGGTAATTAATTAATTGTTTGATACCAACAAGGGAAACTAATCCGTCAGTATTCACAGGTACGGCTAAATATATAGGGTTTCGTCCTCTTAGGTAATTGAACACGTTACTTCTCCCACACACATTCTCGGATAAAGTTGAAACTTTAAACAATTATTTATTGTACCTAACAAAACATGAATCAATTTAAAAAACAAATTGGTCAATCAATTATTGGTAATAAATATTTATTTTGTTTGATATCCAATAAGGGAAATAACGCCAATACTATTGATATATATATATATTTTTTAAAAATATTTTTCTTGTTTCTTCTTTATTACCCCCGACCTAATGAATTGACAGTGATCAACTCCCAGTGGACAAGAGAGAGAAAAAAAAACACTTTTCAATCACTGAATCGCGTTTTAGGTTAATGACGATAGGATGTAAATGTGAATTGTGATCTCTACGAAATGATTTGTAATCTTTGCTATGTTTTAGGAAGGATCAACTACTACTGGGGGGGGGGGGAGGGAAGTCGCTGAAATGTAGGCGATGATACTCAGTAAAAGTACTTTCGCGGCCTACTGAAATCGACTACATTTTTTACAGTTAACTTTGTTTTTAATTGCCCTCCTTTTTTCGTCCTCCTCTGGGAGTGAAGCTGTCTGGTAGCCCTGTGTCTCGTGACTTTTGGCTCTGGTTAACTTTGTGTAGGAATATTAATGAGGTCAGAGGTGTTGTGCTTCCTGCACTAACAGCCTACACACACATATGTCTTGGGAACTTCCCTCTTACAATGTAAGTGGTAGCCTACACACACACAGTTTTCTAATTCACGGGTGAGACTTCTCGCTGATGCAGCTTTCATCTACCTTTCTTTTCAACTCTCTGAAGTTTTTTTTTTTTTTGTTGTTGCCTATTCGCAAAATGTACAGTAGCGCTCCATATTTTACTCGGACATTCTCTCGACTTTGACTCGAAACGTTTGTTTTAATAGCAGTTATATATTATTTAGTTTATCCCTTTTACTGGTCTCTCCTTACTCCCTGTCACGTATCAAAGTCAAATATTAATTTAAAATAAACTCAAGTCAAGGGGCTAAGGCCAACATCGGCAAATCCAATGACGTAGCTATCACACGTGTAACATTTGATAGAAAATTATTTGATTGGTTGAAGAAAACAATTTCATTGGTTGAGCCAAAGGTCATAATTGAAAGTGAGAATAAAGGTGCGAGGAGGGAGTCAGTCGTGTAGAGATTCTTAGACAGTAAAGACGTACATTAGTTTTGAGTTAGAATTGATAGAGATCAGTCTTGTAGTTGTATTGAATCTAGTAGTAAATTTGAATATTTTTATTTGATACAGTTTACTATTGTAAATACTGTACATTGCAGTGATTCCTAGTTTTTGAATTAAAATTCTGTATTTGTTTTAAAAGGATCTTCACTTATTCAATCTCTAAGATAGCATTTAGATCTAGAGAAATACATCTACATAATCCTCGGCATCACGGTTACAAGATATCAGCACTCCTGATGATTCGGCAAAGATGAACTAACAAGAGAGAAACTTACAAATTGCAACAACAAGCTCTTTAACATCAAGGTCTCAAGATCTCTTTTGACCGTGCTACTCCCCCCCCCATTCTCTTCTCTGTTTCTCTTTCATACTGTTATCCCTCTCATTTCTTTCCATCTCATCACCTTCCTTATTCCCCAGCCCTGTTATACAAGGTGTGTGTGTGTGCGCACATCTATCTATCTGTTTATCTATCTAATGCATTTATAATAATTGCAACCTACTTTCTTTGATTACAAATACAAATTTTATCAAATAATCTTTTCTATGGAGAACCCTCTTTACGTTTCAATAGAAACCAAGTTTACCAAAGAAGAAGTTGTTAAGATGAAACCAAGAAAAAACGTCCATTAATCTCTATCATGTTGATGGTGTCGGGCGTATTGTCTGTACCAGACGGTGCGAAGGATGGAAGAGCAGCATCTAGATCTATGTAGGTATGTAACACAGCACTGCCATAGAGATTTAATTGCCAGACACACTCAGCTATAAATAGTTTACATTATGCTCATGACCTACTTGCGTGACACCGTGCTTGTTTATTTTCTCTTTCTTTGTGTGTTTTTGTTTGAGTTTTTATTTAAACTCTGTATTTCTAAAGCTAGCCTTTCCACAAGAAGTGCTTCCACTGCTTGGTATTTTCTACTAGATCTGGGTCTTGTGGGTAACAAAGCTGACTCCCTGGCCTTTAATAAACTTTTTTTTTTTACTTCTATTTAGCGCTTTAATACGTTTAGTTGCAAAAACCCAAACCTGTTTTTTTTAATCACCAAGTGTAGCTGTCTAACTATAACATTAAAAACATAGACCTACCCACATGTTTTGTTTTTTTTCCTACTGGTATACATTTTGTAAATACTATTGATGAGAGTGAAATTGTGGGAGGACATTAGAGCAGCCCTCCTCATAACGCGTCCAATTGTAAGGAGACCAAACACGTGAGTGAGAGCGAGTCAAACAGAGAGTGAGACAGGGAGACACTCACCTCGTATTTTGTCATCTGAAAAAATGTGTTTCTTGGTTAGAGGTCTGATTTTCCTTCTTTGCACTCGTTCCGCTGCCTGAAAGATGTAAATAAAAAGTACAGTGTACATATCAAAGTTCCACCATCTCCAAACAACAAATCAAAAACTCCTTCAATTTAAAATGTGATATCTATATAGTCTATGACCAATAGAAAACACAGAAACCTAGAGCCTACTAAACTAAAATGTTACAATCCAGTTTTAAAATCGGGCTCACTGGAAGGCCGGGGGGGGGGGGGAAGAGGGGGGGGAGAAGGGGGGGGTGAGTAAGACAATGCTGACCCTCCTTCGCCCTCCTTCCATTTTTCTATTTAAAAATGATTCCTGAATTTCTGTTGTACGTAACTGCAGGTGCTTTTTTTTTTTTTTTTTTTGAGAAATTTAGCATAAAAAGAATTTGAAAGTATAACTCGACCTCCAGCGGACAATGATGTTTCGGAGGGAAAGAGGCTATTACCTCTACCTCCCCCTCACGGCTCCGTATATCTCACACGCGCCAAAAGCTAGCTAAAGGAGACATGGCGAACATGCATCATCTAATAAGCCTACATCAGTACATCTAGTTGTTTACGTTAGCACAACTAAATGGTGGAACTCTAAACCTAAACATTGTCCATGACATTTTCTTATCTTTTTTTTTTTGCCTCCATTCGAAGAACCTGTCAAGATTTAGTGTCTACCTTTTGCGTTATAGACACACGCGAGCGCCATTTTCATAAGGTTAATTTGAGAATCCCCTTTTCTGACGTAATCAGCATGGACTTTGGCTTTTTATGAGCTTATTGCCCAGCTGGTGACTTAGTTCACATCAACGATTTTTTCAACCACGTGACTTAGGCCTCCAGGTGCCTTCAAGATAATGCATTCACTATTTTATTGCTAATAAATTTACGCATTTTAGTGCAATTTCATTTCTATCGCATGACATACCTTGTCTTTGGTGTCTGGAATAAGCTAATCATTAATGTGTGGAGTGAGCTAATCTATGTCTGGAATAAACTAGTCTTTGGTGTCTAGAGTAAGCTATCATTGAAGTCTTAGAGAGCTCGTCATTGGTGTCTGAAGTGAACTAGTCTTTGGTGTCTAGAGTAAGCTAGTCTTAGAGAGCTCGTCATTGGTGTCTGGAGTGAACTAGTCTTTGGTGTCTAGAGTAAGCTAGTCTTAGAGATCTCGTCATTGGTGTCTGGAGTGAACTGGTCTTTGGTGTCTAGAGTAAGCTAGTCTTAGAGAGATAGTCATTGGTGTCTGGATTAAACTAGTCTTTGGTGTCTAGAGTAAGCTAGTCTTAGAGAGATAGTCATTGGTGTCTGGAGTGAACTGGTCTTTGGTGTCTAGAGTAAGCTAGTCTTAGAGAGATAGTCATTGGTGTCTGGATTGAACTAGTCTTTGGTGTCTAGAGTAAGCTAGTCTTAGAGAGCTCGTCATTGGTGTCTGGAGTGAACTAGTCTTTGGTGTCTAGAGTACGCTATCATTGGAGTCTTAGAGAGCTCGTCATTGGTGTCTGGAGTGAACTAGTCTTTGGTGTCTAGAGTACGCTATCATTGGAGTCTTTCATATCTAATGGGAGCTTGTGAACATGGTACATTTCAACAAACTGTTAATTAGATTCCAGAGTCACCTGTTATCTTAAAGGCATATTCAGCACTTTAGAAAAAAAAAGGGAGGGGTGGCGGGGTATTTGTTTGCGTGTGTGTGTTGGACAAAATAATTTCTTTGACTCTCTCACTTTGACTTTCTCTTTTTTTCTCTTTTTCTCTCTCTTTCTCTTTGACTCTTTCTCTTTTTTTTTTCTTTTTCTCTTTCTCTTTGACTCTCTCTCTTTATTTCTCTTTTTCTCTCTCTCTCTTTGAGTCTCTCTCTTTTTCACTCTCTCTTTGACTGTCTCTCTCTTTTTTTCTCTTTTTCTCTCTCTCTCTCTTTCTCTCTCTCTGGAAGTATGTGCTCGTGTGTATGTCTCATCTCATAATACACATTATATCGAATTGTTTTAACGAATGTTTCCTGTGAATCTAAAACACTCACATACCTAAATTAAACGCATTCTCGACTCAGTTTTTAAAGACATCACCACAATCCCACACGTGTTTTAGATTAGGTTGACCTGAACACTCACGTGACTCATCGCTCATTGTGTTAAAGTGTTCACAAAAGCTCTTCTCATTATTTAGACTTTAAAACAAAAAAATACCGCAACATCTGTGTGTGTGTTCGTCTGGGTGATTCGCAGGTACAGGGAGATGCGTGTAGATTTTGAAGACAACGCGAAACTAGACAAAAACTAGAAAACCACTAGACAAGAACTAGACAACAATTAGACTGCAACTAGACAACAGCTACACAACAACTAGACAACAACTAGACTGCAACTAGACAAGAACTAGAAAACAACTAGACTGCAACTAGACAACAACTAGTCAAGAACTAGACTGCAACTAGACAAGAACTAAACTGCAACTAGACAAGAACTAGACTGCAAGTAGACTGCAACTAGACAAGAACTAGACTGCAACTAGACAAGAACTAGACTGCAACTAGACAACAACTAGACTGCAACTAGACATGAACTAGAAAACAACTAGACTGCAACTAGACAACAGCTAGTCAAGAACTAGACTGCAACTAGTCAAGAGACAAGAACTAGAAAACAACTAGACAAGAGACAAAAACTGCAACTAGACAAGACCTAGAGAGCAAGTAGACACCAACTAGCGAACTACTACACTGCAACTAGACAACATCCAGATGTTTTGTTTAGTTTTTACATGTTTCGGATGTTAACTTCAGAGTTGAAGATAGTTTACTTCCTAGTCCAAACCTCCCGCAGGACGACGGGGGATGGGAGCGCCAGGATTTGAACCCTCGACTGTCGATTAATCCGAACGACAGTCCAGCGCGCAAACCGCACGACCAGGCAGCCATCCAATCAGATCAGAGGCGAAGCTAGGGTAGAGGAGGGGGGATTTAAAAATCCCCCATGCCCCCAAATGAATGTTTTTTACATTAAATATTAAATATTACGCAAAATTCAGGGGTCTCCAAAGGGGTCAACCCCCCCCCTTCCCCCCGGGCCACCAAATGATTGCTAATTCCTAGCTACGCCACTGATCTAGACTGAATCTAGACAGCAACTAGAGAAAAACTAGACTGCAACTAGACCTACTCATGATTGTACTTTAATGCTGTCATTTAAAATGACCCCATATAACATAACCTTTTGTTTGTAGAACTATTTGTAATACATCAATATACATTCAACATCTTGGCTTGTGAAACTATTTGTAATACATCAATATACATTCAACATCTTGGCTTGTGAAACTATTTGTAATACATCAATATACATTCAACATCTTGGCTTAAGAAAACAAAAAAAAAGCATCGTTGATGGAAGGATCAGAGGTAACGGGAACACAATTGGTGAAGAACAGAGGGCGGCTTTAACTTCGTGGTTGCCTCAAGTTTTGCATTGGACTCTTCTTTGTGCGCTCTTAGAAGCAGTTGCAAATGATGCAACACAAAATGGATGAATGTATTGAAGTGATGGTACTGATAGCTCAGGGGGTGTGAAAGACATACAGAAAAATGTGGAGCATTGAAAATTGGGTTAAAAATTGTAACTAGAGTATCTTCCGACATAGATCTTTTCCAGTTTGAGAAAGTAAATGCATGAGCAGAAATGGACAAGGCAATATTAGGTTTATTGTTTCTATTTTCAAAGAGAAAGACATAGCCCGCGACACTAAAGTCAGACTGATGCGCTCCCTGGCCATGGACACATTCTTAAATGCATGCAAATCACCGACGTTGACTGCCGAACTAGAGAGGAGAATCCTAGCAATGGAATTGATGCTACAGAAAGACCCTTGGTATCACTTACAAAGACCGCATCACAAACGAAGAGATTAGAGACAGGATTAGTTCAGGGATTGGCCCCACGATGGCCTGCTAACTACTGTCAAAAAAAAAACGCAAACTAAAACTCTATGGCCATATTACATGTTGTTTAGGGCTTGCAAAGACCTTACTTCCCGCCATGTGAAATAGAATTTACCCAAGCCAAAAGCAACAGATCTTGTGTGGTGTACCAACGGTCCAACAGACTAAGGGGATAGAGGTGAATGTGATTTCCAATTTAAAAAAAATCCGGTCTTAGCCAGTGGCTAAATGTTATTTCTGGAGAAGGAAGACTATCTGGCCGATTCCAACATACAAAAAGATTTATTTTTAATTTTCATGCAAGTAAGTTTGTGAATATTTAAGTATGATTCTATAATACATCCATCATAAAGGGTAAATCAATCAAGTTTGTCCTAGGAAGTAAGTTATTATGATTGAGGTTTGAATGTAATATAAACTAGATCTAGACTACATCTAATCTTTACCATGATTAAGTACTCCAAAACCTGGGCACAATTAATGCATCATCGTAGGCGGTTGATATCTGTAATTATATCCAAAGAATTGTAGCGAACCACTCAACCTAGTATTAAGTCTAGATCTAGTTCTTTCATGTTTCAAATTTAATGTTGTCCTGAACTGTGTTTAAACGAGATGGAATACATTATGATACATACGATTTTACCGCCAAAAACTATTCCTAGTGGATCTAGTGTCAAAAGTTTTCTAAGCAATTGTTAATAATTAAACTTGACTAATAATAACAAAAAATAGAGGAAACTTTTCTTAAAATATACACAAACAAATGCAATCGAGTCTAGATCTTAGTTCCAAAGAATATTTATATAGAATACACTTGTGTTTGAAATTAGACAAGCAGAAACGACTCCATGCGCTTGTGTGAACTTAGGAACCAGAAGTTTTGAAAGGGGAACTACTCTAACTTACTATAACTACATCAACCCAGTTACCTTTTTTTTTCCCCGGGTGCGTGAGATTACGTTTACCACCCTTCCTCTTTTCCTGGTTCAAATTCTAATCCCTACAAGAACCAGAGTGATCTAAGAATATTTAGATATAGAGATAGCTATTTCTGTTTGACTCCGGCCGTGGAAATCTCCTTCTGGAACCCGGGAATCGCGTAAAATGACGTTGTAATGACCCGGGATGCTTAGAAAACAAGACGTTTTTCTGAAATAGAAAACTAACACTGCAGCCAAGTCAGGTCAGTGGTGTCCATGGTGTGTGTGTGAGTGTGTGTGTTGAGAAGTTCGGACCGCACCGGCTGAGACCCAACGAGGAATGACAACAACGTAATAAAATAAGAAACAACAAAGTTTGAAGAAACAAATCTGGGAATAGTTAAAAATCTTATTTAAAATACTAATTAATGAATAAAGCTAATCATCTTTTAGTATTAATTCAACATGAATAAATAAAAATAAACTAACAAACAGCTTTCATTGAGAATTTTTTTTTGAAAAGGGGAGGGGTGATTAGGTGAATGAGAGCATTAGTAAATCTCACC
Source organism: Biomphalaria glabrata (assembly GCF_947242115.1). Taxonomy (NCBI): domain Eukaryota; kingdom Metazoa; phylum Mollusca; class Gastropoda; family Planorbidae; genus Biomphalaria; species Biomphalaria glabrata. The sequence continues at coordinate 21,427,117 of NC_074717.1, forward strand.
GTGTGACACTGTGACCCTAGTGCTACCTCTGATCTCAGTGGTGATATTTTTAAAGCAGGATCTAGAAATTCATGTCATTATTTGCATAAATTTGCTAAGTACACTATCAATACAGCAAAGAGTTCCTATTCTAGACGATGGAAGAAGAACGGCTTAGAACAAAGAACACAATGGCTAAATACGTTTCAACACCCTTTTATAGATTTAATTATTATTATTATACCATTCCTCTGTTTAGCTTGGAAATTCACGGGTTCAAAATCCTGGTTGGGTGGACACGGATCTCGAAAACTGCTCTAACTTTTTTCTTAGAAATTGGACAGTTTATCTGTATATTTAGAGAAAAATACTGGCTAAAAGGCCACCCACGGAAAACTGGTTTGATCGTTACGATTTAATAAAAATATAATAATATAATAATTAAATTTGGTCTGGAAGTATAGACCATGGGGGGGGGGGGGGGTTTGGGGGTTCAACCCCCCGAAATGAAATCCCCCCCCCGAGGGGGGGAGTCGGAATTTAGTGACTGATTTTTTGCTTTGATTTTGTTTATTTTAGGTGAGATTTTAATACTAAACCATCACTTGCCCCAGCACAACCAAAGGGGTTTTGAGTTTAAAACCCCCTACCAGGGGGGTTCGAGTTTAAAAACCCCTACCGGGGGGGAGGGGGGGTTCGAGTTTAAAAACCCCTACCGGGGGGGGTCGAGTTTAAAACCCCTACCAGAGGGATTCGAGTTAAAAAAAACCTACTAGGGGTTTTGAGTTTAAACCCCCCTACCAGGGGTTTTGAGTTTTAAACCCCCTACCTGGGGTTTTTGCAGTTAACTCTCCCTCTTCTATAAAACAAAACAAAAAAAAATGCAAACGAAAATCCCCTAATTCCAAGAGCACAGTTAAGGAAGATTTTGATTTTAAAACCCCGTCTAAAATTTACGATAAACCCCCTCTTTAATATAAAAAAAAAGCAGCTAATTACTCACTCAAAATGTTATGAGCGTGGCTAAATTGTTTTGAATCAGTTTTGAGTTTAAACCCCACTTCAGCGGGGTTTGAAGGTCAAAAATATCTCTTTAATAATAAAAACAAAGCAAATTATACACTAAAAATGTTATGAGTGTAGTCAAAGGGGTTTTGAGTTTAAACCCCCATTCAGAGGGGTTTGGTGCTAAAAATACTTCTTCAATATAAAAAAAAAGCAAATTACACACTAAAATTATTTGAGCGTAGCCAAGCCAATCGGGTTTTTGAGTTTAAACCCTTCTTCCACAGATGGCTTTTTTTTAAAGTTTAAAACCCCTCCAGATGGTTTTGAGTTTAAGATCCCCCTACAGAGCATTTTGAGGTGGAAAACCCCCAACAGAAGATTTTGACGTTAAAACTTCTCTTTTCGATATAAAATCTAAAGCAAACTACAGTCACTTAATTCCAAGAGCGTATTCAAGAGAGGTTACACATTTTTACCATTAATAAACTGCAGTGAATAGTCATCTACCGAAATCGAAAAACACTAAATGTAGCTCAACAAAAATGGCTAAGACAGATTTTAGGAGTCAGTTATAGAGATCGGGTCTCGGGTCTAAATCAAGGAAATCCTATGCCGAACTGGGAGTCGACCCCTTAGTAAGATTGTGAGAGAACGACGCATGAGGTTTGCGGGACATGTTCTCCGACAAAATGAATTAAGCATAAGAAGAGTTGCAATGATATCCTAGTACAACTTGACGCCACTCTTTCATGGAGGTCCTCATAGTAGGTTGGAAGAGGCTTCAGACATTACCAGTGACAGATTTTTATGGAAACAGCTTGACGTCAAATGCTCCGAACGGCGTAGGAGGGTCTAAGTCAGTAAGAATATCACATTAGGTTTTTGAAATAAAACTTTTTAATAGCAGGAAAATGCAGTGTAGATACCTCAGAATATTGTTGGCTTTCAATACCAGAAATAGTGCTTGGCGGCGGGGCTTCGCCCCGCGATGGGTAGCTCCTAGCGCTCCCCCAGACCCCCTTGCTAGTAATCTCGAGGAGTCTACAATTTAATGAAAACAGCTTGATGGCAAAGGCGCCGAACGACGAGGGAGGGTCTAAGTCAGTAAGAATAACACATTAGGTTTTTGAAATAGAACTTTTTAATAGCAAGAAAATGCACTGTAGATACCTCAGAATATGCATTTTGTTGGTTTTCAATATCAGAAATAGTGCTTGGCGGCTCCTAGCGCTCCCCCAGACCCCTTTGCTAGTAATGGCGGAGAATCTACAATTTTTCCACTAACTCATGGAAGAACCTATTCTAGGGCACAATAAACGTCTTCCGAAAGAATGAAGGGTCAGAATGTAATAAAGATTTTGTACGCACACACACACACACACACATAAATAGATATAATTTTTTTTCGCCGGGGGGGGGGGGGTCTGGGGAGGAGAAAAAAATTCACCCCCCCCCCGAAAAAAAATCCTGGCTACGCCCATGAGTCATAGACATAAATAAATATAGACTGGCCGAAGGAAGTATCTTCATGTAACTTGAAAACGTGTATATCTATTGTATTCGGATTTCTTAATTATGAAAAATTGCATGATCTTCATTCTTAGAGATTTAAAAAAAAAAAGTGAAAACAATGTCATACTTAAATAGGTTATGGCTGAAATAGATATGAATACTTAACTTTTATACTGCTCATAAATGCTGTATAATAAAGTACACAAAATTACAAGTCACACATTTTCGTTTCATAAAACTCTTTAATCGGCCAGTCTATATTTATTTATGTCTATGGGTATAGTATAGACAATGGTCTGACAATCTATTTCTTAAAAACTTATACGTCAGCGGATATTCCCGCATGTAGAAGTGAAATAAACAGACGTTCAGTCACTTTTGCGCACCGTCTTCCAAGTCTAGATCTATATGCCTGTCACCAAACTTCTCACACGACCCTTTCTTCGTGCTCCCTCTACTGTACTATGAAGAATGACTTTAGACAGTGAGTCATGTCTTACAATAGGACCAAACCAGCTCAGCTTTCGTTTTTTTCCCAGTATTGAGGAGTTCTTCCTTTTAGCCAGCCAGAGTGTTGACTAGTGACAGTACAAGTTCATTTGTCTTCTTTTTTGGGTATTAGGTACCCAACATTTTTCTGTACAGTGGCGTAGCTAGGGATAGGGGGGCCCGGTGGGTTTGACCTCTTTAGAGGCCCCTGCATTTTGACATTCGACATCCTGACATGAGATAATGGTGTAATATTTAATAAATAATGTAAAAACAAATTTTGGACACTCATTTGTAACTCCCCCCCCCCTTCTTCAAGCGGGGGCCCGAAGGGATGTTCAAATGTGGATCCCCCCCTTTTTGCCCCACCTCAGATACGCCACTGTTTCTGTAGTATTTACTTTCAAAGGCTTGAATTCTTCTTTCAGCCTCAGAATTCAGTGTCCAACTTTCACAACCATAAGGAGATATGTAGTCCACAAGCAAAGAACACAACTTTAATTTGACTTGGAAGCTGATGTTACTCTTCCACATATTCCACAGTTTGCTCATGGCAGCGGATGCAAAGCTTAAGTGGTTTTTTTTTATCTTTTATTTTACTTGTTTTTTTTTTAAGGAGTTAAGTTTTTTATTTGTAAGCAAAAGAGTACTTACACATGCTGGAGATCTAGCACACTTAGCTAACATTAAACCAAATAAGTTTAATAAAACATCTAAACCTGATGGTACATGTAAATGCTCTTTCGACGTGGTATTGATATTACACATAGGCCTGGTCACCAAAATGTAACATATATATGTGTGCGTTGGTCACTAAGAGAATCATGCATTGCTATCAATGTGTCGTGAATGCTGTGGAATGCTGGGTTCGTGTGTCCACTTAACACGTAACAAACATATAGAAAGTGTTGTAACTGTTTATAGTACACAACTACGAGGTTTATTCAATAATATTATACTGTAACTTCTTGGTAGTTACATAGAGCTTATACAATTTGAAATATAATTACATCCGCATAACAGCGGTATCAAATATATCAAACATGCTAAGTCCTCTAGAATAAAAATAACGTCCCCATCACAGCGGGTAACAGCATAACTTCAATAATATGTATCCAGTTCTAAGAACAGAAAACAACTACTAAAAATACGTGTACTGTCTCTACTGACTTCAAGTTACTACTCTCAACTGAACTAAAGTTACGACTGACTAAAAGTCAATTTATTTATTCTTGTCTCCTCTTTTTATATCAGATGTTTCTCGTGCCTTTCACCTTCTTGACCAATGGTGAACATTTAACAAGCTAGATTACTAAAGAAATTAAGCAATGAGCTTAAAAAAATATTTTGGTATAGCCTAACTGGTCCACTACACCAATGAAATTATGATTTCCTGATAGGGAAAGAAAAAATTGTAATAATAAATGGCTCCAAATCGGCACCAATAACAGTAAACTCAGGCGTATTGTGTACTTCAAGGAACAGTCTTGGGACCTCTACTCTTTCCAATTTACATAAATGACCTAAGTGCTAACCAATTGCATTAGTTCTGGAACAAATGTTAGATTATTTGCAGATGATTGTATACTAAAATGGCTGTGGGAGAACTAACGTGTACAATTATCTAAGGGGACAAAACCTCACATATTTAGCTATATCGCTTAATACTAAATGGCTAATTTCCTTTGTTGGCAGCAAACAAAATAATTAATTACAAATAATTAATTTACTTATTGGTTATTTATTATTATTTTTTAAATTGATTCTTGTTTTGTTTGGTAACATTGATAATTGTGTGAAGTTTCAATTTGATCCGAGAATGGATGTGGGAGAAATAACGTGCTAAATTTTTTTACCAGACAAACAGGCAGAGTGATTTGTTATACGTTTTTTAATCACTAAATTTATAGACCCTTCAGGACAGAAGACTAAAAGTAAAGTAGCAATAATACATTTAGAAAACTGAACCATAATTTACAAATACAAAAACAAAGCGTATCAAATTACACAAGGCGCATGTCTTATTCCGTATGCTAGGTCAAACTTTCTTCCTTAGTGCTATTAGAGAATGGAATGGTTTGCCTGATTCTGCCAGTAAAACCAACGACTTGGCATATTTCAAATTGACTTGCAGATTAATAAGGGTAAATTGACTAGATTGACACAGGGATACTCGTAGGACGTAATTGTCTTATCATTTGAATAACGTATGTATTTAATTATTTAATAAGATACCGGTAGGCCTAAATATAAGATTTAGATTTTAGATCTAGACATACATAGACCTAGATCTAGATTTCTAGATCGGGCGTATTTATTTTGAATCGTTTAATTAATCATTTTAAAATCAATTTGCTTTGACATTTATTGATCTCTTTCAAAGAAGACGGGTACTGTCGCCGTTGAAAGCATAGCCTTTTTACTTTTTTCCTAATAATAATTTGGCAAGTAATGTAGATCTAAGATCTAGACACTTTTATTTATACTATTGAGATTTCTAGATTTATAACTGAATACTTTTAGATCTAGATCTAGATGAAATCGAGTGTAAATTAACTGGTAAACTATTTTTACTTTATTTTTATGATCGTTTGTCATTGTGATTGTGACAATATTTAAATAAATACTTAATTATTAGTGACTGATTGTGACAACAAATTATGAACAATCAACATATTCAATGATATTGAACATTCATGATTCAGTTACATTGTCAACGATTGTCTTATTTTGACTCTAGCCCATCATTCATTCATTGCCATCATGATCATTCAATCATTGGGTTGGCAACATCGTCATGCATCAAATTCTCTGATTCTGATACTAATCTAGATCTTATATCAGATATTAAATTTGAATAATCAGAATATAATCAGACATCAGATCATTCTCATGTCATGTCATTCTCAAGTGATTCTGGGGCTGAGCCTCGGCTGTAAATCTGTAATCTGTATTAGTATACTTATGACTCATTATGATATGAGTTATGACAGTTTTGTCATTCTCCTCAATTATCATCTTATGTCTGTGATGACTTATCTCATTATTATCTGATCAGATTCATCTAGATCTAGACTCTAGATATGGTCAAGATAAAAAATATAGATCTAGATTATTATAGATTATTAGATCTATATATTATATAGATAATGATTTCAATGGATTATTGATTATTAGATCTAGATCCAGCTATAAATCTTTTACTATTTTTAACATTACTCCTCTAGATCTAGGTCTATATGATATAGGCATATCTCTCTACATACCTAGATCTAGACTAAGTGTCTAAGTCTGGATCTAGATGTTTAAATATATATAATCTACTAATCTACTAGATCTAAGTTCAATTCATTAGCTAAGGCTAAGGTTTTATAATTTGATAGGAATGGAAGTAAGTAGACCTACATCTTATCTAGAGCTTCATGATTCTCTGATCCTACATCTATATGTAGACTCTCTCTATATATAATAGATCTAGATCTGATCTAGTCAGTTGGGGGCACAATGTCAATGTTGCAGTGGTAAATTATGATCTAGATCTATGATCAAGATCTAGGTGTAGAATTCTATTTAAGAAACAATGTTATATAATTATAAATCTACAATGTACCAGATAAAAGGATTAAAGTCTTTTTGATGAAATCAGATAGAATCTTTTATTTAAAAAAAATAAATAAAAAACCAACAAATATTAGCTTTGTAGATCATGGATCTTGTAGTCAGTTTTGTCAGTTGTTAAAATAGAAAAAAATGTGTGAGGTGGGTAAGTGTGATGAAAATAAACTGGTTCCTTGTAAAAAAAATATGTTTCCCACACAATTTTGCAAATATTTGGCAAAAAAAATTGTTGAAAATCCAATAAAATAGCCATTATTATTATTATTATTATTATATGATACTGATTGGAAGATATTGTATAAAATATATATATAAACTCTTCACCTGCTTTTCACTATTGCCTTGTTGCAATCACCTGATTTAAACCAATCTTAATTATAGCTCAAATCTCAATAAAAATCACACAAAAAAATAATCACAAAGCCATTCTTATTCCCATGCGATATTTCATTGGAAACTGTGATTTCTGTTATCATTAGGTCTTTTTAAATAATTTTGTGTAAACAAACTTGAAAATACATAAAAAAGACAGTGGACTCAAGGAGATTCTTAAGTCGCTTCGCTGAAAGAATCAACTGTAAATTTTAAACATGATTGAAGAATATTAAACTGTTTGACTTTTTACCCAATGACCATAATTAGGGCCTAGAAGTTTTTTTCGTATTTCTTTACATTGATTAATTATATTATTAAAAAGGCAACTGTCATGCTCGATTGCACATTATGGCTAACCAAGTGATTGTAACATGCATAAAAGCATTATTGCTAGGACATATAATAGTTTCATGTAGATAGAACAAAGAGCTTGCCAGTTTGAATTATTTTTTTTAAACATTATTTTAATTTGACAGCACTTTAATTAAGATCTTCAAACTATTAGAAGATAGAACTTTAAACAAAAATTAATAGACTTCCTTAATTTTAATAAAATTTAATTTTAAAATTTGATTTTTAGAAAAGAAATCTAATAATTCAACATATTCATTTAGCTTCATATTAAAATTAAACTGAATAGAACAAATGCTTAAATAAGATGACAAAGATACTTACAAATAACAATTGACAAATGTTATTAGAATTTCAAAAAGAAAATTCTAATCTTATAAATTACATTTCTTTCCATCAAAATCTTATAAGCCTTACTTATCTTGCATGGTATTGTATTATTCCAGCTGTTTTCGAGAAGCAGAAATTTAAATTGTTCTAAGCTCTTGGATTTCCTTTCATAAAATGGGACAGCGTAACCAATGGAGACATATTTTTGAGGGGCCTTTTTTTTAAAAAAAGAAAGGTTGTACAATTACATATTTTAACATGTATTTATCATATATAGTCAAGAGTCTTTCTAAACAAATATGCACTTGCTAATCCTAGCACTTTGTTTGATTTGAAATTATTTCATCAATGTAAGTATTCAATTCCAGATTTTTAAAATTATAATAGGAATTTCACTTGAGAAGTCATTGGATTGCTAGTTATTGTAATCTTAAAAAATGCCACCTTTCTGAATGGCAAAACATGCACCAATTTATATTATAGGCCTATATTTAACATCATAAAAAAAATGTTTAAACTGTTTAATTGTCATGTAATGAATATTATGTTTTATTTGTTCTAATTTTATTCCATAAATATATTAGATTTAGTTATTTATGTAACTTAATAGTTTACCTATTACTGTTTCTTTTTTACCAAGCTTATTTCAACTCAGTCTGTTTGTCTGTATGGTAAAAGTTGGTACAAGCTATTTCTCCCACATCCAATCTTGGATTTAGCTGAAATTTTACACAATTATTTCTTTTACCTGATAATGCAAGAATCAATATAAAATTGACCAATTAGTTAATTAACTATTTTGTTTGATATATCGAACTAGGGAAAGAAATTGTATTTGACTGAAGTGGTGGTATTATTTTGTTTGATATATCGAACAAGGGAAAGAAATTGTACTTGACTTGAAGTGTACTTGAAGTGGTGGTATAAGCTGAATTAGTTTCCTTTATAAGTCGCCGGTTTGAATTGAAAAAAAAAACAACATAACTAAACAATATTCTCTAGTGATAAGTACCTCACTGGCAGGGTGGTTTGCTCGTCCGCCCGAGGAGGCGAAAGCTACGAGTTCGAATTTTTAAAAATAATTGCTTTAAAAACCAATGACGGTAAAATCCGCCCAGATATCTTTCTTTCCACCCCCCACCCCCCACCCATTTTCTAAACTGGTCCAGACAAGTGATAGAATCATAGCGTATTGAGAAAGCTAAAAACTTCAAATAGCGCTAAACAAAAATGCTAAAAATGTTATTAATCGCACGGATTTAGTGTTGTTGGTCTAGGACTCTAGATGTATTACAAATTTTATTACATGACTGATCCAAACTGATACATTGACATTTCGTATAGGTTTTGTTTTATTTTGAAAAGTTTTTGTGTTTTTTTTTGTTTAACGGTTACATTTATGGTTATAAGTGTAGACTTAGGTCCTCCCGTGCTGTTCGGCGAATTGAGCGGCAAGATGTCTCCCTAAAGATCTGTCACTGGCAATGTCTGAAACCTCTTCCCACCTGGTGTCCACTGCTCTGAGGTTCTCCTTGTAAGTGTGGCGCCAAGTTATAGGAGGACGTCCCTGTTCGCGCTTTCCTCATATTAGCCTTCAATTGCAACTCTTGGTATGTGTAGATCATTCTGTCGGAGTACATCTCTCACAAACCTCATGCTGATAATGGAGAATATTTAACACTGGCTAGAGATTTGTTTTTTTAAAAGCTCACGTTACTGAGGCCTAGAAAAAATGAATAGTAGTATGCAAGGTATAAGTCATTATTTCCTAACTTTTAGTAACTTAGTTGGATTGCTTTGTCCGGACTAAATGACATGTATTAGCTTTTAGGTAAAGAATCATGGGAAAGGCTTCGGGAGTGAAATCTGAGGAATGAGCAGCAGCCGGCGATCCTTAGGCAGCATACAGAACTAAATGCTACACCCTGAAAGAACCTGCAACGCCGCTGATCCCAAATTGTGTCGGCACTTGCCGCTCCTTTGGATACATCAGCTGCCTGAAGAGGAGGAACTGATGTGTGGGCGACATCGTTCCTACCACAGCTAATGCTCAGACATTCATCATTTCCATGAGATAATCCCTAGTTGCTTCGCGACTGAAGGAGGTCATACATTATTTGTTTATTCCAACTTATACCTTATATATTTATTAATTACTATAATGTTTGTTCTCCTCCTCTCCCACCATATCTGTTGTAGCCGTTATCTCAATACACTTATATTTTTAAATTGTATATTTATGTTCATTTTTTCTTGCTCAAAATACACACAGTAGGCCTATAGGATTCACTTAACAACTCATATTTCGATTAGATCTATATAGAGAACTAGTCAGGTTTCGCGACTGAGCTGGTGAGTTAATATTTAGGAAATACGCTTCGAAAAGTGAAAGCGTCCTTGGGTCTTTTTAAAAATGAAAGTAAACAATATTCATAAAACTCATTACCATTTTCCCAAACATACCACCTTTTAGCTATACACACACTATGATATTATACGAGCTCTATTCATTTATTCCCACTAAAGTGACTTGCTAGTTAATGTGATTTCATTCCTTAATTACTCTTAAGTTTTTCAGTATTCAAGGAAACCAGATATCCCTGTTTGAGTCTTCTCGATATTGGAACTAGTGTGAATACATTTGTTTTGTGTTGCTTTCAAGTCATGTCATCAAGACGGACTCGCAGTGGAACACCTTTAGGTGGAAGCTCTTCGGAATCTCGTCGTTTGAGACAAACTCCTTCAAGGAAGCAGCATCAGCAGAAAGCAGCGGAAGAAACAAATGCTTCTGGTGTAGAAGGTGGCAATAATAATAAGACTGAATTTGGTCAAAAAGAAATCTCTGAAAAGAAATCTTTACATGCCGAGCAGAAAGGTGTGAATGGGTCGCCGGTAAAAAGCACTTCCCCTAATCCAACTTCGAATATATGGGATAGACTAGAGGGCGCTCAAAAGGAAAATATTAATCCCACTAAAAAATGTTCTACTAAATGTGCCACAATAGGCGTTGAGTCAGAACAACGAACCTTGGAACCAGAAACCGCGAGATCTTGTAATGATGCACCGGCAGCTGAAATCCACAAGAAGAGCAGGAAGCCAGAAATACTGTTATCTCTCCTTGAAGGAGAACCCACTGTCCCTGTTTGTCTAATAAGAGAAGAGAATAGCAATCAAATCAAAGATGTGGAGAACTGTAACCTGAATAGCCGTGAATGTAGATCTGACACATCTGACCGGAAGCAGACGACTAACGATGAGAGCCTGTCCACCTTTCCTCTCGCTCAGCCGATTTGCTTTTTCCCAAATTGTGATCACCGACATGAACCACGTTCCGATTTCTCGCACATACCGGAAGTTCCCGGAGAGCCGTTTTTCGTTTCCTTGTCAAAAGATAAAAATAAGGAACTGAACATGGTGAAGACGTCGTCCGGGATGGTCAGAGTGGGTTGTGGGATTCGACAGTTTCTGCCTGCATCTCACACGTTCAGCGATCCTTATTCCAGGGATGCAGCATTTTCTAGCCAAGACCAAGTGGTTGGTAGAAACAAGTCTCAAAGTCCTCCTGTTAGAGGGGCTGCACCACTTTGCCCTTCGGAAGCAAGGGTCCACGTTGTGAGGATAGATAAAGAAAGTGGCAAGCGGGTGTCAAGGTGTAAAGAGAAACATGACAAAGATTCCATTGGTAAAGGGGACTCTGAAACCAAGAAGATAATGTTGACAGACAGTCCAACTGATTGGAGCCCTTCGGCTGAACAGAGCGATCGCCTTTTGGAGCTTGATTTTAAAAGACATCCTTTTACTTCTGAGACAAATGCCGAGGTTGTTAATCCTCACCTGACCAAATCTTTGATGTCCAACAAATCTTCGAAACACCCAATTATGGAAGAGATTTTGACCGAGCAGCAACACTCAACATGCATGACCTCTGCTGCTAGTGCCGTCTGCATCCATGACATGAGCACAGAAGAGATGAGGCAGTCCAAGAAAACTATAAGCCTCCTGAAGCCTCCGACTCTGTCCAACAGTACCATGCCGTCCTTTTCATCGGCACCGGCACTCACCACAGCGTCTCCGCTAAGCACTATACTGACCTCCGTGGCCTCGCTAATGCCGCCAGCTTTGGCTTGTGACGTCGAGCGCGAAAATAAAAACTTAGTCAAGCGGAGCGAAAGAATAAGGTGCAAGAGCGGGGTGAGCACGGCAGGCCTCAGTCAGTCTGTTATTTCAACCATGAAGCCGGTAGATGCCAAGTCCAAAATAAAATCCTCCATTCAAAAAAGTAAAAAGAAGTCGAAGCTATCTATAAGTAAGGAAAATCAGAAGAAAAAAAATGGAAGCTCGTCCAAAAAGCATAATTTCACTAAAAAGTCACTCAAAGATTCTTCCAGATCTAAAGTTACCATGTCTCGTGAGGTCATGGACGCTATAGTCCAGTCTATTGAAGAAACTGTATCACGTGCTCGAGAAGAAAAGAACTCCTCATCCACTGACCAGGTGCTCTCCAACAACTCAGACTACAATGAGCTCTCGTCCAGTTTGAGCGAGAATTCCAAGGAGAGCACGTGCGCTGACCAGTGGCCCGAAAACTCATACGATGAAGACGGGGACGATTCCACCGATGTTTCATCTACCACAACAAATGACTCTCACGTGCATTCAAGTCGCAAAAGCCCGAAGGTAAAATCCTTGACAAGCAAGCGAGCACGCGTAAAAAAGTCTTCCATCAAATCTAAAAAAACTGGAAAGCATTCCCCTGGCTCGGGCAGAACGCCCATTTCTAAGGAGAAAATCAAGACAATGGTCTCAGTGTGTGCATCGTTGCCCCCCGTGGGCTCTGACATTGAGGCTTCAGCCAAGGAAACCTCTAGCACGGAGACCGCCAACACGAGCACAGAGGGCGAGGTCAAGGCCGCTGTGACCTTGCCAGGCAAGAGATTCAGAAAGAAGACGAGGAAAGCGGAGGAAGCTCTTGGAGACTATGATGTTTTCTGCGAGGAGGACTGGCCAGTCAAGAAGTCAAAGCCAAGGAAAAGGTAAACACTAACAAACACTTTGATTTTCTCTCTTATTGATGATAGTTTTTACTAATACTATAATAGCTGCTGAACAAAAAGTGTGTTTGAGGACATTGAGGTTAAAGAACAAATGAACTATGTTCACACCATTCTTCTAGTGCACCTTATTTTGGTCTTCTATAGCTCCGATGCCCCTTATAAATGATTCATATTTTGACAGTAGTTAGATCCAAATATTTTCTGTAGATATGTCCATTTACATTCAACAAATTCAGGCAAAGTTTTACGAATTCAATAATGTAACATTGTAGAGGTATTTGATAAAGCACATATCCAGACTTTCAAGGTGTACTTGATAAGGACTCAATGATAGCACAGGATTACCTTTTCTTTTTCACATACAATATATTTTTATATTGCGTCTTCCATGCTCTTCTAGCATCATCGGTGCTCCCAATCTCTTGTGGGGGAGAGATGTCTGGGAGAAACTTTGTATTGTGGAATACAACTTTTCAAATGTCCCCATGTTCTGTAACCTACCTTCTAAGGAGAAATATCTGGTCCTAATATCATTCAGATACATTTCATCTCATAGTTACATTTTTATAAAAATGTTGCTTTAAAAAAAAAACAACACTTATTAGATCTAGGTTTAAACTGCACAATGGAACTGAAAGAAGGTTGGTCGGGGTCGAGTCGGCATTTTTAGCTGGATAAGCTTTAGTCTCTTTGACATAAGTAGCTTTAGTCTAACTCATCTCACAGAAGTAGCTTTCGTCTAATTCATCTCTGTATTTCTCTGACAGAAGTAGCAGTAGCGAGTCCACTGGCAGCAACAATCAGAGACGACCACGACGATCTAGCCAAATATGTGGACTTATGGCTGATCCAGTCCTGGAGGAGCACGCCTTCATATTATGGGCCAGGTGAGATGAGCACCATACAGTTAGCAGAATGTTTCAGCTTTAGTTTTGTTAGATTTAGGTCAGTTCATGGAAGTATTTTACTAGGTACAAATAGTATCTGTTTGAAACCCTCCATAACATTAAGGTTACACCGTTGAAGCTTTAAAACGTGGAGAACTTCTAGTTTCATTTAACTTCATATATCTTGTCGTACATGATAACTAGAGACTTGAACTCGACGACTGACTCAGCAACCCATGCCATGCTCTAATGACACTAAAGAAGAATGTGCACGTGTACACATGTGTCCTAGCATATGGAATAAGAAATGCGCCTTTATGTTTATGTCTTCTGAGTATCTGATCACGTTAGGTTATTGTATTATAAGTTCTGGTTTATGTAGTATTGCTTCTTGACTTGTTCGTCTTCTGCCCTGCCCAAGAACCTTGTCGCTTACAACTTTGTTTTAACTTTTATTGTCTAACAAAAATTCTTACGAAACGTTCACTAGGAGATTTCATTTGATAGATAACTCTAAATAGATAGCCTTTTAGGTGTAGCTGGTGTACAGTTTTGAACTCTTCAACTCACTACAGTTAAACATTAGTTGTAACGAAAAATTGACTTGATGAATTTGCGAAAATACAATTTAAGTTAACAAGGTTGTCTACCGAAAACCAGAAAACATGGCAAGGGGTCTACAAGACAAAAAAGTTTGGTAACCACTGGTCTAACCAGTATAAGCTACATTGTATATCTATATAGTAAACGTATACTTTGGGTCTACTATTGGCTATATCTACACAGTGAAATAAATGCCTACTGAAGCCCGGCTCCATTTACGGTCTAATTAATGAGAATTTAGTCTCGGTTAGTTGATCTAATTGAAGGCGGGCAAGAATAGTGCTAGGTATTGTGGAGCTCAGAAGTTCTTAATTTGACTCGAGAGGTGAGGGTGGGGAAAGGGAGCCTCGTTTGATAGTTTTCAGTATATTTTGTTTACTCCATCAACATATCCCTTGTGTGCTGTTAGTGAAAACCGCAGTCAGCTTGAGGTGCAGAACCCAGGGGCGTCCACCTGTGAGGTAGATGCTATGCTGTCTTCCCGCTGGTGTGACGTCACCGACACTGTGAAGTCCAGGTTCTTCTTCCGTGCGCGTGAAGCATTCAGTGATGATGACCGTCACATGATCCGTACCAGTTCCATGTCAGGTGAGTTTGACTTGTTTACATATAGACCCCACCCCCTCCTAACGGTGTCTCCCCCTGGTGCATATATAAAGTTTTTTTTTTATAAAACAATAACGAATCTATAAGAAAATGTATCAATTTATCTTTTTATAAATAGTGTTATTCACAACAATATATATATACATATATGGTAAGTTACCGTAAGTATAAAATGTAAACAATTAAACATTTACATAGAATACTAACTTGTACTTACTTGTACTGCAATAACACAAAAAATTGTTCAAACCAATTCAGAGGGAACAATGGCTTTGCGTGGTTTTAGAAAGTTTGGATACATTTGACTCACAACTTGTTGTTTTAAGTTTCAAACAAGACACTTAATTTTCATTTGTTAGTTGGCTTCTTACTTTACTTTTAATTATATTCATGCAAGAGAACGCTTGCTTGCACGAATATGTCGATCCATATTACCAACTTTTTCACCTGACTGTAGCAATCTAGCAGACTAATCTATGCGTCGACTATAAGTGCCTCAATTTCGGCTTTTTTTTTAAAGCTGTCCATTTTTGTTGCGTTACGTACATACATTTCTGGACCTTCAATTCTTCCAACTTGATTTTCAACTCTACATTTTCCTATCCACAAAGTTTTACTTTTTAAATCGATCCATTACATGTCTAGAGATCCAGTATCAACTTCAAATGGATCAATTTGGATTTCGTTACTATTTATGTTGACAGGATTTTTTATAAATACTACAATCGTTTTGTTTGTTTTGAATTGCTGAAATCTGTCAGCTAATTCATCTTTAATTTATATTTATAACTGTGCTGAAGTAATTCGTGTCAACAGTTGCACTGGTTTTATCGCTATATTGCTTTACAAATTGAAAATGAAGTAATTGACCGCTCTGAATATCTTCTGCAATTTTTTTTCTTCAAAACAAACCAATTCTTCTACCAAAACATAGGCTGGCTTTCCCTTTCCTTGCAGTTTTAGATTAGGCTCAATTTATTTGGTTGTTATATCCACCATAAAGTAAAATTTGTGCAACCATTTAGCGTGATTAATGCTTTTTTTCATTTAGAAATGTATCTATTTCATTCAAGCACAAAGCAAAACTTTTCAATACCATACCTTTGGAAAGCCATCGCACTTTATTGTAAAGAATGAGCTCGGAATACTGAGTCTCCATTTTGTTCAAAATTCTTTAAACTGACGATAGTAAAGTGCTTTTGACAAAATGCTGTATAAAAATCTTGATAACCAAATTCATGACCTCAACTATTTTGGCTGGAAATGTTTAAACACAAAGCGCTTCTTGGTGTATTACGCAACGAAACGTAAGAATTCGGTGGTTTATTTTGCGCCTCAGAATCATAGTTGCCCTTTTATTTTCTCCCTTCATACTTCTGGCTCCATCAGTTGCTATTGAAAAGATTTTATTTATATTGATAATATTGACTTCAATGTATTTTTTGCCCGACATTAGCTTTATCTTCTCCTCTAGTTTGTCACGAGAGCGATAGCAGTCCTAGAAGGTCTTCTTCTGGACCTTGGGAAGACATATATCTGACAACTTGTGACGTGTCTTTTATGTCACAAGACTCATATATATATATATATATATATATATATAATTATATATATATATATATATATATATATATATATATATATATATATATATATATATATATATATATATATATATATATATATTGTTATAAACTTGGTGGCACAGAGAGGGGTAGTGGTGTGTGTGTAGTCAGCCGACGCAAATCGCCCCAGGCCAGCGCTAGACGAGCGGTCAACCGTGACGAGTTACGACGGTCAGCCGAGACGAGTGTCAACACGGCGGTTCAGAAAGCGGGTTTACGACAGGAGTTCAGAACACGGTCGACTACAGCACAGTTCAACAGTGTGGTCCTGTACGGAGCATTACGACGGTTCAGTGCGGAGTACTGTCAAGTACAGTTGAGACGAACGGCGTCTTGATCTTGGTCTGTGATCGAGTCCGACACAACGAGCCCAAGTGTGTGAAGTCAGTCCCGAACTGTTGAACCCAGTGCAAGCCCGGAAGGAGACGGAGAGACCAGTGCAAGACTTGATACGGCGGAACGGTGTTATCGGAGAGATATTTGTTATCGCAGAGCTATTTGTACTGTTCTACGTGCTGCCAATTGTACAGTAATGGCTGTTATTTATGGACATTAAACCTTTACGTTATTTTTGGAGCCCTGACTTGTCAAGTTCTTTAAGTTGGTGGTGTATGGTGCAGTTTGCAGAGAGCCTGGATAGTGAGATTCGTAACAACTGGTGTCAGAAGTGGGATCGGATCGGAATCGGATTGGATCGGATCTACTATGGCTCGTCTGAAACTGCTGTACGAACTTGAATTTAGAGAACTGAAGCAAGAACTCCGTGATCGAGATCTGAAAACGAGCGGAGATAAAGAAACCTTACAAGCACGCCTCCGAGAATGCATAGTTGAAGAAGAGGAAGATCCAGACACGTATCTGTTTGAAGTCGCACCAGATTTTGGAGAGTTCATTTGGGCTATGAGTGTGACACTGAAGAAGTACACCGAGGACTTCTGTAGAGAGATTAAATAGATGGGTACCTCAGTGAAGGAAGTGACGAACCCCGTGGTAAAAAGGATGGACGTGGTGGAAGAAACCCTGTACGACCAAAGAGACTTGAAAGATAAAGGAGCTGCGTCATCGTTAAACAATGAACTACTACCCACCCAAAGCTTTGAAGAAATATGCAGTGACAAAGGCAATGCTGATGAATGTGGTGCTGCCTGTGAATCTGAAAACAAGGAGTACAGACCTGTGGAGCCGAAAGAGACAGATGAAGAGACAATGGAAGCTGCCCATGGTTCGAACGAATCTTGTGCTGAAGCTTTACCTGATATGAGCACCTCACACAGCAAAACAGATCAAGAGAACGCTGATTCTGCCTACAAGCCTGTTGCTGAGGGACGTTTACATGATGAAAGCTACCGACGAGGCTTGGACTCTACAGACGTTCGTCCAGATGCTAAGATCAGCGAGAGAAGCCCTGGTGGTGATCATGAGAACCCAATGATACTTGATGAAGTCGTTGAGAGACAATTGCAAGTCGGAAGATACCAGCCAGATCGGCACCCAACAGACGTTGGTCAGGCTGCCAAGACTGGAGAGGAAAGTCCTGATGGTGGTGAAAAGAATTCAAGGAAGCTTGACGTTGAAGTTGATGGACATTCGCACGATGAAAGTCATCGACCAGGTCTGAAACCAACTGGCGATTGGCCCGATACTGAGACGAGAGAGAGAGATCCTGATGATGGTGAAGAAAGCCGAATGGAGCCTGAGGGCGAAGATGAAGTGAAGTGTTACCAACCTGCCCCACGAGCATGCCCTCCAGACACGGCTGAAGATGATGACTTGTCCCACAATTCCCAGTCCTGTAGATTTGAAACCCATCCCAGTCCTTCTCCGCAAAGCCCTATGAAGTCACCTCTTTGGCCAACGATCTTGGTATCCCCAGCCCTTAAATCCTATACCTCTCGATGTGCCAAGCGGCTGCCCTTAATACCGAAGGACAAGAGAGTGACGCGACCACGACATCACTGCAGCCACAGGAAGACCAACTGGCGGAGAAGAAGAAGGCTACTTTTGTTGAATGCAAGATGGGTGACGATGCAACCACGACATCACTGCAGCCACTCGAAGACCAACTGGCGGAGAAGAAGAAGGCGACTTTTGCTGAGTGCAATATGGATGAACATGCGATCACAAGGTCGATACAACCAGATGAAGGCTAACTGGAGGAGAAGAAAACGTTTTCTGAATTCAACATGGATGGCGATGAAAGCACGACGGCGAAGCAACCAGGTTAAGGCCAACTGGAGGAAGAGAAGAAAGCGACCATTGCTGACTGCAACATGGATGGCTCCATCAAGCTCAAGAGGCAAGCCAACTGCCACTGATCGACCCCCGCCTGCAGCGATGAAACTTTACAGCCAATGTCATGATGTTGATTCTGTCCGGGACGGACAGATCTAAGGGGGGGCAGTGTTATAAACTTGGTGGTGGCACAGAGAGGGGTAGTGGTGTGTGTGTAGTCAGCCGACGCAAATCGCCCCAGGCCAGCGCTAGACGAGCGGTCAGCCGAGACGAGTGTCAACACGGCGGTTCAGAAAGCGGGTTTACGACAGGAGTTCAGAACACGGTCGACTACAGCACAGTTCAACGGTGTGGTCCTGTACGGAGCATTACGACGGTTCAGTGCGGAGTACTGTCAAGTACAGTTGAGACGAACGGCGTCTTGATCTTGGTCTGTGATCGAGTCCGACACAACGAGCCCAAGTGTGTGAAGTCAGTCCCGAACTGTTGAACCCAGTGCAAGCCCGGAAGGAGACGGAGAGACCAGTGCAAGACTTGATACGGCGGAACGGTGTTATCGGAGAGATATTTGTTATCGCAGAGCTATTTGTACTGTTCTACGTGCTGCCAATTGTACAGTAATGGCTGTTATTTATGGACATTAAACCTTTACGTTATTTTGGAGCCCTGACTTGTCAAGTTCTTTAAGTTGGTGGTGTATGGTGCAGTTTGCAGAGAGCCTGGATAGTGAGATTCGTAACAATATATATATATATATATATATATATATATATATATATATATATATATATATATATCAAGTGATAAGGCAGATTAAAAGTTGAATGTCTTCCACCAACAAATATGTTGCATTTCAAAACATGGGGGAGGGGTGAAAAGCGAGTACAAGTGGCTGAGAGATAGAATCGGTGCCTAATACTCGTTAATCTAATCAAACAATTAATTTTTTTTTTCGATAAAATAAATAATATTTACGCATGGAACTAAAGAGTAAAGAGCCGCAGCTTAACATCTAAAGAGCCGCACGTGGCTCGCGAGCCGCAGGTTCCCGGCCCCTGACCTAGAGGATGGGATGACAGAGTGTCACAAAGTTTGTACTAACATGTGATGGGGCTTACCTAGAGGATGGCAAGGCAGAGTGCCACAAAGTTTGTGCTCAGGCGAGTCTGTGTTTTGGGGGGGGGGGTACTTTATTTTGTATGTTCTTCTTGTCAGTGCTCGCTTAATTAAAAAATGCTGGTCTGAATACCGAAACATGTTGGAATCCTTGAGTTCACTCTTTCACTTCTGTGCTATCCGACTGGAGAGCTCTGAATGTTAGGAGGTTGCTAGGGAAAACATGAAAGCCTGTTTACGTTTCAGACTCTTTGATCTTGATGTTTCTTAATCAGCACACACTTAACTCTTTAATTAATAGAGTATAGAGATAAGCAACTGCAGGCATAGTGATCTAAATACCTTAATGTGATAATCATAAACATTTCCTTTTGAGATTTAGTGGTCTGTTAAGTCCATATGTTTCTTTTAAGGTAAACTATGGCGTCATGTGGCTAACACAACGACCAACTTTCCTTATGTGACGTGGCCATTTGAACCGAGTAGCTTCTCTGGGATTTAGAATTCGATATTATTCGTGTACTTCACCCTCCACCGGAGGCGCGGTTGCTGAGCGATAAAGCGCTTCGCTTCCGAACCGGGGGTCCCGGGTTCCAATCCTGGTGAAGACTGGGATTTTTAATTTTCTGGATCTTTGGGCGCCACTGAGTCCACCCAGATCTAATGGATACCTGGGGAAAAGTAAAGGCGGTTGGTCGTTGTGCTAGCTAGCCACATGACACCCTCGTTAACCGTAGGCCACAGAAAAAGATGATCTTTACTGTGCCTTTACATCATCTGCCCTATAGACCATTAGGTCTGAAAGGGGATCTTTACTTTCTCACCCTCCACCCAAAACTGAGATCATTTATCTCACCAGGCAAGAAATTGCAATTAAAGGGCGACTACCTGGCGCCGTAGAGCAGAGAATGAAATAAAAACAGCGGATAAAACCTTAAAATAAAATGAGAAAGCTGGCCAAATAGTGCTATGAGTGGAGATCTCAGGTTTCACTTCATTTCTTTTCATGTCGTTTTATCGAATAAGAGAACGGTGTAATCATTATATAGTCTGAATCGTATAGTATTAGCCAGGTCTGATGTCGGCACTTAATAGATGGAACGATATATACCAGTTCGATATAGCTATCACTGTGTTGGGTGTATGTTGTTACTTTTTTCCCTAGTGTCTGAGTGACAGTTTCGACAGTTCATAATTTTGTATGAAGATAAATATATCATAATGGCTTTTATGAAATAGGCGCATTTCAAAACTTTGGTAAGAGTGATTAACTCGCCTTCAACTATTAAACGCAAATCAATATCTTGACATAGTTATTTATCTAGTGAAAACTTTGAATTCACTTGTCTGTCTGTCCAGTCGCGTTTGGTTTAAAAAATGTAAGGCAGAAGTAGGTTTTGAATCAATCATAATCACAATCAAACACGTAGATTAATCAGGCACTGTGTGAATTATGAACAACTTGTATTTTGTATGATTGTGAGACTGTGTTGTTTAAAATCGAATTCAAGCTGATTTTATTGGAAAAAAAAATAAAAAATTAAGATGCCATTTTAATCGCTGTTCCATGTATTTTTAATTAGTTAAATCTAAAATTCGTTTGACATCAATGGGGTGTATTTTTTTTTACACAGTTTATCGGTTGGTCTCTACTCATATTAACATAATTCGGCTGATTGTCCATCTAATTGTATGATTGGACGGAAAGGGAAATATTTGCCAAGAAAGTAAGGAAAGACTGACCCAATGAAAGTCTGGTACTAACACAGACTGGTGGTATAAGAAACTATGGAAGGGTAGACTCTGGTAGAGTGACTTGCTTGACTTGATGTAGGGCCTACTCATGTTCTGTGTTCACTACTTTTGTTGCACTTGTAATAGGGTTCAAAACTGAAATGTCTGTAGTCCTTTTGACAAAGCTTACATCAACTCACTCTGTCTGGTCAAAAGTTTGATTACGTTTTTTCTCCGACTCCTTAACTCGGGTCAAGCTAACGCTCAATCATTTCTTTTACATGAAAACGCAAGAATCAATAAAAAAAATTAATCAATAAGTTAATTAACTATTGGTAATAATTATTTTCTTTGGTATCTCGAACAAGAATTAGAAATTGTACTTGACTGAAGTGTTCATATAAGCTGAATTAGTTCCCTTTACGCCCCCTGTAAGTATTGGATACAATTACACCTTGTATACGTTATATGTTTTAGATATATTCCTTGTTTTTTTTCACAAAGCTTATCTCAACTCTGTCTGTCTGGTCAAACGTTTGTGCACCACACCCAATATCGGATCAAACTGAAATTTTGCACACTTATTTCTTTTACCTGACACAAGAATCATTTTAAAAAATTAACCAATTAGTTAATTAACTATTAATAAATTATTTTGTTTGGTATCTCGAACAAGGGAAAAAAGTTGTAACTGAAAGATGTGGTGGTACAAGCTGAATTAGTCCCCTTTATAGGCCATCTTCTTGGTCTTAGTGATATTTTCTTGTTGTGATGTGCAATTCAACAAGTTGTTTATGTGTTATTTTGTACGATGGCTCAAAATAAGTCCTTGAAACAAATAGTCGTGTTTTGAAATGAACATTACTCTTGTAGTCAGATGTACCTATTTAATGTATCTTATACTCACGTCTTTTGGTACTTATTCTTCAATAGCATTGCAAGTCACGCGCATCTTGTGTTCCAATGTTTATATTCTCACAGCACGAACCTATGCACTGGGAGAAAACTAGCTAGCATGACGTCACTGACCCTGTAACCTACATTTATTTGCTGTTGACCAACTTGAAATTTTTCTTGTACTTAAAATTTAATGACTAGCTCTAGCTTATGAGTACAGGTTTGCAGCTTACATACCGTGTGTGTGAGAGAAAGTACGCTAGTGACAGGTGTACTTACATACCGTGTGTGTGAGAGAAAGTACGCTAGTGACAGGTGTACTTTCTGACACTTTTCAAATATGCTCTAAATACCTGTCTGACATTTGGTAAAGAAAAAAATAATCTTGCTTATGATGTAAAGGACATCTTGCACTTCTATAGCCAATAGTTCACAGGGTGTCATGTTGCCATCACAACGACCAACTACCTTTACTTTCCTCAACTAATGCCAAGTGCCCATTAGAGTTGGGTGGAATCAGGGACGTCCTAAATTTCCCGAAGCTCAAAACCCCAGCCTTCACCGAGATTCGAACCTGAAACCTTTCGGTTCGTGAGCCAAGCGCTTGACCACTCAGTCACCACGCCCCCTTACATTTGGTAAGACTTGACCATCTCCCTGAACAATAGAACATCTCCCTGAATCATAGACCATTCCCTGAACATCTCCCTAAACCACAGACCATTCCCTGAACATCTCCCTGAACCACAGACCATTCCCTGAACTATAGAACATCTCCCTGAACCACAGACCATTCCCTGAACATCTCCCTGAACCACAGACCATTCCCTGAACTATAGAACAACTCCCTGAACTATAGAACATCTCCCTGAACCACAGATCATTCCCTGAACATCTCCCTGAACCACAGACCATCTCCCTGAACTAAAGAACATCTCCCAGAACCACAGACCATCTCCCTGAACCACAGACCATTCCCTGAACTATAGAACATCTCCCTGAACTATAGAACATCTCCCTGAACTATAGAACATCTCCCTGAACCACAGACCATTCCCTGAACATCTCCCTGAACCACAGACCATTCCCTGAACTATAGAACAACTCCCTGAACTATAGAACATCTCCCTGAACCACAGATCATTCCCTGAACATCTCCCTGAACCACAGACCATCTCCCTGAACTAAAGAACATCTCCCAGAACCACAGACCATCTCCCTGAACCACAGACCATTCCCTGAACTATAGAACATCTCCCTGAACTATAGAACATCTCCCTGAACTATAGAACATCTCCCTGAACCACAGACCATTCCCTGAACATCTCCCTGAACCACAGACCATTCCCTGAACTATAGAACAACTCCCTGAACTATAGAACATCTCCCTGAACCACAGATCATTCCCTGAACATCTCCCTGACCACAGACCATCTCCCTGAACTAAAGAACATCTCCCAGAACCACAGACCATCTCCCTGAACCACAGACCATTCCCTGAACTATAGAACATCTCCCTGAACTATAGAACATCTCCTGATCCACAGCCCCACCCCCCACACACAGAGAACCCGACCATCCTCCTGGTCATCAGACAAATTCATTGAGTTCTAGACCATTTTCTGATCCACCCTCCACTGAACCACATACTATCCAACAAACCTAAGACCATCCACCTGAACCACCTTAACCATTTCAAAACCACAGACCTACACCATAATCTACATGTCATAACGTTGAGCATCGTGTCATCTACCACTGGAGCTTAAATCTAAACAGAAATATCCATTGACATAGTTAGACATGTGAATACCGTACTTCACATGTGAATACGGTACTTCACTTCCTGCTGTTAAATGAAAGGAGCTCAACATCACTCTTTTTCAATACATTTCAAAGAAATACAGATTATTATTATTATTTTTCGTGAGGTTTTACTCATTCTCTGGCACAGGATATGTAAACTATATCTTAGATCTAAACCTGTTCCAAAAGTAGAAATAAAATGACCAGTATGTTGAGAGGGTTTCAATGCACTCCCCTTATTGAAAGTTTGTTGTAGTGTACCTTTAAAAAAACAGTGTTTGATGAGAACTTTGGGTCAACGAAAAAATGGCAAGTACCAGTTATCAGCTTCAAATGGCTGAACTTGGACAAAATTTCGTGATCTTTAGAGTCTACCCAGCTCTAATGGGTACCTGACATTAGTTGAGGTAAAAGTGAAGGAGGTTGGTTGTTGTGCTGGCAATATGACACCCTCGTTAACCGTGAGCCACAGATACTTTACTTTCTTAGACCTAGGTCCTCCCGCGCCGTTCGGCGCATTGGGCGGCAAGCTGTCTCCATAAAGACCTGTCACTGGCAATGTCTGAAGCCTCCTCCCATCTGGTGTCACAGATACAGATGACCTTTATATCATTTGCCCTATAGACCTCTTGGTCTGACAGGGAAACTTTGTAAACATTGTCTATCAAAACCTTCATTTGATGGGCAAAGTTAATCCATTCGTTGTATAGGCTGCTAGTAAATTTGTTTTCTTTGCTGTAGTGACTAATGCTGTTTCTCTCAGAGATAGAGACGTCAGCTCTGGGCGATTACTTCAGTGACAGCGACTCTGTGTTGATTGAATTCATCAGACTGCCCATAGACAGGCAGAGAGAGCTGCTCAGGAAGTGGCTCAAGTTCTTTCAGAAAATGTTGCCCAAGAAGGTGAGAACTCTGCGAGACAGATATGTATGTAGTTGTGTATCTATCTATCTATCTATCTATCTAACTATCTAACTATCTAACTATCTATCTAACTATCTAACTAACTATCTATCTATCTATCTATCTATCTATCTATCTATCTATCTATCTATCTATCTATCTATCTCTATCTATCTATCTATCTATCTATCTATCTATCTATCTATCTATCTATCTATCTATCTATCTATCTATCTATCTATCTATCTATCTATGTATATGCGAATATATATGTAAACAAGCTCAATTCAATTATTATCCTACAGACGTTCCTTTAAAAGAGAAGATAATTATATCATTCGCATATCCCTTATTATTATATTAAGCCTGTAGATATAGGTCAGTCTATAGGTCAGTGCTTCAGGTAGTGTTTGCTTAGATGTACGCTTTAATGACTTGTCAGAACTACCCACATCGAGAATTATATTTTTAAAAAATACTTCGATTAATCAATTCAACATTCTCATCAACAATTATTAAGTGATCTCTCTCTGACAAATCTATAAGCATTAGAAAGACAGTAAAGTTCAGATGTTTTTATGAAACCAACTATTTACGAAGATATTGAGTTAGCAACACTTTTGGTCAACGGACATTACTTCCATCAACTGGAGTGAGTTACGAAAATATCTTCAATCCCTGGTAAATTTCCCCAGTTCCACGATAAATGAAATTATATTCGCTGTCTTTGTGGTCGTCCTAGAGTACCAGGTTTTCTAAAAGAACAGTTATTTATGTCCTCCCTACGTCCAGCTGAATGTTTTCAAAGCTAAAATGAATATCTATACATCCCGAGTGAATGTCCTAAAGCCCTGGGTAAAAATGTGTACCGGTATATAAAATATAATTATGCCACGTGACCATAGTTGACCTGTAACCGTGTTGTGTGCCAGGAATATGTGGAGTTTATCGTGACCTTCAAGCGAGCCTGCGGGAGCACCAAGTGTAACGGCAAGCCTAAGAGAACACGGATGAGATGCCTGGACCCGGCCCATTACAAAATGTTGTTTGACATGATTCGTCTGGCCAAACCAAGAGTGCTAGAGATATACAGGGCAAAGAAACTGAAGGAGAAGAAAATGGTGTCCGATACATATAGGTAGGAAATAGTGCTAAAGTCTCTTCATAGGGCAACACTGTCTCGTCACGAGATTCTAAAACCCCAAACTTATTTTATAACAAGCATTCCCGCTTACTTTCTTATCTTCATTAGTCACATAGAATATAAACCAAAGCCTTGCGTTTGAGTGACACTGTAGACTAGTGTCACCAGACATATGCACACCCAAAGAAGGACAAAATGAGGACAAAGCCCTACAACAAAGGACTAAAAAAAAGCAACATAAAAACTAGGCTTACAATTTAATGGGGAAAGTATGTTTTCCAAAACGAGAGGTCCTGGGTTCGAATCTCGCTGAACACAGGGATTTTGATTCCTGCATTATTACGACGCCACTGAGTCTACCCAACTCTAATGGGTACCTGACTTAAGTTGGGGAAAGTAAAGGCAGTTGGTCATTGTGTTGGCCACATGGCACCCTCGTTAGCCGTCGGCCATAGATATAGATGCCCTTTACATTATCTGCCCAATAGATCTTAAGGTCTAAAAGGGGTACTTTACTTTTTACAATTTAATAGATTCAATAAATATACGGATATATCATAGATATATCATAGGCTGGGGCAATTACAACATTAATTACCCAATTTTTAAAAATATCAAACGACATTTTCATCATCGTATAGTTTGTGAAAAGAAAGCCTCAAAATCAATGGAGAGTCTCATATCTTTAGTCTGTGCGTTGATAACGTTGGAAAGAAAACTCACAAATCTTGAGAGTTCTGAGTTTCACTGTAGATCTGTCTACGAACAGCACTGTTGAGATATATCTATGAACACCACTGATGAAATCTGTCTATAAACACCACTGTTTAGATCTGTCTATGAACACCACTGTTTAGATCTATGAACACCACTGTTTAGATCTATGAACACAACTGTTTAGATCTGTCTATGAACACCACTGTTTAGTTCTGTCTAGGAACACCACTGTTCAAATCTGTCTATGAACACCACTGTTTAGTTCTGTCTAGGAACACCACTGTTTAGATCTGTCTATGAACACCACTGTTGAGATCTATCTATGAACACCACTGTTGAGATCTGTCTATGAACACCACTGTTGAGATCTGTCTATGAACACCACTGTTGAGATCTATCTATGAACACCACTGTTGAGATCTATCTATGAACACCACTGTTGAGATCTGTCTATGAACACCACTGTTGAGATCTATCTATGAACACCACTGTTGAGATCTATCTATGAACACCACTGTTCAGATCTATGAACACCATTGTTTAGATCTGTCTATGAACACCACTGTTCTGATCTGTTAATGAACACCACTAATGAGATTTGTCTATGAACACCACTGTTGAGATCTATCTATAAACACCACTGTTTAGATCTATGAACACCATTGTTTAGATCTGTCTATGAACACCACTGTTGAGATCTATCTATGAACACCACTGTTGAGATATGTCTATGAACACCACTGTTGAGATCTTAGTATGAACACCGCTGTTGAGATCTATCTATGAACACCACTGTTGAGATCTATCTATGAACACCACTGTTTAGATCTATGAACACCACTGTTTAGATCTGTCTATGAACACCACTGTTTACATCTATGAACACCACTGTTGAGATCTATCTATGAACACCACTGTTGAGATCTATCTATGAACACCACTGTTGAGATCTTAGTATGAACACCGCTGTTGAGATCTATCTATGAACACCACTGTTGAGATCTATCTATGAACACCACTGTTTAGATCTATGAACACCACTGTTTAGATCTGTCTATGAACACCACTGTTTACATCTATGAACACCACTGTTGAGATCTATCTATGAACACCACTGTTCACATTTATGAACACCACTGTTGAGATCTGTCTATGAACACCACTGTTTAGATCTATGAACACCACTGTTGAGATCTGTCTATGAACACCACTGTTCAGATCTATGAACACCACTGTTGAGATCTATCTATGAACACATCTGTTGAGTTATGTCTATGAACACCACTGTTCAGATCTATGAACACCACTGTTGAGATCTATCTATGAACACCACTGTTGAGATCTATTTATGAACACCACTGTTGAGATCTGTCTATGAACATCACTGTTGAGATCTATCTATGAACACCACTGTTGAGATATGTCTATGAACACCACTGTTCAGATCTATGAACACCACTGTTTAGATCTGTCTATGAACACCACTGTTGAGATCTATCTATGAACACCACTGTTGAGATCTGTCTATGAACACCACTGTTGAGATCTGTCTATGAACACCACTGTTGAGATCTATCTATGAACACCACTGTTGAGATCTATCTATGAACACCACTGTTGAGATCTGTCTATGAACACCACTGTTGAGATCTATCTATGAACACCACTGTTGAGATCTATCTATGAACACCACTGTTCAGATCTATGAACACCATTGTTTAGATCTGTCTATGAACACCACTGTTCTGATCTGTTAATGAACACCACTAATGAGATTTGTCTATGAACACCACTGTTGAGATCTATCTATGAACACCACTGTTTAGATCTATGAACACTACTGTTGAGATCTGTCTATGAACACCACTGTTGAGATCTATCTATGAACATCACTGTTGAGATCTATCTATGAACATCACTGTTGAGATCTATCTATGAACACCACTGTTGAGATCTATCTATGAACACCATTGTTGAGATCTGTCTATGAACACCACTGTTGAGATCTGTCTATGAACACCACTGTTCAGATCTATGAACACCACTGTTGAGATCTGTCTATGAAAACCACTGTTCAGATCTATGAACACCACTGTTGAGATCTGTCTATGAACACCACTGTTGAGATCTATCTATGAACACCACTGTTCAGATCTATGAACACCACTGTTGAGATCTGTCTATGAACACCACTGTTTAGATCTATGAACACCACTGTTGAGATCTGTCTATGAACACCACTGTTGAGATCTATCTATGAACACCACTGTTCAGATCTATGAACACCACTGTTGAGATCTGTCTATGAACACCACTGTTTAGATCTATGAACACCACTGTTCAGATCTATGAACACCACAGTTGAGATCTGTCTATGAACACCACTGTTGAGATCTATCTATGAACACCGCTGTTCAGATCTGTCTATGAACACCACTGTTTAGATCTATGAACACCACTGTTCAGATCTATCTATGAACACCACTGTTGAGATCTATCTATGAACACAACTGTTGAGATCTATCTATGAATACCGCTGTTCAGATCTGTCTATGAACACCACTGTTTAGATCTATGAACACCACTGTTCAGATCTGTCTATGAACACCACTGTTGAGATCTATCTATGAACACCACTGTTGAGATCTATCTATGAACACCACTGTTCAGATCTATGAACACCACTGTTGAGATCTATCTATGAACACCACTGTTGAGATCTGTCTATGAACACCACTGTTGAGATCTGTCTATGAACACCACTGTTGAGATCTATCTATGAACACCACTGTTGAGATCTATCTATGAACACCACTGTTGAGATCTGTCTATGAACACCACTGTTGAGATCTATCTATGAACACCACTGTTGAGATCTATCTATGAACACCACTGTTCAGATCTATGAACACCATTGTTTAGATCTGTCTATGAACACCACTGTTCTGATCTGTTAATGAACACCACTAATGAGATTTGTCTATGAACACCACTGTTGAGATCTATCTATGAACACCACTGTTTAGATCTATGAACACCATTGTTTAGATCTGTCTACGAACACCACTGTTGAGATCTATCTATGAACACCACTGTTCAGATCTATGAACACCATTGTTTAGATCTGTCTATGAACACCACTGTTCTGATCTGTTAATGAACACCACTAATGAGATTTGTCTATGAACACCACTGTTGAGATCTGTCTATGAACACCACTGTTCACGATGGAGCTTGTCTTCTTTCTGTCCTACAAATTGTTGCACTTCTGGTCAAACAATTAGATATATTTGGTTTTCACATTAATACCTCATTAGTTATAGTAATGTATACACCATTCAACATTGTTTCAGAGAGTTTAAATAGAAGATATGAAGGATTTTGATATATCTAATTCGGTTGCTGGATAATATGACACTCCAGTAAATAAGAAAGGGCTAAAGCATGACATTTTCACAATTTTGGCCGATGCCTGCCGGACGAAGGAGGCAACTTTTAAAACGTGGGCGTGTCCTTCTTTTGTTGGGAGTCCTTGAAATCCTATGTTTTGTTTAAATGCATCAACAAAAAATATGAATGAAAAAATTGCAAAGGGATTTAACTCTAGAAATAGCTGTACACGTGAAAAACAGAATTACCTTTCCTGGCCATTTTATCCACACAAAAAACTACAGACAATACAACTATATAGTTTTGATTCGCAAAATGCTGTTTTATAGCTACGTAAGTGGTGAGAGCTTGATCACAAGATTGACTGTTTGACAGTTTCAACTAGGAGGTTAACAAGGTCATGTTTGTCTATACTTTTCCACAACGCCTTGGGAAAATAAAAGTCCTGTATGTGAAAGGCGTGGTGGGTGAGGGACAAAGCGCTTGAACTGAGAGGTTACGATGAAGCCTGGGATTTTCAATTTCGTGATTTTAGAAACGCCCCTGAGTCCACTCAACTCTAATGGGTAGTTGATTTAAGTTGGGGAAAGTAAAGGTGGTTGGTCGCTGTGCTGGCCACATGGCACACACGTTAACCACTGGCTAAAGAAACAGATGACCCAGTGGCGTAGCAAGGGATTTGGGGGTCAGGGGGTTTTGGCCTCTTTAGGGGCCCCTTCATTTTGACATTCGACATCATGACATGAGATAATTGTAAAATGAAAGGTAGAGTCTTCATTAAGAAATGCAGCCGAAAGTTTGTCAATAGCTCACCGCGTACATTAACTAAAGGAACCATTGAAATAATTTTACGACGGAACTGTACAGATTTATTTATGATGGGAGCACTTAATTGTCATCACGTGATCACTAAATTTTAAGATGGGGCTATTAAACTGTACGTATCTATTATAAAACAAAGTAAAGATACCATTTTCAGATCTTACTAATGGGGGCAGATGATATAACGGTGATAGCCGACAAGGGTGTCACGTGACAAGCACAACGACCTAACGCCTTTACTCCCCAACGCAAGTCGGGTATCCATTTCAGTTGATGTGACTCAATGACGTCCTAAAAATCCTAAATTTAAAAATCCCAGTCTTCACGTGTATTCTAACTTGAGAATAATTTGAGATCCCTCGGTTAGGAAGCCAAGCAGTTGACCACTCTGTCTCCACAATCAGCCTCTGATAGAAAAATGTAAGAATGATAATTTATATACGATGTGAGCATAGGATGGGGACCATTGAACTCTGTTTTCTGTCCTCAAGTATGATGCTTCAGAAGCTTATCTACAATGATATCTGGCCGCACACGATGGTAGGCTGTCGCTCAGAGATGCTGACGGAGATCCTTCAGGATTTAGACATCCCCGACAGAGACATCTCTCCAACTGCATCGTCCACTAGTTTGATGCTCGCCGAGGGAATGCCCAGTAGTGACGTAGACGAGGTAGTTAGGGCAGACGTGGGTGACGCGGGCTTGGAGCAAGGGCGTGATACCAGGGTGCATATCACCGTTGTGAACAAGGTAAGACCTCATTAGTTGTTGTTTTAATTAGCAGGACTTTAACATTCGTCGGGTAGGATAAGGTCAATCAAAAAAAAAAAAGATGCCTGCTGTTATTAATGTTTGATGAGACCAGGTAATTTTCTTGTGCGAACTGCCTCTGTCTCTAGAAGACTTAGTAAAACTTATAGGTCTATCTATCTGCATATATCTAGAGAGAGAGACACCCATATGAAATCTCATTGTGGACTTTTTTATTCTTTTACAGATTCCCCATTCGGTAAATAAGTGTTTCAAAAGTAAGAACATTAACATTATTATTTGTAGCCATGGTTTTAT